>NC_141604.1:17507478-17816645 GCF_047967505.1 Dipteris shenzhenensis
TATAGTGGAGTTTCCATTCAATTGATCTTGACCATATAACTCTTATCCATAGAGGAAGTGTTGAGGTGCACTCATTCACACTTGTTTATTCTTACTATAGAAACCCAACATCTTCCAATGGAAATGCTAGTAAAACACTTCTTTTCCCAACCAGTTAGAATAAAAACTCACTTTGAGTTCACTTTGAGTTGGCCTCTCACAAGTTTGCCGGACCTAGATTCATAACCTGAATTGAGCAGAATTTGAGCATAGACTTGTCACTAGGAGGAGAGCAAGTGAGGTCTATCTATGCTCAAATGTCAATGCTCAAATTCTCATGATCCACCGTTCATTAAAAGTCATATGATTTGTTGGGTAGTTCTCTTACAACAATGCTTCATCTTCTTCTTTCTTCTCAATAACTCTAATAATTCTTCTTCTTCTTCTTCTTCTCTACTTCATTAGCGGCGCTTAAACATGTGCCATGCCGCCATCACCAGTTGGATCTGACAGGTCTCATCGCGCCTGTATGTTTGAGCTGTGTGTTTGAAACCACCGCATTCGCTCTAGCATGCATATCATCTCGCCCCGCTCACGAAGATTGCGCTACGTTGGATTGACTTCCACCCCATGGGCAATGCGGTCGGTGCATGGAGCATCACTCCCTTTGGAAGGGACATCAAAGGAACCGGAGATGTCAATGCTAATTGCGAAGGAAATAAGGCGACGGACCGCGCAAGGGAATTGACAATGATCACTTGGAGGCCTTCCCATAGGAACGAACGCTGGTGATGCTGAAAGGTAGCAAAGGGGGCTTCTTCTTGCTAGGATGGCTACCGTTACTCCTCACACTGTAACTCTGTTGAACCCATGGTGGCGAAGGCTGGACCGTAAGGCGATTGCTTGGTTGCGGACGATACCGATCCCGACATTCTCCATACATTGCTTGACGTGTGAGCAGCTCAAAATTGGGTTGTGTTCCAGATAGGACATAGGCAGTGGCGTTTGTGGCAAAGCGGACGAGGATCGCTCCATACTGAAATCGAAGAAACTCCTGCCTATCGACGGCCCGGTGTGGCAGACATAGTGGGAAGAGTTGGCAAAACGTGATGCTACTATTTGGCTTCACAGTTCTTTGTTAAAAGCACACCATAACAAGAGATGGCAGTCCATTGTATGCCCAGGTGCGTACATAAGGTTTGGATATGAAAGGCTTCGTGAATGGCAGCTGGCCCAGCTTTGTCTTAGTCTTTGTCTTTGGTTTTTCTGGCTTTTCTATTTCTGCTTGTGTGGCCTTTGGTCATGAAACAATACTCGCATTTGTGAGTGTCTCTTTTCTTTGTCTCGATGATGTATCTCTGCCAATCACTCTGTGGTGTCGACGATGTGAAGTTGTCTGTTTAAAATGAATCGATTCTTCCTATAGCAAGGAATTTCCTCTTTACTATGCATTTGCAATCAGCCATTTCAATCTTTTTCTTGCAGATAGGTGGCCCAAGTTCTGGCTTCCAATTGGGGCTTTGCTTTCGTATACTTTCATGGGTCATTCCAGGCTACATTTAGCTGCACGTGCATTCATCCAAACATGATGTTTGGTGTTGATCCGTTTGATGTTTGATGATTGTAATTGAAAGAACAAAAAATGTTTGTTTATACTACCTGCAATGTCATTATTACAGATGCTATGACAATAATGTTACACATTATATGTAAAAAACATATAACAACACAATTGCATGGACTCGATCCTAAAAGTTTCAAAGCTATCAAGGGAAGGCACCCTACCACAAGATTCCACGTTCAATGTCATTATTACAGATGCTATGATAATAATGTTACACATTATATGTAAAAAACATATAACAACACAATTGCATGGACTCGATTCTAAAAGTTTCAAAGCTATCAAGGGAAGGCACCCTACCACAAGATTCCACGTTCAACCCAGCAGGTGCACAACACAATTGCATGGACTCGATTCTTAAAGTTTCAAAGCTATCAAGGGAAGGCACCTTGTGGTAGGGTGCCTTCCCTTGATAGCTTTGAAACTTTTAGAATCGAGTACCACACGGTGCCTTCCCTTGATAGCTTTGAAACTTTTAGAATCAAGTCCATGCAATTGTGTTGTTATATGTTTTTTACATATAATGTGTAACATTATTATCATAGCATCTGTAATAATGACATTGAACGTGGAATCTTGTGGTAGGGTGCCTTCCCTTGATAGCTTTGAAACTTTTAGAATCGAGTCCATGCAATTGTGTTGTTATATGTTTTTTACATATAATGTGTAACATTATTATCATAGCATCTGTAATAATGACATTGCAGGTAGTATAAACAAACATTTTTTGTTTTTTCAATTACAATCATCAAACATCAAACAGATCAACACCAAACATCATGTTTGGATGAATGCACGTGCAGCTAAATGTAGCCTGGAATGACCCATGAAAGTATACGAAAGCAAAGCCCCAATTGGAAGCCAGAACTTAGGCCACCTATTTGCAAGCAATAGAATGAAATACAGGAGAAATGTCTTGTTTATATATAAAGCCACAGGGTTGTCATGGCATTTCCACTTTCTGATTGGTTACAGCAACCTTATTATGTATGAGATTGTCAAAGAAATTTTGGTCATACTTAAACGAAGCTAAGTTTCAGAAAAAAAAGAATAGTGAGAGGTAATTGACAAGATCAATGTAAGAGGGCTAAGTTTTTGGAAAAAAAGAATAGTGAGAGGTAATTGACAAGATCAATGTAAGAGGGCTGCATTAATAGTCCACACCACCAATAATTAACATAAAAGACATGATTGAATCTTGATATAGGCCATCTTCATTACAAAATTCAAGTCTCTCATTCTGCCCATCAAACTTGAAAGTTGGAAAATGAGTGATATTCAAGAAGCGTATACCCAAGACTTTGAGAGGCAATTTTCAAAGATCTCAATCGGCTTATTGGAGAGGCAATTTTCGTGTTGCTTGCAGGGCTTCCTGAAGGCCTTGGGAGAATCTGCTAAGACTAGCACGTATGTTTATTGCCTTGGCTCTAATAGCGCTAGGCTGGCTACTAAGAGATTATTTTGCTACCTAAACTAGCAAGTCGATACAAAACTCAGTTTCTATACTCATTTCTTGTGAGGCTAAGCCATACACAAAAATTGTAGTAATGCATGAGTATAGGATTCGAATCATGGGAATGCAGTCAGTCTATCCAAGCATAGATACGCGTGACCTATTGCAAGCTACTAGTCTACCTACCTATCTATGCCTCTTATCACGATGCATTAGAGAGAGAGAGAGAGAGAGAGAGAGAGAGAGAGAGAGAGAGAGAGAGAGAGAGAGAGAGAGAGAGAGAGAGAGAGATGATATGATACGATTGTATAAGAGTCCACTTGAGACCCTTCAGGATCTATGGGGCTGGCAAACACTATTAACTAAAAATAATTACAAACTTGCTAAGAGCTTGCTAAGAGTAAGTACTTGTTGGGCTAGCTTGTGTGCTAGCCCTAGTACCTTCTTGTGGTGTTCCTAAACTTCTTTTAAGAGAAAGAAAGAAAGAAAGTTTATTAAAGCCTTCAAAAGACCGATGGGTCTATGAGACTGTGAAAAAACTTGGTACAAATCCAGCTAGAGGGATGGAGCTACTAATTGAGCACCCACACCCATAGAGAAACAGAAGACTATATCATACATAGTCATGTCAAACAATAATAGTGATCATCTACAAGAAGACCATCCTCCACTACAGTAAAAGATAGAATGAAGTGTGCTATAGGACAATGTGGCCCCTCCCCTCGTCAATAGTGAGGGAGTGATAGCAAAAAATCAGATATGGAGTGCTGGCAACCCCCAGTGGGTGCCGTCCTATGCTCTCTCTTGGTCACAGCTCGGTCTGGCTTCATCACTGTCATCCCCAACATAAAGGTGCGGCCACTGATAAGAAGAACAACTCCAACACAAAAGGACTTTGTACCATCTATACAGGCGACCATAGATGGTTCGATTGTCCCAAGCGACCAAAGCAAAATTCTAATATGGAACCTAGCATTTCCCATACATAAGATGCTACCCCAGCACAAGACAAGAAAGGCAAAGTTGTTCGAATGGCAAATATCATCCACATGAGCCTTGCCAACAACCCCGAACCTTTCGTGGCCACTCAAGTACTTTGTGTTCAAGGATCGATTTGTGGAACAATGGTCACTATCCTCATCGATAGTGGCTGCTCTCATAACTTCCTAGCTAGTTCTATGGTCGACAAACTTTGGTTGACCACCAGTCCTAGTCCCATGGACTATCAGATTCAACTCGCAAATGGAACTACCTTCTTGTGCAACACCAGGATCAAAAACTTGTCTTTTCGCATCCAACATTATACCGACAAGTTGAATTTCGACATCATGCCTCTTTCTCGATACGATGTCATACTCGAACAACAGTGGCTCTACGACTATGATCCATCAATCAGTTTTCGCAGCCATACTATCCAGTTTGTCCACTAGGGAAAACTTATTGAGCTAACTAGTTTTAGGGACTCTCCTTCAACCCCAGTTGCCTCTGCCCTACAAGTAAAGAAGTGGGTTCATAAGCGTCAAGTAAAGACTTCACTTCTGTTGGTTACAGCAGTAGAGGAGACACCAACAAAGGATCCTCCTGAATATCTCAACCAACCTTTTTTCCAACCCTACCTAGATATTTTTCCACAGGAGTTGCCAAAGCAGTTACCACCTCGACGACCAGTGGATCACCCAATCGAACTTATTCCTGGCAGTAATCCACCATCGAAACCTCCTCATCGAGTTTCTTACACTCAAAATGAAGAAATCCAAAGACAGGTGACCGAACTACTCGACAAAGGTCACATTCGGCCCAGTCGCAGTCCTTTCGGATCTCCTGTACTGCTTGTGGAAAAAAAGAATAAGTCAATGTGCCTCTGCATGGACTACCGAGCCCTCAACAAGCTCACTATAAAAAACAAGTATCCATTGCCTCGCATCGATGACCTCTTCGATCAACTTCTACATGCAACACAATTCTCAAAGATTGATCTTCGTTCAGGTTATCATCAAATTCGCACACGAGAAGGCGATGAGTACAAGATAGCTTTTGGAACAAAGTATGGACACTATGAATGTTTGGTTATGCCTTTTGGGTTAAACAATGCCCCGGCCACATTCATGACACTAATGAATGACATCTTCAAGCCTTTCCTCGATAAGTTCATCATCGTTTACCTCGATGACATCCTCGTTTTCAGTAGATCCCTACATGAGCACAAACAACATCTTCACCAAGTTTTTGAAGTTCTCCGCGCAAATTCTCTTTACATCAACATTGAGAAGAGTGAGTTCTTCAAGACCCAACTCGAATATTTGGGACATGTTATTTCAGCTCAAGGCATCTCTGTGGATCCCAAGAAGGTCGAGGTAATCTGAAACTGGCCTACTCCTAAGAATGTTCATGATGTTCGCTCTTTTCTCGAATTGGCAAACTTCTACCATACAAAGGTCTATTAATTTTCCGAAATCGCAGCTCCTATGCCCGAATTATTGAAAAGCACAACAGTTTTTCAGTGGCTTCCCGAAACAGAGTATAGTTTCCAACAACTCAAGCAAGCATTCACTACCACACCAGTTATGGCTATTGCTGACCCAAACCTTCCATTTGAGGTCATGACCGATGCTTCTGACATCGTTACAGGAGCAGTCTTGATGCAAGAAGACAGAGTTATTGCTTTTGACAGCCATAAACATTTTGATATCCAAACCCGATATCCGGTTTATGATAAGGAGTTTCTTGCTGTTGTACATGCTTATCGCTCTTGGAAACATTATCTCATGGGAGCCGACTCGGTGCTCAAGACAGACCATCACTCCCTAAAGTATATCTTTACTCAGCCAGTCGTGAATGCTCGACAAGCACGTTGGGTTGAGTTTTTGGCGAACTTTCACATGACCATTGAGTACATTCCAAGACTATGCAATGTAGTTGCAGATGCTCTCAGCAGGTTAACTCTAGCATCAGCTATGGTAATCTCTACATTATCTGTGGATGTTCCGAATTCATTCAAAGGGAAGTATTTCAATGATAAAGACTTCGGCATAGCAATACAAGTTCTTTCAAAAGATCAACCTTCGACTTTCGAACAGAAGATTCTCATCCTATTCGTATATGGACGACCTTCTGTATTATCAAGATCGCGTCTGTCTACCACATGACAAGGATGTTCGACGTCTTTTGTTAAAAGAGCATCATGTGGTTCCTTATGCTACCCATCCAAGCATCAACAAGACTTATAGGTTACTCAATGCAACATACTACTGGCCTCAGATGAAAAGCGGCGTCATTAAAATGGTTACATCTTGCTTATCTTGTCAACAAATGAAAGCAAGCCAACGACTTCAGTAGGACTTCTTCAGCCTCTTCCAGTTCTAGCTGAAAGGTGGGAAAATATTTCCAACACTACCACAATCCTCTAGAGGTAACACTCAGATTATGGTAATTGTTGATCGATTGTCCAAAATGGCACACTTTGTTGCTTGCAAAAGTAGTGCACAGGCTCCGGACATAGCCAAACTCTTCATACAACACCACCATGGATTGCCCAAGAATATCATATCTGACAGAGATCCTAAATTTACTAGTCACTTTTGGATTTCACTGTTCGAATCTTTGGGTACAACTCTACTGTTTAGTTCAGCCTACCACCTAGAATCAGATGGCCAGACTGAAAGAGTCAACCAAGTTCTGGAAGAAATGCTTCGACATTATATTCAGTCATGCCTAGCAGCTTGGGAAGAGTATCTACCACTCCTTGAGTTTGCTTATAATAAATCTTTCCATAGTGCCATCAGCATGACTCCATTCCAAGCAGCTTATGGACAAACTCTGATTGTACCAACAAATTTCGTACTTCAACATCGAGTGGCCCTAGCTGATCAACTGGTTTAAGAAATGCATGACATTCTCCTCCAAGTCAGGGATCATATGCGAAAAGTGCAAGAGCGGTATCAATGGTCTGCCAACAAACATAGCCGTCACTTGGAATTTGACACTGGTGACATGGTGCTATTATTTGTAGCCCCACATCGCTATAAGACGATTAAGTCTGTGTTTCCTAAGTTGCGACCAAGATACTATGGACCTTTCCGGATCATTAAGAAAAATTCACCTTTAAGTTACAAATTGGAATTACCACCATCATGGGGTAAAAATCCATTCGACATTTCATATTTCTTGGCTAAAGACATACATTCCAGGCGATGAAGCAGTTCCTCCTGCAGGTGATTATGTCCTAGAATTTATGTTCTCCTTATTCCTGAGCGTATTCTGGACCATCGATAGCGAGAGACTCGACATCGACTTATCACGGAATTCCTTGTTCTTTGGTGAGATCTGGATGACTCCAACGCTACTTGGCAATCTGATGAAGACTTACAGCAATACCCTGACATTTTACAGCAATATTTTTAGAATTTACCGTGATATTTTCTACATTAGTTCATTATCTCCACCAGGGTCTTATTTTGAGTGGGAGGGGATGTCATGATTTGTGACGTATTCCTTTCTCTATATCTTAGACTTATGGATGGTTTGATGAATGGACACTTGTGGAAGGGTATGCCCTTTCGATGAGACACTTCCTATGAGGCACAACCCTTCACAAGAGACATTCTATGGAAGAGACACTCCTATTGTAATGTACCCTCTCATCAAGGGTCACACCCTTCACAAGGGATACACACCTCTTCATGCACATACACTTTGGAGTACACACCTTTTCATGTGTGACTCCTCACTCTCTATATAAGAGAGACCCAATTGTATGGATGACACACTACAGACACTACAGACACTCAAGCAATACAAATATTCCTTGTTCTCTGCTATTTCAGTCTCCTTTTTGTTTCTTAGCACATTCCTAAATATAGTAAATCTAAGATTTCTTACAACCAACAAGAAGCGATGTACTAGGATGTGGCAAGGAGTACTTGGGTTCATTACTAGAGCTCGACCTGCGAGAGAGAGTTTCGCGGAGCTCCAGTACAAAAGCTTCCGCCGAACACTCTCCAGAATCGGGCTGAACTGCTGCTTTGTTGAAATGTCGATGCCTACTTGACAGGCTAGGTATCTGGCTGCCTCTTCTTTCGAGATCCACCGAAAGCCAAAATTTGCATCCCAGCGTCGAGCCACATGGCTCTCTTATGTACCTATGAAGAAGCTAACCGATTTGGTCCAATTTATGTGAATTGCACGGGTGGACGGAGCCATCATCTGTACTACATCAGTATTGAAGAAAAATTTTGTTTATCTCCAATTTATTGTGTACTCTCTATTCTTTGTTCAGTTTCTGTTCTGCTGCACCGTGTAATTTAACAAGTATAGCTTAGTAAATAGCTATACAGGGGAGCAAGGAAACATCATTATTAACTCACATTAGTTGCTTGATGCTTAATGCAATAATTGAAGCAATAAGAGCTACAAGACAAACCGTAAAAACCATTTCGTCCTCCATGCTATAGTGTATGAAAGCGATTGTGAAATATACAGATGGGATTGACAATAATATATAGATGTACATGGTACCAAATAAATGACAACTAAATCTGGCATATTCTGATGTAAATTACAGCAAATATGCCACACCAAATTCTGAGATAGACACATGCAAATGGCTCCAAATATGCCACAACAAAATCTTAAATTTACAAAGGTAACTGACAACCAACTAAATCTAAGATTTCCTGATGTAAATTACAGAAAATATACCACACCAAATTCTGAGATAGACAGATGCAAATGGCTCCAAATATGCCACAACAAAATCTGAAATTTACAGATGTAACTGACAACCAAGAAGCCTCGCAAAAAATGGACAGTGCACCTCTGACCCGCTCTAGACTGGTTGTAGAACTGTCAACATAGAGCACCGTATCATCTACAAACTCCAAATCTAGGAGCTCCTCTTGTCGGATCGGCAACCTCATCCTTGTAAGGCTAGGTGCCTGAGAATGCAGAAATAGCCGAGGGCTTCCGCCACAAAAAGGAAAAGATAAGGAGCCAAAGGACATTGTTGTCTCACTAAACAGGAGAGTGGAAATATCTCACCCATATGGCCTTTGATGATCAGCTGGCTGGAGCTGCCTGCATATAGAGCTGAGATCCTCTGAAAAGCCAAGTCTCTGCATAGTCCCCTCTAGGAAGGACCATTCAACTCTATCATAAGCCTTCTTGAAATGAAAGAGAAGGATAGCGAGAGGCTGTGCCTCCCCCTTGGATCCATCAACTGCCTCCTAGAAGGTGAAGATATTATCTAGGATGCTGCACTCCTAGACAAAGCTGGTTTGCGTCTCTTGAATGATATCCGGAAGGTGGGGTCTTAGGCGCAGACTCAAGACCTTAACCAAGATCTTGTAAGTTGTGTCTAGAAGGGTGATTGGTCTCTACTATCGAATATTTGCTCTATCTCCCCCCCTCGGAATCAGGCATATCCAACCTTTGCTCAGGGAATGAGGAAGAAGTCATGAGTCAAAGATCTCTTGGCAGGCTAAGCGAAGTGGGGTGGAGATGTGCTCCCAAAAGCAAAAAAAAAAGGTCGAAGTCAAACCATCCTCTCCTTGGCACTTTTGGACTAGAAGAGCCTATAGGGCCTCCCACAACTCCTCATTTGTGAAAGGCTCCTCTAGGCGTCTGCTAATGCTTTGTGAAACAACTGTGGGGACCTGCTCCCAAACTGCCTCTCTAGCTGGAATAGTGGTGGTCGAGGCCGCCTCTGATTGAAAAAGCTAGTGATAGAAGCCCATAGTCATCTCGAGGATCTCATGTGGCTGTGAGTGCATCTATCCCTGGGAGTCCCTAAGTAGGCCGGATTGTTGGGCTCACCCCCTTGAGGCGACAGATTTAGGATTGACTTTAGGGGAGTTTAGTCCTAGGGGATGACCACACAGGATGTCACCATGTATGGGAGAGGGGTCTTCCTTCTCCAATTGAGCTCTTCAAAGACCACCTTGTCACTTGTGGAGCAGAGCCCTATCTTTCTTGGTCCTCATCTGGTCTTCCTCTTCCCTTGGTACCATGGCTTCACAGTGGCGGACATGGACACGACTCACCACGTATCTCGCTTCCCGGTGACGCTCCGCTTCCCGGGGCTCCCAAAGGAGTATAGATCCATTCTCCAGTCTATCGGAGGATGTTTTGGTACAGTGCTGGAGTCTCCTTCCCCCTTGGTAGCCACAATGGTCGCAGATGATGGGGTCCCTAGGTTCAGAGTGGTTGTGGACACCCCCGAGATGCTTCTTGAGGAGATACTTTTGGAGACCTTGGATGGAGGTGAACTATGTCAGAGAGTTGAGGTCTTTGGGCTTCTAGGCCAGTGCCTCTGATACAGACAGATGTGACACTTAGTTCGGGATTGCATGAGAGGCCAGGGTAGGGATCCTCCTCAGCCTAGGCAAGAGCAGGGGGCTCCCCCTCAACCTAGGCAGGGGCAGAGGGCTCCCCATCATCAGGCGAGGCAGCTAGATCGTTAGTAGCACTCGCAGACACCTTGGGTCAAGCCCTCTCAGGGGACTTGGATCAAGGTTGAACACAAGAAGCCTAGCAAGGCAGCCCTCAAGCATCGCACAGGCAAGGCTAGGGTCAGAGAGCATGAGACAGCCCAAGGCAAGGATCCCCCAGCCTTAGGAGAAGCTGGCAGAGGTTGCCCCATGGAGTAGGAGGAGGATACCTTCATCGATCTCCCGACTGAGCTATAGGCGCCAACAAAGTAGAGCGCCTAGGTCCCTTCGCAGCAAGAGCCTGGAGCCACCACAGAGTAGGTCTCGGTGGACCCTCCATCGGGGCTGCCCCCCCTCCTGACCCCCCCACCTCCACACCCCCCCCCTCCTTAGTCCCCCCTCCCCCCTGAACCTACAGTCACCTGTACCACCCGTCCCCCTCCTTCTTCTTGCCCGCCTCTCCTCCTTGCCTCTAGGACTGCAGTCCTCTCTGTTACCTGTCCCCTTTCTCTCTCCAGACCTGTGTCTTCAGGCAAGGGGGTGCCAGAGTCCTCTCCCTTGCAGTAGGCCTTGGGTCCCTCTTCCCAGGCACAACATAGTCTGGGTGCATCCTTCTCCATGCAACAAAGCTCAAGCGGTTCTGTTTTTGCAGCTTCCAGGTCCCAAGCCTCATCCAAGATAGTCTCTACCTAGAGAGTTCTGGCGGCTAGGACCGTGGAACTATCTTGAGATCCTTGATGGATACTCAATGGCTCTAGAGGTGTCTATCTTCATTTTATAGCCCTGGGGAGGCTCTATAGGAGTGTTTGGCTCGCGATCGCGCCCTTTCTGGGGGTTTCTCTTCACGGCTAGAGAGGAGCAGTGGACTTCCACACTGTTCGACCTTATGATGTAGTAGCAGATGTTTGACATGATGGAGGAGTGTGGCTTGTCCCCAGGGGAGGGAGATGTGGGTCACCCATGGTCACACTGCCACTTTTCAGCTTGATTTCTCTAATTGTTGGGAGCTGGGTGTTGCAATCTGTGTGCTTCACCTGGGACCCGAGGTTCAGCTGAAGCAAGCCACGTATTGGACTCTATAGCTTTGTGCACACAGATTAGGGGTTAATTCCTCATTTCTGAGGTAGTGGGCCACCAAGCTAGGCATCGAGCCAATTATGCCCTTGGTGCAACGCCGCACTGACACAGATTACTCCCTATCTAAACCCGCAGCGAAGTCCCAAAGGTCTTAGGTTTTAGTATAGGCTCCCACTCATAGGCGAGCTCTTTTCGTGTACTCCCCCCACCTCCCCATGAGTTTGACCATGGTGAGTAGGAATGTGCACGGGCTCCACAATTGCGCGCATTAGTAGCTGCAACATCTGTTACTTCGATAGGAGTTGCATAGGGCAGTGGTTGGGTGGATAGTAGACTTCCTCTTAATCTAGGAGCATATGTTTTCAGCCGTAGATGTTCAATGAAGATGGCACCTCCTTCCAGGGAGAGCCCCTGACATATGGTTCCCGCAGTTGGTAGGAGTGGGGGGGTCTGCATTTTTGGTGTCCCAGTCCGTTGGAGCGGATGTGTATGACTGGGCCGAGCTCATCCCAGGTAGAGCAGTATGGATGGGTTTGAGGGTTGGCGACTCTAGGATTGGGGTTCTCAATGTGTATGCCTCAGCTTGTAGTGGGCAGCGGCGGCAAGATGGTCTACTTGAGAGACTAGACAGATTCTATGTTGGAGATTGGAATTTGGGCCATGCATAGGGGTGGAGCCACCAATAGGGACTACCCTCTCAAACCACTCCCCTATCGTTCTTCACCTAGAGCAGCCCCGTCGTGGCCTACTGCAAAAAGGGGTCCGTATTCCAGATGGTTGCTCCTGGAGGAGGAGGTACAACAGAGCATTACAGCTATTTGGCAGCAGCTTGAGTCCCCCCCCATAGGGAGGGTGGGCCGTGTGGGCAGCTGAGGCGATTTAGCAGACCAGTGAGGAGCTTTGCACCCATGCTATGCACCGTCGTCATACTCTTCAGGAGAGAAAGAGGGATTTGTGGTAGGACTTGGCCTCCATTGAACGTCTTCAGGAACAGGATTCAGAGTCGCAATGGTTAGTAGACTGGTATGAGTGCACTTGCTTGGAGCTTCAGGATACTGAGGTGAGACGGGCTGAGTACTCCTACCACTCTTGTAGATCTCGGTGGGTACAGCAGGGTGACAGGATGACCAGGCAGTTCTTTCAGGCCACTGGCCCTAGATCAGCTGGCGCACAGTTGCAAAGATTGAGAGACTCTAGTGGGCAGATGCACTTGGATCCGCATGAGATCTTGGAGTTGACCTCTGTAGAAAAGAGGGTAGGGGTAGGTTTGGAGAAAGAGGATACACTAGTAGAAGGGGAGAGAGATAGGGGAAGAAGGGAGGAGAAGGGGTCGGAGAGAGAGAATGAGATAGGAAAGAGAGGGAGAGAATGAGAGGGAGTAGGGAAGAGAGAGAGAGAGAGAGCGTAGCCAGGAAGGAGGAAGGGAGAGTAGATAGGATTAGATGTCACATCAAAAAGTACATAGTAGGATAGTCCCTCCACATTTTCCACCTAAAGGACCTCTAACTTGGCCCCTTTTTTCCCCTTCATTACAGCCATCCCTTCCCATAGAATTTTGCCCTCAAAATTTCACAGCTTGGCTGTCCAAAAGTGCAGCGAGGCATAACGGTTCTTATGGAGACGCAAATGCACATAATCTCCCTCTTTGAAAGACAAATATCTCCTGCATTCATCCGCATATTTCTTCTGCTTGGCTTGGGCATCGTGCATATTTCTTTTTGCCAACTACAGAAGGGAATCCATCCTCTCCAAGTCATTCCGTGCTTGCTGATTTTTCATAGGCATGTCACCAATTGAAGAAGGCATCCTGACGTACATTGCCTCAAATGGGCTCATGCCAATGGAGAGATGCTTGTTACTGTTGTAGCAAAATTCAGCAAGTGATAACCATTTATCTCAAGATTTCTGAGTATCATGACAAAAATGCCTCAAATATTCCTCCACCCATTTGTTCACCCTTTCCGACTGTCCATCAGTCTCAGGATGGTAAGTAGTGCTAGGTGTGAGTAAAGTACCCACTGCTGTAAATATCTCTTGCCAAAAGTGACCATAAACTTTGCATCTCTGTCACTAACAATTTCCTGAGGGAAACCATGATGCTTAAAGACATGTTCAATGAATTGCCAGGCAACCTGCGATGCTGAATACTGGGTCTTAGTGGGTATGAAATGGGCCTGTTTTGTCATTCTATCCACCACAACAAAGATGCTGTCCCATCCCCTCTCTATAGAAGGCAATCCTGTGATGAGATCCATTGCTATGTGCATCCATTTGCCCTCTGGAATGGGGAATGTTGTAAGAGGTCTGCGGGTAACTTGCTGTCCACTTTATTTTGTTGGCAAGGCAAGCATTCAGCCATGTATTTAACCACATCTCTCCACATGCCCTCCTAGGTAAAGCTGTGCTTGATTCTTTCATATGTCTTAGTGATACAGGAATGTCCAGCCATGGGAGAGGAGTGCATTTCTTGCAAAACCAACTGGCGGTATTTTGAGTCAGGCACTAAATAAATCCTGTCTTGGCACCATAACAGCCCATTATGCAATTTGAAATCCGGATGACCTTGACTAGAAGGCTTCTGCAAATCTGAAAATATGAGAGCTGCTTTAGAATTTTGCATATACTCTTCCTGGATGACCTTGACTAGAAGGCTTCTGCAAATCTGAAAATATGAGAGCTGCTTTAGAATTTTGCATATACTCTTGTTGAATGCCATGAATCCACTTCTGATATATGGTAGAGATAGCAGACAAATTGTAAGCCCACATCCTGGACAAGGCAATCTGCAACCACATTTTCCTTCCCTTTTTTGTACTCAATGTCAAAATCATAGGATGAGACTACAACCAACCACCTCTTTTGCTTATATGACAAATTTGGCTGAGTAAGGAAGAATATGAGTGTCCTATGATCTGTTTTCATCTTAATTTTACTGCTGTACAGATAGTGGTGCCATTTCTTGAAAGCATGCAAGATAGCCAGCATCTCTTGATCATAAACATGAAAATTGAGTTCTTTGGCATCAAACTTCCTGCTTTCAAAGGCTATTACCCCATGTTCCTGCCTCAGAACAACCCCCAATCCTTCACCACTGGCATCTGCCTCCACAATGAAAGGATGCAAAAAATCAAGGCATACCAAGACAGGTGCATGAGTGAGAGCAAATTTGAGGTCTTCAAAGCTACGTTGTGCTTCCCTTGACCACTCAAAAGCATCCTTCTTCAAGGGGTCAATAAGAGGAGCTGCCTCTTGGCAAATTTGTGAATAAAGCGCATGTAGAAGGAAGCAAGACCTAAAAATCGTCTCACATGGGTGGGATTTTCTGGTTGTGGCCAATCTTTGATGCATGTCACCTTTGCAAGATCCACCCAAATGCCACGCCTACTCACAATATGCCCCCGGTACTCAACCTCCTTTGCCATAAAAGTGCATTTGCTGGCTTTTGCATAAAGCTGATGCATCAAAATTTCCAGCACTTGCTTCACATGCTTAATGTGCTCTTGTCTATCCTTGCTTTAAATAAGGATATAATCAAAGAAAACCAACATGCATATGAAAAGAAGTGGCTGTAATATCTTGTTCATCAATGCCTGGAAGGTGGCCGGTGCATTAGTCAATCCAAAGGGCATCACCTTGAATTCATACAAGCCTCATTTTGTGCGAAAGGCCATCTTGTGCTCATCTCCTTCTTTCACCCTGATTTGATGGTAACCCAACCTCAAATCTATCTTCGTGAAAAACTGAGCACCCTTGAGTTCAACCAACAGGTCATCTATTGTGGGGATCGGAAACCTGTTCTTGATAGTGGCTTTATTTAGATCCTTGCAATCAATGCATATGCGGTATGATCCATCCTTGTTCTTCACCAGAAGCATTGGAGAGGCAAAAGGAGAAGTGCTATGAGAGATGAAGTTCTTCTCAAGCAATTCCCACACCTGTACTGCTACTTCCTCCCGCTCAATCTTAGAAAGACAGTATGGGGCTTTGTTTATGGGCTTACTGCGAGGCTCTAGAACAATGGCATGATCCACATCCCTCTTGGGAGGCATTTGGAATGGCATATCATCAAACTCCGATAGCAATTGCTGCATATCACAATCCTTAACACGGGGAATGCTACCGACATATTCAATGCGTAGAGGCATGTTCATTCTCGAGCTCTCTAGCTAACTGCCTTTCAATTTAGGGGTGGCAATGCCATGCAATGTTACAGTTCTACCCTTGTGGACAAAGCTGAGTGATAGAGCATTTCAATCCATGCTGATTTTACCCAAAGATTTCAGCCAATTGCAGCCCAGGATAGCATCTAGTAGGCCCATATCCAATGCCAAGAAATCCCTAGCAAATTCATAATCCTCAGAGAGCTTGATCCTTGCATCTTAGCAACAAAATTCACTGACCAAATGCTATCCATTTGCCACCACTACTCTCAGCCCATGATCCATCTCAGTAGCAATCAATCCCACCTTCTGTAAGGTCTTAGAATTGATGAAACTATGAGTGCTACCGCTGTCCACAAGCATGTGAATAGTCCTGCCATTAATTTTCCTTTCAATCTGATAGTTTCAGCACTTTTGGCACCCATCAATGCATGAGAAGAGATATCATAAATTGTTTGCTACGCATCCCAATAGATCTCCTCCTCATCCACAGGAGCATTACCATTTGCATCCTCTCGCACAAGAAAGGGCATAGAACCTGATGCTCCACACGAAAGGCTTTAGGCCAACGGCCTTGTGGGTGACATGTGGGCTGAGTGTCATTGGATTGTATACCATGCATATTATGTTCATTAGCACCACCAGGATCAAAGGGGAAACCACCCCCCTTCGTGGCTCCAACATATGGAGCTTCTTCCACGATTTGTGCACCCTCTGAATCATCATGAGTGGCATCCAAAGTCTCAGAAGCATCCATGAAGTCCTTATCACCGATATCTCAATAATCATGCTGAGTTTTGCAGGACCATTGTTATGCATTTTGCAAACTTCCAGATGCTCAGGAGTCCACTTCTCACCACACTTAAAGCATAAGTTTGCCCTCTTTCTGCTATCCATAATAGCCCTGGTGTGTTATTTAAATTCTGATTTTTCATGTCCAACCCTTGGCTTAGGTCTTGGCTTAGCATCAAATGACCTGTATGGCTTAGCATATGGCATCTTGTTGCTTGTAACTGTGCGAAACCTTGGAAATGGTGTTGCTACTAATTTTCTTTCATTCCAATCAGTCACGTTAGGCTTCTTCTTAGCCTCATTTGCATTCCCATATGCGCTACACGTTATCTGATATTTGTTGGCATATTTGGGCTCAAATACCTCCTCCGATTGGGCTGCACGCTCAATTGTTTGAGGGATATAAGCCTTCATGTCTATAGCAAGAGAAGGACTTAACCCATGGATGAAACACAGTAGCTTTCCTTTTTTAGATACATCCTACACAAATAGGGAAAGCCTCCAAAAGCGTTGCAAGTACTCTTGGACTGTACCGGTCTGCAACAAGGGACTTTGGCTCTCTCCCTTCGACCCTGAGTTGTGGCTGGATATGCCTGACCCCGAAGGAGGGGGGATCGCTCAAACCTGAGACAGTGGAGATTGATCACTCTCCTTGACACTGCGTACAAGATCTCGGGCAAGGTCTTGAGCTTGCAGCTTTGCCCTCACCTAGTCGACATCATCCATGACACACAGACAGGTTTTGTTGTCCAGGAGCGTAGCATCCATGACAACATCTTTACTTTCTGGGAGGCACTGGATTGGGCCAGAGAGGAGTCTCAGCCTCTCGCGATTTTGCTTTTGGATTTCGAGAAGGCCTATGACAGAGTGGAGTGGTCTTTCTTGGGGGGCACCATCCAAAGGCTTGGCTTTTTGGATCGCTGGATCAGGGGTGTCTCAGGCCTTTTTGCAGGTAGTTCGAGCCAGATACTTATTGGTGGCTACACAGAGGAGGCCTTTTGGCTTTCTTGCTCAGTTCAGCAGGGATGCCCCCTTGCCTCTTTCTTATTCCTCTTTGTGGCCGAGGCCCTAGGGTATTTTTAAGGTCTCAATCGGCGGGACTCATAGGGATGAGTCTCTCGATTCGGCAGGAGGAGGAGCTTTTGGACTCAAAGTTTGCAGATGACATGACCCTTTTTGTAGAGGGCTCAGCTGAGCTTGGATGCAATTAGGGAGGCCTTGGCAGTGTATTGTCTAGCCTCATGCTCTAGGATCAAGTGGACCAAATCAGTTGGCTTTCTCGTAGCAATGAGACAGAGGCGGTACAGATGATCTAAGATTGGGGCTCAGCACTAGGCTTTCGGTGGATTCCGAGGGGGTAGACAGCGAGATACCTTGGTTGCCAGGTTGGCATTGATATTTCATCAGAGCAACAAATCTCCCCAATCCTAGAGAGTGTTCAGGGCAAGCTTTTGTACTGGCTCAGCCAAACTCTTTCTTGCAGGAAGGGCCTTGGTGGCTCACCAGGTTCTCCTTACTATCACCTGGTACATAGCCTCATGCTGGTGTTTTCACAAGGTAGGGCAATGGATAATGTCCCTCTCTCTCTTTGTGAGTATGCTATTCCCCTCAGTGATGCTTCATCTTCCCCCCTTTTTTTGATAGAGAAAGATACATCCCTTGGTGTTCTCATTGCAACTAGCAAGTTTGATGAGTGTCAAACAAGAGCCCAAGGGTCCTTTTGCATCCACAAGTGGTGGAGTGGATTTTGTAAACCTATACATAGAACCTAAGAAGCATGTTATAGACCTAACTGGAGAGCAAGCTCCTGAGAACCAGATCATTCTATCACCATATCTGAATCGTGCATAACCATCCTCCACCTATATTCTTGATGAGGTAGCAACCAAGCCACAACTCACATCAATTGATCCAATCACATTGAGGGGGAGGAATACCTTACCCTATTAGAAGTGATTGAGGAAACCAGTCTTCGAGAGGATGAGGTACTATGCCAGCTTGCAAATGGCACCAGCGAGGATATCATCTCATTGATCTAAGAGTCAATGAGATCGTAGGGGGGCAGAATTAGAGGATCTTTTGGGGAGGGATGGCTTCAATTGCTCACTACATTGACAAAGTGGCCCAGCACATATTGGTTTTCCATCGGCAATTATCTTAGATGGATGAACATAGTTCAGGGTCCTTAGTCGGATGGCGAAGATGAAGGCCATCTATCAGTGTAGATTGCGTTGTTTTGATTAAGCATAGCATTGCTTTATTTTTGTTCTCAAAAACCCGATCCAGACCCCTCCATAGCATCATAGCCATTTCAGGGCTAGCTGGTGTCACTGATCCCCATGAAATTGAGAATGAAATTATTAAGTTATGCCTTCTTAGACAAGCTAAAGAGGGTGTAGAGCTTAGTAAGCTAGAGTAAAATGTGCCCTAAAGGGTTGATCCATATAATCTTACTATGAATCAATAAACTTTACACTTTTCAATTGATTTCTTTCTTTGTTACTATATTCTTTCCTTTCTTTAAAGTACATGTAAGTTAATTCGAGGTTGCAAATTGGATATTATTTTCTTATTTCCAATTGCATGCAAGAAAAAGACAAAGACATAGAGTACAAATGATTTAAAAAAAGACACTTTTTTTATATTCATAGGAACAAAATACAAGATTGAGAAGTGCCCAAGGCATAGTACACACACCATCCCTAGCCATCGCCACTATTGTAGTACATAAAACAAACCTAAGTACCCTGAGGTCTCCTAAGACGTACAATGAACTGCATATCTTTTACAGTCACAGTGACCCTGCTCCTATGGATGGCAACCTGATAGACATTAGGTCTACCAAGTAGGCCTCAACTGCATGTTGCAAGGCAAGTAGGGCATTTGCTAAAATATGCCAAGGGGCCTCCACGACCCCTCTCCTGAAGAACCTAGACATAAAGCTCTGGTTGGGATCTTGCATGATCTCACATACCACTTTCGCAAAGATCACCTTTAGGATAAGGAGATTGATTGACTTCTGATACTCACGGACCTCCCAAAGTGAACCTTTACTTATTGACTTGGCGAGGACCTATTTGGCCTAGAATAGAGGGGTTGTTGTGGTCTCCTTGGGGTGGGGTGTGGACGAGGTGACTGTTGTGGTGAAGCTTATGTCTTTTGTTGTGCTTGCTCCTCATAGATGAAGTTGCTTGTTCAATCGATCTTGCTTCATCCTTTGCTCCCATTGTCACTGGAACTCCTCTTCAGTCTCTGACTCCTCATATTGGAGCTACTTCCTTTACACTGGAATCTTCTACTTACTAGTTGAGTGGGGGGGATTGCGGCAGGGATTGAGGCAAGGATTGGTAGGGGGAGCTTTGTGGGTGTCCCCATCTGATGGCACCTTCTCACCCAACTTTTTCACCTTTTTCTTAGTCTTGGCCATGGGGTTGGAGAGAGAGAGAGAGGGAGAGGGTGCAAGAGCAAGGGTGAGATGGGGGATCAGGAATAAAGTGGGAGGGAGTGTGGGAGTGGAGAGCTTGTAAAACAATGAAATGAAAACGAGGTCCAATTCCTTTATATAGGGCTCAAACCTTGATTTTTTAAAACCATTGTTTTCATCATAAACTCTAAAAACATAAACTTAGTGCAACCTTGAGCTAAGAACTTAGAAGTAACCTCCAACAACTCAATTTTTTCCTTTTGTATTGCATTGACTTAGATGTTATCTCTGATTTTAGACTTTAGAATTCGGAATGTTGTATAGCAGACTCTAACATATTTTTTGTGAACACTTTACCAATAGCATCGGAGTGTTAATCATGGTTAGACATGAGTTCTAAAATACCTAGAAGCTCTCACTCGATGCTTCTAGCGACCACTTTTCTTGGATATTTCACCTATTGGACACAATTTCCTCTTACAAAGCCTTGGACCCATAGGAGTATGCTTCATGAATGCTAATGTTTTTTCAAATTTCCCAATCTCATCTTTGCATCTGCAAGTGAATTGCATTTACACTATGCTCTCCTAACTAAGAATCTAATGTTTTAACCTTTACCTATAATTCTTGACATATTCTCAACTCCGTCATACCATTTTTCTTTCATAGCCATCTAAACACTTGTAGCTTGCATTGATAATACCAAATGTTGATTCCAAGACTCTCTGTAAGTGAATTGCATTTAGAGTGTGCTCTCCCAAGTAAGAATCTAATGTTTTAACCTTTACCTATAATTCTTGGCTTTTATTCTCAACTCTTTCATACCATTTTTCTTTCATAGCCATCTAAACACTTGTAGCTTGCATTGATAATACCAAATGTTGATTCCAAGACTCTAACTTTGCAATCCTTTTGTCTCTTTTGTTAAGGAAAGATTGGTAAGTTGGTTAGCCCATGGAGTTGAGGATCTTGACAAGTTTGTGGATATACTAAAATCTAACCACGAATCCATATGTGTTTTTCCTTGATTTTAAAGAGCTACTAAATCACTTTCACTTGCTAAGGTGGATTGATTCCTCTTTAGAAATGGTGCATTCTTTACATCAATTTGAAAATGGATGTCCACCTTTTTCATTTTCCCAGGGGCCTCCATGGTTTTATACACTTTACAGCTAACATAATATAATATTGACATCAACAAATAACATAATAAAAATAAAATCCCTATTGCATACAAAATCTAGCACTAGTTTGTTCAAAATATTTTGTAGGCATCAAGTGGAAGACATTAAGAAGTTTATTATCCCCCAATTAAAGGAGGAGTTCTATAGTGGATAGAGTCACAATGCAGCCCTTGACAAAGTGAGGGATCAAGGAGGATCAAAGCACCATAAGAGAGACATAGGGTAGAAAACACTTAATCTATTGCAATGTGTGTTCAACAATACATGATAGGCTTCTTATATAGAGAGAGCCTTTAGAATAATCAAACCATGTGGGATCCTCTCATCCACATCTCTCCTTGTGGATATCCTCAATCCACATCTCTACATCATGTAGTCCACATCCTAGGGTGGCTACTTTAATTCTTTCCTATACCATACCTTAGCCCTTTAATCTATGTGCTCATGGCACCATATCTCTCAACACCTCCCCTTGGTGCCATGATCCTTTGGCTACTGCAAGGTGGTCAGATGTGAGTTACAAATCCATCACCTCCCCTTAGTGCATGCATTGCTACTTAAGGTGGTAAAGTGTGGTTTACATGTTAGTACCTCCCCTGGGTGCTTTCATAGCTACTCTCAGGTGGTCAGGTTTGATTACAAACATATATGCAAGGTTGGCAAGGATTTTTGTTTCTCAATACATTCCATTGATGTCACCTTTTGGCTCATGGCTTGACGATGATTCCACGTAGTTGACCTGCTGGTTCTTCAATCTGTAATCTTCTTCCTTGTGTCCGAGCTTCTTGCAATGGTGACACTTTGGTTTGTTCTTCAATCTACAGTCACTTTGATAGTGACCCATCCTTCCGCAATGGTAGCACTTCGTTGATGTTTTACTAAATAGTGCTTATTCTTCATTATAGCTGTTGCATGTTGATGTCGATGTTGAGGTCGATGCCTTCAACTCTCTTTCTTTTTCGAGAAAAGAGGATACACATTCTTCAAACTTTGGATCTGGCAAATTCTTCAAAGTGGTTCTCAATGCACTATACTCTGCATGCATGCTTTTAAGGAGAATTGTAAGTGCATCTTTCTCTCCTACTTTTGCATTTATGCCCTCTAGTTGAGTCATAATGCTTTTGATTTTATTGACAAATTGTGCCATGAATTCATTGAAGCCCATGTGCATACCATAGAATTCAATCTTAAGATGGATTTCTTGGTTTTTGGCTTTTGCACCAAACACTGTGTTCAACTCATCCCATGCATCCTTGGCATGATCCTTAGAGTCTATATGATGAATTATGTTTGGACCCAAGTGCAATCCAATGAGTGATAGTGTTGCTTCATCTTTTTCCTTCCAAGCATCATTTTGTGCAGTGGGTATGTCTTCTTTTATAGTCTTCCAAAGCTTTTGGTGCATTAGGAGATACCTCATTTGTGTAGACCATGTGTGAAATCCTTCCACTGCGAACTTCTCAACAGTTGGTGTGCAGATTGCCATTGCAAAGGTCTTACTAGTTGATGATACTTTCAAATCTGGCAGTGTCTAATTGCATACAAAAAAATCTCAGTTGACAGGTGCATAGAGCTTAAGCAGACGATCACTTTTCCTTTTTGAAGCGTGTGCAAATTTCTCCTGGATTGCAAGTTACGCCTTGTCGAAGTTTCTATGAAGAAGAGGGCCTTTGATGATGTGGCACAGGGATTCACATGCTGAATTCCATACTGTGCTTAGTAGGGGACTCTGTGCTTAGGTGGCACTTGGTAGCCTAACCTTAAGCCTTTAATCATGGTTTAACTAAACCACAGTTAGTAGCAAAGAATTAACTGTGTGTTCAACAATACATGATAGGCTTCTTATATAGAGAGAGCCTTTAGAATAGTCAAACCATGTGGGATCCTCTCATCCACATCTCTCCTTGTGGATATCCTCAATCCACATCTCTACATCATGTAGTCCACATCCTAGGGTGGCTACTTTAATTCTTTCCTATACCATACCTTAGCCCTTTAATCTATGTGCTCATGGTACCATATCTCTCAACAGCCCTCATGGAGATGCAATAGCTCTTGAAGCAATGTGTGGGGACAAAATTCAAACCATTGAAATTTGTATTCTCTACGATCATAAAAGATAGTAAGTACAAATAGTATGCATTCATAAAATATTATGCAAATTTCTCCGTTCATAAAATAATCAACAAAACTTTATAATCAAAGAAAAATAGATGTAAGGTGGGTGAAACTTACTTGTGCTTGCAATGACGTGCTTGAAAAATAGACTTCAATAGCTAAGGAATTAGAATTAGAAAATGGAGATCTAAGAAGACCAAGCAAAAATGAAGATATAAGAAGACCAAGTACAAAATTTAGATATAGGAAGACCAGGTAGAAAATGAAGATGTAAAACTTCAACACTAGAGCTAGACCTACAAATGGCAGGGGGGAAATGGCAAGGAGCTTGTTTGTGTATTTGTAACATCTATTTTTTGTTCTTAGGCCTGTTTGAGTCGTTTAACAACCCAAACAATTAAAAAAAAGAAGAGCCGTTAAATGACTCAAATACTATTTGAGACATTTAATGACTCATTCTAACTTTATTCAAATTTTTTACTGGACTTAGGGTCTTAAAATGACTCAATTTTAGTCATTTATAGGTGTCAGTTACTGACTGATGAGTCTGACTCGCATAACAACTTTAAACTCAAAATTTTACCGCATAGGTTTGCATCGTGTGTAGTCATTATTAGTGGGTTTTATAGTCATGTCTCTCTCCTCACTCATAATCACAATTCTCCCTCAGAATTCACAATGTCTATCTTCAAACTGTGTGTGTGTGTGTTCCTCTACAGTTGCCTGTGAATCCATAGAGAAAGCAATGAGGCACAAATGTAAAGCTTTATTCAAAGAGTGATTACATATATAGACAACTGCCTCCATGTTGGTAGATCCCAGATCCACAATCATCTCCATGATTATCTCAATCAGTCACCTCCTATGATCACTCACACATCACACCAACCTGACACACCTAACTGATGAGTCAATAGAACCGTCTAGCACACCTACACTCACACACTCCTTACATAGGACTCCAAGCCCATAGGCATACACACACACACACACATCAATTTGCCTCTTCATTCCCCCCCACAAATTGATGATCTCATCCCTCAGCAGTAGTACATGGGATGCTCCATGGATTGCCCACCATCATGTGGCAACACACATGGCCCAACTTGTGACTCACTCTTAGAATTCTTGGTTTACAACTGGGAGATAGACAATGACTATGTATGAAAAGCCCAATGAGTCCAACAAGGAAAGAATCTCAAAAGACTATAAATCATTTAAGGATTGACTATCCATGGCAGAGAACCATTATTGACCTCACACACACATAACTTAGAAAACATATGGATCCTCACCCTTGTCAAAATTGACTTGGGTGTTGTAAGCAGTGAGAGCTTTGACATTCTTTGGTTCTTCTTCTTCTTCTTCTTCTTCAATCTCTGCTTCCTCACAACAAGATTGGCTGAACATCTCTTCTTGGCATAACATTCCTTTTCAAAGTGTCCACGTTTGCCACAAAAGTTACACTTCATTTTGCTCTTTCCCTTGAAGTTGCTTTTGGCCAAATATGCCCCTTCTTTGTAATCACTTCTTTGTTTGATCTTTCTTTCCTCTTCCAAGAGGGATGCTTCAATTTCTACCATACTTATCTCTGGTATAGTGGTGAGTGTGGTTACAATAGTGCCATATCCTTCAGTGAGACTTTTAAGTAAGATGGAAATTATAATATCTTCATCAAGATTAAACTTGATGCTACATAACTGTGTCAAAATGCTCTTCATTGAATTTAGATGTGA
The DNA here is from genome assembly GCF_047967505.1 of Dipteris shenzhenensis. Classification (NCBI taxonomy): domain Eukaryota; kingdom Viridiplantae; phylum Streptophyta; class Polypodiopsida; order Gleicheniales; family Dipteridaceae; genus Dipteris; species Dipteris shenzhenensis. Next base: position 17,532,450 of record NC_141604.1, read on the forward strand.
AGAGATGGATTCTCCTCTATCCAATTTTAAATCAAAGAACTTGATAAGCAAGCTAAACTTAGAGCATCTTCCCTGTGCTCCAAAAACATGCTCAAGATGAGTCCATGCAGCATGAGCAGTCTCACATCCATCAATTTGATAAATAAAGGAATCACTCAAACCAAGAGCAATTATAGCAAGTGCTTTTTCATCTTTGGAAAGCCATGAAGCTTCTCCTTCTCTAGTTGTAGGTTTGGTTTCTTTTCCATTTTCTACCTTCCATATTCCCTTTTTCATGAGAATAAACTTCAGTTTTGTTTGCCAAGTGTGGAACCCCTCTCCTTCAAACTTATCTATTTTAAGTTTGGAAGCCATTTTGGGAAGGTCTTACCAATTTAATGGAAGTCTCTAATCTCTTTATAAAATATCAATCTTTTTGAACAAAGAAATCACCTTTACCATATAGACGCGAATTGCAAGATAAGAATTTAGAAAATCCTAATTGTTTGGCATATGCATAACTAGTTGGCTTCTCCCACAACCTCGTAATTGGGGTCTTCTTTACCTTGTACTTTGTCTTTGTAGTCTTCTTGGCATTTGAAGAAGATTGAGAGTTTGGTAGTTTGTCAAGAAATCACCATCAACTGAACTTCAAAGATCATTCTTTGATCTGAAAAAGAAATCTCTAAATCTCTGATTTGAATTTTAACTCCTCAAGCATCAACTTAGCATTTAGTGTAGCATCTATTTTCAAAAAATAGTCAAGAAAATGCTTGTAGAAACAGAGGAACCTTGGAGGATTGCTACCTTACACCACAAAGCATTAACCAGAGGGCATTTGCTCCACAATTAGTGGTCCTTGGGAGTAGAAGACTCGGTGCAAGTCTCAGACCAAAACAAGCTTCACCCCTCCAAGGGCAACAGCATCTTCTCCACCTCTAAAAATCATGTCTTCTTGAAAAACCCGACTAGTTTTTCTATAGTTTCTCTTTCCATATGTAGATTCGAGCAACTTGCTGACTATGTAAGGGACCCTACACCACTACTATGCATGGTTGCACTTTGCTAGCAACTTTCCATAGTCACCAAGGATCCAAGCCCCATGGTTATTTGTTCAATTATAAGTTGAGATTTATAAGTTGAGACTAGTGGATGCGAGTATGTCATTCACAATTGTCTTTGCACTTGTAGATGTTTCACCACCCCAAATTGACTACTACTCTTTCCACTGCCAACCCTCTTCACTTCCCAATCTCTCTTTGAGGATGAAGTGTTTACGCATTCGAGTACTTGAACGCGTGTACTCTTTGTGGCAGATGTTGCATCTCTACTTTGTGGCAATTAGGAGCATAACATAATCACGTGCTTTTGTAGGGTTTCTGCCTCATTTCTCTGGGGCCATGTTCACATCCATATACACATACCAATGGATCAAAAACTTCCTATGCACAAACACTTCCTATACAAAATGGATCTAGAAAATAAATTGGATGGCTATAGACGTGGTAATCTACCTATGGACATAGGCATGGGATGGCAAATTGCCTTTCCCCATGTTCCACTCTCTCGAGTAAGCATCTATCTGCACTATGATCATTCATGACATCATGCTTTGTACATGAATGTCAGTATTTCACACACACTAGTGCAGTAGCTAGCAATGTTTACATCTACGTGACAGTTATTTCACTCACACCAACTACTTTCCAGCCATATGACACCACTATTTAGAAGATTTTAAATCATTTGATCACGTTACAAACAGTCTTAAATATCTAGACTCAGCTTCCATATCATCAAATAGAATACGTATGAAACTAGCAATTTATTTATTTGTAATTCCCATGGTCCAAATCAATGTCATATTGCATTGGAATAGTTGGACAGGGTACTCTACTCTCTACGTGGTTAATGCCTTGTAGGATGGCAGCAACAGATTCGACACTTGGTCCCTCACATCTCTTTATTTGTTTTTCTTCATCACAAATCAAATGTTTTTTTATCCTCATGACAGATCCTGTGAAGACTTGGTTGCAAAAGTTGCACATCCACTTCTGATGACCTAACATTGTAACAATATCATGCAGTTTCATGCAACATTTTTCCCTCGTCCATGAGCCTCATTCTGCGGTTGATGTTGTCCTACCCTATCTTCTCTGTCTGCCATGATTACTGTCGATGTAAAAGAGATCAACTATTGTAGATCATTAATATGTTTTCAACAATTCAAGACAATGTCACTAATATGTCATCGGAAAAAAATACAAGTTTGCTAGACCTCGAGATAAAGTAACCATCCACCAATCATCTTGCCCCCTTTGGGCATAATCAAATGGTTACAGATGTGGTAATATGCCTATGGAAATAGGCATGGGATGGCAAGTTTCCTTTTCCCGAATCTTGATCTCTCTTGGGACTTGGCACTTTGTGAGTTTTTTTTCTTCGAGTTTTCAACCCTATAAATATATAGCTGGTGGCCAGCTATACATTCACCATAAAATATAATCCACCCTTGCTCATTCTTTAGCATAAAAAATGGCAAGATTTCATTAAATTTTGTTGTGATTCCTGCATTAATTATTTCCAAACCATAGCGTCACATGTCAAACTTCAATACACTTGCAAAGTCAAATTTTGAATCTCATTAAACCATGCTCTCCTCAAACCAAAAATTTGATTGATGTCCAAACATATTTGAAAGGACATTTAGAATATGAATTACAATTTCATAATTTTAGAGACATATGAATAAATAGTTTCTAGGTAATAGAAAAATGATTCAAACTATCTCCACCCCAAAAAACCGATTCACCAACTTCCCACCACAATATCTCAAACAACGTTATGGTTTCTAGAATGAGACAAAATCTGGAAGAGTTCTGTTGGAGAGAGTTGTGGTTGATGGACACACATTTTATGGTTTATGTCGAGACCCAAGACCACTATGTAAACAAAATATATATTATGCTTGCAAGCTATGAACTCCCCTTTCTTAAACCTCTGGACAAAGTCTGCAGATGTGCATTATGGAGTATCACTTATAGTCACATTTTAAGTACTACCAGAAGGATTTGTTGCATAGCTTTCAATTTGAAAGACAACCTTCCTGTTCTGGTTAATGACTTCCTCTGGCACGACCACCATTTTCAAGTTGATTGCCTTCTTGATCCTATCATTTGCTACAGTGGAAATCGTTCTTTTTTGTCTTCTTATTCCTCTTATTGCAATGTCACATGTGTCGGGAGCACTATCAAACACAACATTATTGGCTTGCACATCGTGGGCTTGCAACATGTACCCTCCTTTGTTCAATGCATTTACTTCATCTTGGCTCATGTTAGTTCCATTGTCAATTGGCCATTGTTGTAGTGGCACTGTGGGTGGATTCACAATGTTCTTGTTTAGATGCCATGTATGAGTCATATCATCAGGGAAAACCACATGAATTGCATTGTCTCACCCCCACTATAAGCCCACTTTCCAAAGAATCCTGGTGCCACAATGTTCTCCGTTGCCTTACCCAAGGTGATAGCCTTTCCACATTTTTTCTTACCACTACTTGTGCCCATGCATATGGCTTCACTACCACTAGGAATGCGCCTCATTGCCCAAAATGTTTTGTGGATCTGCTTTTCCACCACAAATCTAATATTAGAAATCTTGAAGATATGTACTGCACGAGTTGGTATGTATAGCATTCATGTATGATCCCCAATGAGAATATCTCACATGCCACCATGACAGCCAGCTATCCAAGGCAGGCAACTGTTGTCGGAATATGTGGCACCTATTTGCCAAAAGTCTTTGATGATATTGTATTTTTCCTTCACGTTTTCTTCATGCTCTGCATTTCTCCATGACTCACATAGTTCTATATGCCTACGTCTCTGTTCCACCACTATACATTGTTTGGTATGCTTTATCAAACTATCTTTAAAATGAAATAAGCAACTTCTTTCCCTGCCCACTAGTGGTGTACATTGATCTTTTCCATAAACTTATCGAATTGCATTCCAATTTGCCATGGCCTCATTTGCCATGAAGCCATGGAACTGAACATCCATCACACCATGGTTTCTCATCACCAAATTTAATGTCTCCCAAATTTTTGCTTGGGCTACTCCATCTTCCACTTTCATTTCACAAATGTCTATTGTCTGTAGACTTTGAATACCGTAGCAACAAAGAACAATTTAACATCATCAAAATAGTCAATTTACCAATGAAATGAAAGGTGCTCCATTTGCATACCTCGGGTCATACACATGTGCTACCATTGTAAACCAACCACGCACCCTGTACACATGATCAAAGCACACCCACAAATGTTATAAGTCCCCTTCTTTTTGCATCCTCACCAAATCAACACCCGATGCCAGTCCAGTGGTAGACATTTAAAAAATGCAACATCTCTCATTGGTAGTATCCACAGTTGCCCAAGAAACATGGAAGCATGGAAGTATTCATATTAACACTTTGCTTTTAGCTTTAGAATAGAATCAATTGAATCATCAGCTGGATTTGAAGCTGCTCTAAATGTCTCTATCCATCTGTGAAGTCTACACAGAGAAAAGTGCTACCAATCAAATTTATGTGATATTGTTAATGAAATGTTACAAGGAGATCCGAGGCCGCGACATACCTCCTTCGATTTATCAATGGCTCCAAATGTGATAGCAACTCACCAAAGGTCCCATGGTCCACCATCAACTTTGTGGCATTGTTGCCCATAGATATTATGCTATTCAATATTATATCTCTAGCCACCTCTTTCTCGACCCCTTTTTGTCCTACTCCATGGATCTTTAGGCAAGTAGCATACTGCTTTCGACATAATCCCCCACCAAGTTTCTCATGATGTTGATATGATCACTGCATTCTCCCTTTTCAACTTAATGACTATGGCTACCCAAATAAAAAACAAACCTTGTGTACCTCACATCAAATGGAATAACATAATATATCCTAGATGCACATTCCAATTCACTTAGTGGCCTTTGGTTGCAATGAAAGCAACAAAATCCTCCATGTTCCTTTTTCATCCTACTCTCAAGGCAAGGAATATTCAATCTCCCTTTCCAATCTACTGTAATTTATTTTTGCCTCAACTTTTAAAATCTACAATCCACATTATCACAAACAAATGCGCCCCCACAAACTGACAATCTCACATCTCCATTGAATCCAAATATACTTGTAGTCCTATATCGGACCCATGGATGACCATCTTTGCTTTGCTCCATTCCAGTCATAGAACCAATATTTGCATCCACAGGAGGAAACTATAAAATACAATCACCATCATAGAGAGGTGGAAGATCTTGCAGAGGCACTATGTTCTCTATCCTATCCACAAACTTTCGTAGCTTGTTCTTTAATGGAAATTTCTTAATTAAGGTCTCCAAATGTAGAACTGGAGCATCCAACTTGCCATGCTTCCAATTGTATGACTTTAAGGCACCTAGGCTACTCAAAATGGTCCTTTACCTCATGATCTAGTTCATCTTCTAAGTCATAAATCTTGTGTTTATCAAGACCTACCTCCTTTTTACCTTCTACTTGCACTTGAAAGGACAAAGAATGCTCCACAATAAAGTGCTTTGAGCCCTAAAATGTTATCTCCTCGCATGGTATCATAAGAGGAATACTATAGCTTGGCTGAGTAATGTTGTGAGCCACTTTAACACTAACCATTGTCAGACAAAATGGCAAGCAAATTACAATGTCAGACACTTTGGTATGTGTTTCTTCTCCTTTTATGTTCTCCCCACAGAAGTGACTAATGAACAAATAATATTGGGAAGGACCTGGTGTTACACCGTAAATTGCCAAATCAACTGGAGGGTTAGAATAGCTTCCCTCTCGAATGGTGGGAGAACTATGGTTATTTTGCTTTGTGAGCCATGTCCTACTTCTTTAGCTGCACCATCGCCGGCCCAAGGTAAGGAAGTTCTATGAGAGGCGGACTTGCTGGAAGCTTCATCCACCTCTAACTTGCAAAACCCTAACCCTCCAAAAGAAGTTTGACCCCGAAGGAAACCAAAAACCAACCACGGTGGCATCTAGATGCAATTGCCCATTGCTCTGCCACTGCTATCCCCCACTTAGGAAAGCCAAGGACATTAGGTACAAGAGGATATTCTCTGTGCTCAATGGCAACCAACAACTTGAAAAGATCCAAGCAGGGTATGGCTCCCTAATCACTCCAGGGACATCTCTGTTGAGGCAACCCCACGTAGGAGGACATGACACCATCCATCGCCTTGGCTTCAAGGCCCTAATCCACGATCTCCTTAGCCACTGCAGCATCCCCCCAAGAGTTGGGTTGCCACTAAGCTCTTGGAAGGAGCCGCTGCCAGTCACGTCAACGACAAGTAGTCAATAAAGAAGAAGATGCCCAAGGCCCTCAATACAATCTACCAGTACGACCGTAAAAAGAGCAAGGGGTGCATCCATTTTTCATAGATTATCAAGCCAAAAATGGAAAAGCTAGCATGAGCCCTCCAATGGTTGACACAAGTGAGGCACAGGAACCACCACCAGTCGCTCCTGCCCAACATCTTGTTGAGGCTGGTAGAACCCTAGGTCACAAACTGGGATGATTACTGTTGTAATCAGCTATGGGAGGACCTCAAAACACATGGAGAGGTCATCGACAACCCAATGTTTTACATGTTAATTCTTTATCATATGCTGCATTAGCAACCACCTATCGACTATGGGTTGGCTAAAAAATTAGCCACCCATGGGACCGATACCTAGAAGATTAGGAGGAAGTAGAGTTGCACTGAAGCGAGCAAGAATAAAGCCTAGCACCACCCTAACCAGCTGTCCCAACAACCTAACCCAAGTCAACAGTATGAGGATCGTCAACTGCAGGCATTCCTACACTGTCAGTTATGCCTCGAGCAAAATCAGATCCTCAAGACAAGGGCGAAAGTGTACAGTAGGGTGGACGACCTCTCAGGTGATGAAACATTCACCATTGGCGTCCACTCAAGAGCTCAAGCTATCCCGACAACCCCCATTGTGCCTCAGCCTTAGCCACGGCCCATCCACAGGAAACCACCTCCTTCATCATCATCGGCTCCTCCTCCTCTCCATGGGCAAGCCTCACAGAGGCCATTCACTTTTGCAGCATGCCCCATTATTAGGCACCAAGTGGTTATAGCCACATGATAGCAGGGCAGCTCTCTCATGCTGACCAAATGGAGTAGAATTTATTCGAGGCAATGGCACAGCTCCCACAATTGGCACGAACAATTCTACAGAGGTGACAAGAATAGGCCTTGCAATCTCTGTGACTCTCCTCCAGGCATAGCTTTCCACACGCGATAGCCACACCCTAATGGTCACCGCCCAAGCCACAGGGCAAATGGCCCTAGATTGAGTAGAGGACTACCACACAAAAGCTGAGGAGCTAGAGCTGTCAGTCACCAAGATCAAGGATGAACTCTTCGCCACCGCAATCAAATCCCTGGTCCAAACACTCATGGACTAGGTCAACAAAGCCGAGTCTTGGCTCCAAACAGTAAACAAACAATAGGCACAAGCAGAGGCACAGCAAGCACGGACTCAGGAAGGCTACGAATGCCAGATCCAGACATTGCAGGATCTCTTGACACAGGAATGGGCACTGACTGTGTCCATGTAGGAATAGAACGAGCGGTTGCATACCCCTGGCCACCTAGAGGACTCAGGGTTGGAAGACTATGAGTAGCAAGAATTTCAGATGTATAGGGAGGTCTCTACACAATTAGCCACATACACACTCGCCACACACACTATCCCCCAAACACTCCAAATGCACTTTGACGCACTCTGCGCACAAAATCTCATTTTCCACCTCAACCTCACTGCCCCACTCCCTCCTAACGCCCTCCAAACCATCCTCTACCATAATTTGAATCATTGCTGCCCCATTCGCGCCATGTTTTATTTCTCCTTAGACATTTAGCCATGTAGCCTCTCTCTCCTTCACCCCTCTGACCTCCAAACTCTCACCGCCCATCCAATTTTGCTTAATTTCTAGGCATGGTGCCATGTCATCACAGAGTCCACAAATGATCCTACAAACAATGATGTGATGCAATTAGCAAAGCCCATGGGTCTACACTCTAGATAGTCTGCAAGCTGACATTAATTAGATATAGACCTACGAACGAGCCTCTGTAATACAAATGCAAGGGCATCTCGCAGCTTATCAATCCACCTCCTACCATCCCCTCAGCATAATAATCCTCTATAATCGGGTGCTACAAGCTCTCCAAGGCTCACTTGAGTCCTTGGTGAGCAATGTTGAAACAATCCATGTAGCATATCCTGAGGAAGTTGCCAAGGAGGAAGGCCAAGAAGGCATTATAGTATTTAATTCTTATGCCCCCCCTATGGAGCTTCCACAACCACCTCCCCTGGATCCCCTCCAACCCATCCAAAAAGCCACCTAACCCCTCCCACCCCCCCTTCCTCACACCACTCTTCCTAAGTACTCCTCTTATGCCTCTAACACTAGCATCGCATAGCACAGGATCCATCTCATCTACTGCTCTAATCAAGACCTCCTGAAAGAGGCCCTCAATAGGCAGCTTAAGTTAGCCAATTTTGTACATACGCCCACTGACACGGCTCTAACAGAGATAGTGGAGGGGGAACCAATGCCAATCGAAGATGATGAGGTCCCTCAAACTCCTCCCTCCTCCCCGCCAGAAGATGTACAGTGGAGACCCGACTTGCAGTTGTTCTAAGGACTGCTAGGGACAGTGCCCTTATGCATCACTTGAAGCAGTAGCTTGAAGGCTCCCACCTCTACCTCTACGAAATCCTTACCACCTCACCCCCAATGCTCCAATTCCCCTGATCGATGCCGATGCCAGCATATAGCCTTATTGGTGCATCCCCTTCCTAAAAAGAAGCAATTTTGGCATTACTACTGTATTGCCCATGTCGATCGCCAGATCCACCCCTTGTACATGCCCATGGAATGTCGATGGACTTGAGTCAAGTTTCGAGAGTTCCAGCAATGAGATCCCAACATTTTGTACAATTTTCCCAAGTACAACTTCTCGAAAAAGATATGACACACGAGGGATTTTGCTTCCACCTCCAGTCCTTCAATGACACATATGGCTTTGCAGCCATAGTGGCAGTGGTCCATTTCAATCACCTTCTCCTCTTACTCCTCTATGATCTCCCCACCCACAATTGGCCAATTGACAACAAGCTCCACAAGCTAAATAATCAGATTGCCTTCGACCCTGACATCGGTCCCACTCAGTTTCAGATCTCTGCCTCTACCTCTGCATCTGCAATCTTTATGGCCATCACATCTGACATATGAGGACATGCATGCCATCCATTTAGAAGTTCTACTCGTACTTGACTTGGCTCATTCCTTGCCTACTAGACCGCTATGCAGTCCTCCAGACGGTCCTCTCCACCCACCTTCTCCAATGCGACTGATCTGAGGGTGGCTTAGCAACAAGAGGGGGCCATGTTAACATCCACATGGTACAATCTCGTGGAATGCAGTGATTAGAGGTGATTAGGCTTCATGATTTACTTCAACGATTGTTGCAGCCATGGAAGGAGTACATTGCAAGATTTACGGGTTTGAGCCACAAATAAGTCAAGCGATCACAAGTCTCAAGGGGTTTGAGCCCCAAATATCCCAAGCGGTTATAGGCTTAAGGTGTAAATTGCCATAAATATCTCAAGTGGCTACGGGCCTCAGAGGGTTTGAGCCCCAAATAGCTTCGGCCTCAGAGGCACGAGGTTAACACAAGTGCTATTTGGCACTCTTACATGGCTAACACAAGTGCTATTTTCGACACACCAGAGTGGAGCAGTGGAAGAGAGAGTATAGCAAAGATGCATTGGCATCCTATGGGCCCAAGAGTCTTTTAAATGGTAAAGAAAGAGAGACTACTAAAAGGAAAAGGTTCGGCCCTCCCTTCAAAAGGTGACGTATAAAAGACCAAATGGTTGACTTTGGTCTTCATTGTTGTATGCACAAGTTTGGAATACAAGCTCCCTATTCTCTTCCAAGAGTGTCTTTGGGTGTTCTCTTGTTTCCTTTGTAGTGCCCTTGTGTTTTCCACTCCATCCCCCTTCACTCTCCTCTTCGCTTCTCCTTCTCCCTCCCTTCTCCCTTCTCCCCCTTGAACCCTCTTTCTCTCATGGAACACATTGCAACAATCCGGGAGCCGCTTGAATGACACATGCAAATGACTCATGCCCTGCATTGCAGGAGCAGTTTGGAATGGAGGCTCCATCGTCATTCCTTCAAGATCCCCATGACATGTGAGTCACTGTCGAGACTACACATAGTATCAACATGAATTGGTATTGATGGAAATTGTTTATGTAAGCTATGCACTACATTGTTTGTTGAGATGTATGCATTATTAATGACAATGTCTTTTAATGCAATGACCATGTCTTTTGTCCAACGAGTGTTCTTTGTTTTGCCTCGTTGAGTTTCACATGGAAAGGTGAACAGTTTTGGATATTTTATGGCAAGTTGTATTTGTTTGTGTTTTTGTGGAAGCATTACAGACATTGTAATATCATAAGAGATTTCATTATGTACACGACATAATTTTAAATTTGAAGCTGAAAATATTGAAGAGAACACGTTGTAAGAACATGTCTTTTGCATAGCAGTGGGAATCATTCTGTAATAGTGCTTGGAAGTAATGTTAAATACCATGATTTATGGATAAAATTGCTTGAAAAGGGCTGATTTAAAGAATTTCGGCCCCATTTTTCATGTCTAAATGTGACTATTTGCAAAACTTTTTTGGATTGCAATCAAGACATTTTTTTAAATGTTGTTGGTGTTATATGAAATTGTAACATATAACATATGCACATAAAGATACACTTGTTTTGTGGATACATCTTGCAAAAGTTGTTGTCCATACATAGTTCTTTGAAATTGTAGTTGCTCTCCATGTGCATGTAGTGTGTTGGCATAATTGCTTCAATTTGTGAAGTTTGATGAAAAACCATGTTTTTAAAAAGAAAAGTGTGTGTACGAGAGTGTGTATGACAGATTGTAGGTGTAATTTCAATTGGATACTTGAATGATGTCATAATGATCGCATAACTATAATGTAAGTACTTGTTCAAACAAACTGTTGTATGTATCAGAGTACATGTAGTTGCTAATAATAATGTTGTGGAGTGTTAATCTTTACAACAAGAAATACTTATAAACACCCTAATTTTCTATGTCATCCATATTTATATGTGTTTGAGTATTGTACATAACTGGGGTTAAGGCACAGTGGCCTTTAACCCCCACAGCCTCCCACTTAAAGGCCAATGTGCCTTTAAGGGAGAACAACCAGTGAGCATACTACCCAATGCCCATCAATACACGACAATGCTCAAACCACTAACTAGGTAGACTCTTTGTCAACATATCTACAGGATTATCATCTGTATGAACCTTGACAAGCTCTATGCGCTTGCCCTCAAGTACCTCCTTGATGAAATGGTACTTGACCTCAATGTGTTTGGTCTTTGCATCTTTCCATGTGGCAAAGAAACCAAGTCCCAAGTCTTATTTTTCATGAGTGAATTCATCTCTATTTGCATAGAATACTCCCACTTGTGTTGATCCTCGTGCATCATAGCCTCTCTATAGCAAGAAGGCCCCCCACAATCAGTAAGCATCACATAGTTTGCCCCTGGAACAAATCTCTTAGACGGTCTAGACACTCTAGCTAATCTTCTCAAGGGCATTTCAGCTTGTTGTCCGGCTTGCATATCAACCACATTTTGTTCATCATTTCCACCAATAGATGTTCCATTATTTGCTCTTAATTGTGTACCTGTGGGAGTACCTGGTGGCACCATTTCTTGCACATTCGTCGGTGCATGGATAGCTTGTTCTTGTTAGATATCAATGCTCCACTCTTGTGTAACTATGCAGGAACCAGCTAACTCTGCTTATAAGCCCCCCATATGAGGAGAAGGTATTTGAGTAGCTCGGTTATCCGATAGGTCCTGGTTTGGACACCAGATGGGGGCCATGTGTGGCTTGATGGCTGGACGGCTTCAGATAGAGTTGGCACATTGCCAACTAGGCTACATGTAAGAGTGGGAAGGCATCCCATGACTGACCGCACTGAGGGTAGACGGGGCATTTCCCAGGGCAGTCCACTCTTGGGTTACGGGGCCTGTTTGGAGTCCCAAATGATCCTGAATGGCTCTAGGCCAAAATTTAACCATAGGTTAGTTGCTCTATTCTATGCCACGGTTGTGGTCGGTGGCCTATTTTGAGACTGACCTCCAGTCGGCCGTTTTGGGCATACTGGGTCGGTCTCCCAATTGGGTCTAACTGCTATATAAGAGCAAACCCGTGAAGCCCATATTCATCACTGGCTACAGCAACCCTGATTCCTTAGCATCCAGCCTCCATCCTCTACTGTTTCCAACATGCCATCGAAGCTTCTCACACAGGAGTGCATGGCTGGGAGGCAGTGCCATCTATTGTATCAGTTTTACAGTAATCAAATTTTTTATTCTCCATACTATCTGCTTTTCTCTTACATACGAGATCCTGTTATCTATTGAGCACATGTGTTGTATTGTTTTCTTACATGGTATCAGAGCTTGGGCTCTAGCAAGAAGATTTGGTAGTGTCTTTTTGTTTGTGAGCAGATTGTGAGAGATGGCCCAGCCCGCAAGACGACGAATCCCACCGTTTGGCGAAAGCGGAAAGTTGGACAGCACTAACTATCCACTTTGGAAGTTCAAAATAAAGACATCCCAAGCGCATACAAGCTTTGGGACATTGCTACTGGGGTGGACGTGAAGCCGGTTCCGAATCTAGCCAATGCAGCACAACAGATAGTACCAACTGCGGATGAGATTCTCGCGTGGACAAGAAGAAATGCAAATGCATTGTGTTCTATTGTCTGCAGTGTTAGTGATTATGTCATGGCATTAATTCCACATGTCACCACAGCAGAGGAGGCATGGATAGTCTTGAAAAATCAGTACGAGACCACGAATCAAATGCGGATTCAGAATCTGGAGACAACTTGTGAAGGAGGAACTGTCTGAGTCTGAAACGGCAGAGAAGTTCATCACCAGGGTGAAGAATCTGTGCGATCAGATGACTGCGATTGGCATCACCATCACCAGTGAGAATCTAGCACGAAGGTGCATATGGATTCTCCCACCAAAATATGACAATCTTGTTATGGGGCTGAATACGCAAAACAAAAATTTGCCCCTCAACTTTGAGGATGTCAGCGTAATGCTTCTGGAGGACGAGACGTGTCAAAAGACGAGGACTGGAGAAGATTTGGCTTTCTCGGTTGGATCAAAGAAAGGTAAGGGTAAGGACTCTAGTAACCCATCTTCTTCTGATAATAAAAAGAGAAAGAAGAAGATTAAGTGTGTCTATTGCAACAAGGCAGGGCACAAGCAGAATGAGTGCCAGAAGAAGATTACAGATGAGAAGAACAGAGTAAAGAAAGACTCTAGCAATAGCATGCAGGCAGTACCAGTAGAGCTGTTCATAGCAATTGAGAGATTTTCACGGAGGCACTTCATGTACCTACAGATGAACTTTGCATTCTTGACAGTGGTGCATCACGCCACATGACCAGTCGGAAGGATCGGTATACCTCTCTACATCCGGTAGGGAATGACATCCTAGTAGCAGTCGGCAATGATGCAAAATGTCTAGCAAAAGGAAAAGGTACGATTGCTCTCAAGTTAGATGGAGTTGTAAACCAATTGTCCGATGTTCTTTATGTGCCAGATATCAAGAAGAACTTGTTGTCCATTTCTGCAATCACGAATCGAGACCTCAAAGTTCACTTCAATAAGAATGGCACACAGATTTTGGATCTTCAAGGGAAGGTCATTGGTAAAGGTACTAGCACAACAACATCTACAAACTCTCAACTTTCAGTGCTCGAGCCGATGTGAGCAGCACTAAGCTGTGGCATGAGAGGTTTGGTCATCTAAGCCTTAGTTCTTTTAAGGAGATGCATAAAAGTGGAATGATTGGAGACCTACCAGAAATTATAGATCTGCCCAATGTATGTGAATCTTGCATGATGGGCAAGCACCATCGGCAGCCCTCTCCTAAAGAGGCAGGCAGGGCAAAGGCTCCTCTAGAGCTCGTTCACATGGACCTCTGCAAAAAGATGGAGACGGAAGCTTTGGGCAGTTCCTACTACTTCATGACGCTGATCGACAACTATAGTAGAAGGATATGGATATACTTCCTGAAGACTAAAGATGAGGCTTTTAGTAAGCTCAAAGAATGGCATGTAATGGTTGAGAAAGAAACAGGGAGGAAGGTGAAGAAGTTGAGATTAGACAGAGGTGGTGAGTTCACATCAAGTGAATTCAAAAGTTACTGCAAAAGTCACAGGATCAAAAGGCAGAAACCCCCACCACATACACCACAACAAAATGGAGTAGCAGAGTGCAAGATGCATGTCATCTATGAAATGGGCAGGAATATGATGAAAGGGGAAGATTTGCCAAAGGCTTTCTAGGCTGAAGCATGTAACACAGAAGTTTACATTCTGAATCGTAGCTACACGAAGGCTATGGACAAGATGACTCCACTACAGGCCTTTTTTTCTGGTAAGAAACCTTCAGCTGCACATTTTAGAGTCTTTGGATGTGACTATTTTGTGCATGTCCCTAATGCTAACAGGACCAAATGGGAACCAACGAGCTGGAAGTGTATTTTCTTGGGCTACAGTGAAGAGGCGAAGGGTTACCGTCTCTATAATCCTATTACCAAGAAGGTAATAGTAAGTTGCGATGTGGTATTCTCACAATAGCCGCATCAATTAGAGGAGGATGCTTCCTTCCCAGACAACCAGGACCAGGATATCCATCCAGTACAACCACCAACAACAGACCGAACTCCCCCAATGGTGCTTGGGAGGATTCAAGATAAAGAAGAAGAAGAGCCTGCAAAACCACAACAGCAACAGCCATTCTCGAAGTGGGTAAAGCAGCTTTTGGATGGCAGAGAGCCTCCACCCATTGAGGAGGAACCATTTGAGCACCGCCAATCCAAGAGATTAGAGGAGCAAAGAAGGGGGCAAGAACACTTGGTCAACTATGCTTTGCTGAGAGAGGTGATCCGTGCTGAAGAACCCAAGTGTCTTGAAGAGGCATAGGGTGATGATAGGTGGATGGAGGCTATGCAATCGCAGTATGGCTCCTTAATGAAGAACAACACTTGGGACCTTGTGGATTGACCACCAAAACGCAAGGTAATCAGCACCAAGTGGGTGTACAAGGCCAAGTACAAGTCCGACAGCATGTTGGATAAGTACAAGGCTCGGGATTCACATAGGTAGATGGTTTTGATTATCAGGATACCTTTGCTCCCATAGCTCAACTAACCACAATTCACAATGTTTTGGCTTTAGCAAGACAGGGAAGTTGGCCCATGTTTCAGATGGATGTAAAATCTGCCTTTTTGAATGGTGATCTCAAGGAGGAGGTATACGTGGAACAACCACTTGGTTTTGTGATCCTCGGTTCATAAGGTAAAGTCTATAAACTAAAGAAGGCACTTTACGGGCTGAAACAGGCCCCACGAGCATGGTACTAGCAGATTGATGCCTACTTTCTACAAAACGGGTTCAGGAGGAGCCCATCTGATGCAAATTTGTATATCTATAGAGAAGGAGGCAGGTGTTTGATCGTGGTCCTTTATGTGGACGACCTTGTCATAATAGGGAACCATGAAGAGAAGATCTCGCAGACAAAGTAGTTGCTAGGAAGAGAGTTTGAAACGACAGACCTCGGACTGATGCATTTTTGTTTGGGGATTGAGGTTTGGCAAGTGCCAAAATAGATCTTCATTTCACAGCTGAAGTATGCCTGGAGAGATACTGAAGGCATTTGGCATGGCTGAGTGCAAGACAGTTGGCACCCCTATGGAGGTTGACGTGAAGCTCTCAAATGAGGATTCATCACCACTGGTGGACGAAGCAAAGTACAAAAGGCTTGTGGGTAGTTTGATTTACTTGTGCAACATGCGGTCGAACATCATCTTTGTGACTGGTATACTAAGCAAGTTTTCCAATAAGCGCTGGGAGAACCATTGGAGGGTAGGAATGCGAGTGCTGAAATACATCAAATGCACACTTGATTATGGCATCACCTATACTAAGGGCAACACTTTGACCAAATTCTGTGACTTGGATTGGGCAGGAGACGTGGACAGTAGGAGATCAGTGACAGGTTACTATTTCTCACTTGGATCTGGATTGTGTCATGGGTCAACAAGAAGCAACCCATAGTTGCTCTTTCTTCTACCGAGGCTAAGTACAAATTAGCATGTTTTGCTTCTTGTGAGGTAGTATGATTAAAAAGGATTTTAGGAGACATGGGTGCAGTGCAGAACAAGCCTATGCAGTTATCATGTGACAATTAAAGTTGCATGGCAATTGCAAAGAACCCTGTGTTCCACGCTTGCACAAAACACATTGAGATTCAATATCACTTTGTATGCGAGCTCATCATGGATGGAGAGGTCGACTTGGTGTACTATCCGATGACAGAGAATGCTGCGAACATCTTCACGAACGCTCTTGGAAGAGACTTGCTGGAGAGGCATCTTCATTGACTTGGCATTGGGCCGAAAATTTAAGTTCACTTGCGGGTGGACATTGAGGGGGGGTGTTAGATATCAATGCTCCACTCTCATGTAACTACACGGGAACCAGCTAACTCTACTTGTAAGCCACCCATATGAGAAGAAGGCATTTGAGTAGCTCGGTTATCCAATAGGTCCTAGTTTGGACACCAGATGGGGGCCATGTGTGGCCTGATCGCTGGATGGCTTCAAATAAAGTTGGCACACTGCCAACTAGGCTACATGCAAGTGCGGGAAGGCATCACATGACTGACCACATTGAGGGTAGATAGAGCATTTCCCGGGGTGGCCCACTCTCGGGTTGCGGGGCCCGTTTGGAGTCCCAGATAATCCCGGATGGCTCTAGGCCAAATGGAAACCCTAGGTTAGTTGCTCTATTCTGTGCCACAGTTCTGACGTGTGGTCGGTGGCCTATTTCGAGACCGACCTCCAGTAGGCCGTTTTGGGTGGACTAGGTTGGTCTCCCAATTGGTTCTAATCGACTACAACTGGTGGCTATATAAGAGCAAGCCCGTGAAGCCCATATTCATCAATGGCTATGGCAACCCTGATTCCTTAGCATCCAGCCTCCGTCCTCAACTATTTCTAGCATGCCATCAAAGCTTCTCATACAAGAGTGCACAGTTGGGGGGCAGCGCCATCTATTGTATCAGTTTTACAGTAATCAAATTTTTTATTCTCCATACTATTTGCTTTTCTTTCTTGCATACAAGATCTTGTTATCTCTTAAGCATAGATGTTGTATTATTTTCTTATAGTTGTCTATCAACATATGCAAGAGGATTCACATCTTGGAAAGTGATTCTCCTCATTTCCACATCCCTCATGGGTGTCTTATGCATCTTCTTCTCATTGAAGACCATGTCATGGCTTCATATGATCTTCTTTGTGTCTAGATCCCAGAGATGATATCTCATCTCTCCAATTTCGCCATAACCCAGAAAGATGCATTTTCTAGACTTAGGATGTAGCTTCTTCTGAAGCTCTTTTGGCACATGTACATATTCCTCACACCCAAATATATGCAAATGAGAGTAAGAGGGCTTCTTGCCACTCCATGCCTCTTCAGGAATACCACCATCCAAACTCTTACTAGGTAATCTATTGATCACATGCACTACAGTCTTCATTGCCTCGGCCCAAAAATCACCAGAAAGACTTGCATTGGAAAGCATACATTGCAACCTTTCCTGAATGGCACATGTACATATTCCTCACACCCAAATATATGCAAATGAGAGTAAGAGGGCTTCTTGCCACTCCATCCCTCTTCAGGAATACCACCATCCAAACTCTTACTAGGTGATCTATTGATCACATGCACTGCAGTCTTCATTGCCTCAGCCCAAAAGCCACCAGAAATACTTGCATTGGAAAGCATACATTACAACCTTTCCTGAATGGTGCGGTTCATTTGTTTTGAAACTAGATTTTGCTCTAGAGTATGAGGGGATGTGAGCTCCCTCTTGATCCCATGTGTATCAAAGAAATGCTGAAAGTCATGAGAGAGATACTCTCCACCATTGTCAGTCTATAGACAGTTAAGAGTTCTCCCCGGCTTATTTTCAATCAAAGCCAGCCATTTCTAAAATACCTAGAATACATTACTCTTTCGAGCTATAGCATATGCCCACACTTTCCTAGTTGCATAAATGAATGTCACATAGTATTTTGCTCCGCCTAATGACTGTGTAGGCATGGGACCAAAATGCACCAAATTAAGTCAAGCTCTTTCTTTCCCCTTCTTTTATGGGCTGATTTATTCTGCTTCCCATAGAGATAGTGCTCACAAAATTCAAAATTAGAAAAACTCAAATGTGGTACATAACCTAAATGGCATAAGAGTTTTATTCCATTCTGGCTCATGTGCCCCAACCGGCAATACCACAAAGAAGTACTTGACTGCTCCGTTATTGCAACAACATGATCAGAGACCCCTGATACATGTAAGGGATACAAAGTCCCACACTTGGCACCCCTGGCCAAAAGCATAGAGCCCTTCTGAATTTTCCAACTCTGAAAGCCAAAAGTGGTATGAAAACCAGCATCATCTAGCTAACCCATTGAAATAAGACTTTTGGTCAACTTAGGCACATGTCTCACATGTTTCAAAATAAATGCAGACCCATTTGCAAAAGAAAACTTTATGTCATCTGCTCCCACTATGTCACATGCATAGTTATTTCCAAGATGCACACAACCTATCTTTCCACTTTCATAAGTGGAGAACCATTTCCTATGGGGAATAACATAGAATGAAGCACCAGAATCCAAAATCCAATCTTGGGAATATGCATCATCTGAAGTGGTAAGCAACTCTGTAGGTAGACTAGACATGAAGAGAATGTCATTGTCACTATTATCTCAGTGACTAGACTACATTGATCTCCTTGATCTTCACTTGTCCTTTGTCCTCCCTTGGACTCTCTTCCTTCTTATTTACACCCCAATTTGCATTCTTTTTCTTATCCTTTGCTCTCTTTTCAGCTTGTAGAGCAATCCTTTGTCATGTGGCCCTTCTTGCCACAATGGTAACACTCAATGTTTCGTGCCCTAGATTTGATACGAGGCTTCCCTCTTTCTTGGGACTTCCCCCTAAACTGTGATCTCCTTTGCACATTTAAGGCTACGTCTTTCTTGTTGCCATCCATAGTCTTCCGTCTAATCTCCTCGGCCAACAAGCTGCCTACAACATCATCAAACTTTAGTACTCCACCAGGTGCAGAGTTACTGACAACTGTACGAAAGGTATCCCATGAGGATGGCAATAAACACAAGAGGAATTTTGCTTGTCTCCGCATCAGAATTCATCTTCTGATTCTGAAGCTAGCTGAAAATAATATTAAATTCATTTAAGTGAGAAGCAATGGAGACCCCTTCATTCATCTATGGCTCAAACAACCTCTTCATGAGGTAAACTTTATTAGAGGCAGTTTCCTTCTCATACGTGGCACATAATATCTTCCACAAATGTTCCATAGTCTGCCCATTTAATAATGTGAAATAAACACTCTGCAAGATGAAGTCTAATAATAGACTTTGCAAATGCATCCAACTCATTCCAATCATCCTGAAACATAGCTATAGGCTTAGCTACAATCCCTTCCAAGGGTTTAAACTACTTCTTTTGAATAAGCACATCCCTTATTTGTTCTTTCCATAGAGAAAAGTTTGTCCCTTCAAACTTTTTAATGCTGAAAAACTCATTTTTAGACATGTAAATAAAGCAAAATCCCAAATGCTAGTGCCTGCAAGAAAGAATCACACCAAATACCAGGTGCACCAAAATATGTCAGCGCAATGCTTTTGGAGGAGGAGATGTGTCAAAAGACGAGGACTGGAGAAGATTTGGCTTTCTCGGTTGGATCAAAGAAAGGTAAGGGTAAGGACTCTAGTAACCCATCTTCTTCTGATAATAAAAAGAGAAAGAAGAAGATTAAGTGTGTCTATTGCAACAAGGCAGGG
This sequence comes from Dipteris shenzhenensis, assembly GCF_047967505.1. NCBI lineage: Eukaryota > Viridiplantae > Streptophyta > Polypodiopsida > Gleicheniales > Dipteridaceae > Dipteris > Dipteris shenzhenensis. Next base: position 17,552,551 of record NC_141604.1, read on the forward strand.
CACAAGCAGAATGAGTGCCAGAAGAAGATTACAGATGAGAAGAACACAGTAAAGAAAGAGTCTAGCAATAGCATGCAGGCAGTACCAGTAGAGCTATTCGTAGCAATTGAGAGATTTTCACGGAGGCAGTTCATGTACCTGCAGATGAACTTTGGATTCTTGACAGTGGTGCATCACGCCACATGACCAGTTGGAAGGATCGGTATACCTCTCTACATCCGGTAGGGAATGACATCCTAGTAGCAGTCGGCAATGATGCAAAATGTCTAGCAAAAGGAAAAGGTACGATTGCTCTCAAGTTAGATGGAGTTGTAAACCAATTGTCCGATGTTCTTTATGTGCCAGATATCAAGAAGAACTTGTTGTCCATTTCTGCAATCACGGATCGAGACCTCAAAGTTCACTTCAATAAGAATGGCACACAGATTTTGGATCTTCAAGGGAAGGTCATTGGTAAAGGTACTAGCACAACAACATCTACAAACTCTCAACTTTCAGTGCTCGAGCCGATGTGAGCAGCACTAAGCTATGGCATGAGAGGTTTGGTCATCTAAGCCTTAGTTCTTTTAAGGAGATGCATAAAAGTGGAATGATTGGAGACCTACCAGAAATTATAGATCTGCCCAATGTATGTGAATCTTGCGTGATGGGCAAGCAGCATCGGCAGCCCTCTCCTAAAGAGGTAGGCAGGGCAAAGGCTCCTCTAGAGCTCATTCACATGGACCTCTGCAAAAAGATGGAGACGGAAGCTTTGGGCAGTTCCTACTACTTCATGACGCTGATCGACAACTATAGTAGAAGGATATGGATATACTTCCTGAAGACTAAAGATGAGGCTTTTAGTAAGTTCAAAGAATGGCATGTAATGGTTGAGAAAGAAACAGGGAGGAAGGTGAAGAAGTTGAGATTAGACAGAGGTGGTGAGTTCACATCAAGTGAATTCAAAAGTTACTGCAAAAGTCACGGGATCAAAAGGCAGAAACCCCTACCACATACACCACAACAAAATGGAGTAGCAAAGTGCAAGATGCACGTCATCTACGAAATGGGCAGGAGTATGATGAAAGGGGAAGATTTGCCAAAGGCTTTCTAGGCTGAAGCATGTAACACAGAAGTTTACATTCTGAATCGTAGCTACACGAAGGCTATGGACAAGATGACTCCACTACAGGCCTTTTCTGGTAAGAAACCTTCAGCTGCACATTTCAGAGTCTTTGGATGTGACTATTTTGTGCATGTCCCTAATGCTAACAGGACCAAATGGGAACCAACGAGCTGGAAGTGTATTTTCTTGGGCTACAGTGAAGAGGCGAAGGGTTACCGTCTCTATAATCCTATTACCAAGAAGGTAATAGTAAGTTGCGATGTGGTATTCTCACAATAGCCGCATCAATTAGAGGAGGATGCTTCCTTCCCAGACAACCAGGACCAGGATATCCATCCAGTACAACCACCAACAACAGACCGAACTCCCCCAATGGTGCTTGGGAGGATTCAAGATAAAAAAGAAGAAGAGCCTGCAAAACCACAACAGCAACAGCCATTCTCGAAGTGGGTAAAGCAGCTTCTGGATGGCAGAGAGCCTCCACCCATTGAGGAGGAACCATTTGAGCACCGCCAGTCCAAGAGATTAGAGGAGCAAAGAAGGGGGCAAGAACACTTGGTCAACTATGCTTTGATGAGAGAGGTGATCCGTGCTGAAGAACCCAAGTGTCTTGAAGAGGCATAGGGTGATGATAGGTGGATGGAGGCTATGCAGTTGCAGTATGGCTCCATAATGAAGAACAACACTTGGGACCTTGTGGATTGACCACCAAAACGCAAGGTAATCAGCACCAAGTGGGTGTACAAGGCCAACGACAGCACGTTGGATAAGTACAAGGCTCGGGATTCACACAGGTAGATGGTTTTGATTATCAGGATACCTTTGCTCCCACAGCTCAACTAACCACAATTCACAGTGTTTTGGCTTTAGCAGGACAGGGAAGTTGGCCCATGTTTCAGATGGATGTAAAATCTGCCTTTCTGAATGGTGATCTCAAGGAGGAGGTATACGTGGAACAACCACCAGGTTTTGTGATCCTCGGTTCATAAGGTAAAGTCTATAAACTAAAGAAGGCACTTTACGGGCTGAAACAGGCCCCACGAGCATGGTACTAGCAGATAGATGCCTACTTTCTACAAAATGGGTTCAGGAGGAGCCCATCTGATGCAAATTTGTATATCTATATAGAAGGAGGCAGGTGTTTGATCGTGGTCCTTTATGTGGACGACCTTGTCATAATAGGGAACCATGAAGAGAAGATCTCGCAGACAAAGTAGTTGCTAGGAAGAGAGTTTGAAATGACAGACCTCGGACTGATGCACTTTTGTTTGGGGATTGAGGTTTGGCAAGTGCCAAAATAGATCTTCATTTCACAGCTGAAGTATGCTGGAGAGATACTGAAGGCATTTGGCATGGCTGAGTGCAAGACAGTTGGCACCCCTATGGAGGTTGACGTGAAGCTCTCAAATGAGGATTCATCACCACTGGTGGATGAAGCAAAGTACAGAAGGCTTGTGAGTAGTTTGATTTACTTGTGCAACATGCGGTCAAACATCATCTTTGTGACTGGTATACTAAGCAAGTTTTCCAATAAGCGCTGGGAGAACCATTGGAGGGTAGGAATGCGAGTGTTGAAATACATCAAATGCACACTTGATTATGGCATCACCTATACTAAGGGCAACACTTTGACCGGATTCTGTGACTTGGATTGGGCAGGAGACGTGGACAGTAGGAGATCAGTGACAGGTTACTATTTCTCACTTGGATCTGGATTGTATCATGGGTCAACAAGAAGCAACCCATAGTTGCTTTTTCTTCTACCGAGGCTAAGTACAAATTAGCATGTTTTTCTTCTTGTGAGGTAGTATGATTAAAAAGGATTTTAGGAGACATGGGTGCAGTGCAGAACAAGCCTATGCAGTTATCATGTGACAATTAGAGTTGCATGGCAATTGCAAAGAACCTTGTGTTCCACGCTTGCACAAAACACATTGAGATTCAATATCACTTTGTATGCGAGCTCATCATGGATGGAGAGGTCAACTTGGTGTACTGTCCGATGACAGAGAATGCTGCAAACATCTTCACGAACGCTCTTGGAAGAGACTTGCTGGAGAGGCATCTTCATTGACTTGGCATTGGGCCGAAAATTTAAGTTCACTTGCGGGTGGACATTGAGGGGGGGTGTTAGATATCAATGCTCCACTCTCGTGTAACTACACGGGAACCAGCTAACTCTACTTGTAAGCCCCCCATATGAGAAGAAGGCATTTGAGTAGCTCGGTTATCCAATAGGTCCTAACTTGGACACCAGATGGGGACCATGTGTGGCCTGATGGCTAGATGGCTTCAAATAGAGTTGGCACACTGCCAACTAGGCTACATGCAAGTGCGGGAAGGCAAAACATGACTGACCGCACTGAGGGTAGATAGAGCGTTTCTCGGGTAGCCCACTCTCGGGTTGCGGGGCCCGTTTGGAGTCCCAGATAATCCCGGATGGCTCTAGGCCAAATGGAAACCCTAGGTTAGTTGCTCTATTCTGTGCCACAGTTCTGACGTGTGGTCGGTGGCCTATTTCGAGACTGACCTCCAGTAGGCCGTTTTGAGTGGACTAGGTTGGTCTCCCAATTGGTTCTAATCGACTACAACTGGTGGCTATATAAGAGCAAGCCCGTGAAGCCCATATTCATCAGTGGCTATGGCAACCCTAATTCCTTAGCATCCAGCCTCCGTCCTCAACTATTTCTAGCATGCCATCGAAGCTTCTCATACAAGAGTGCACAGTTGGGGGGTAGCGCCATCTATTGTATCAGTTTTACAGTAATCAAATTTTTTATTCTCCATACTATTTGCTTTTCTTTCTTGCATATGAGATCCTGTTATCTCTTAAGCATAGACGTTGTATTATTTTCTTATAGTTGTCTATCAACATATGCAAGAGGATTCACATCTTGGAAAGTGATTCTCCTCATTTCCACATCCCTCATGGGTGTCTTATGCATCTTCTTCTCATTGAAGACCATGTCATGGCTTCATATGATCTTCTTTGTGTCTAGATCCCAGAGATGATATCTCATCTCTCCAATTTCGCCATAACCCAGAAAGATGCATTTTCTAGACTTAGGATGTAGCTTCTTCTGAAGCTCTTTTGGCACATGTACATATTCCTCACACCCAAATATACGCAAATGAGAGTAAGAGGGCTTCTTACCACTCCATGCCTCTTCAGGAATACCACCATCCAAACTCTTACTAGGTAATCTATTGATCACATGCACTACAGTCTTCATTGCCTCGGCCCAAAAACCACCAGAAAGACTTGCATTGGAAAGCATACATTGCAACCTTTCCTGAATGGCACATGTACATATTCCTCACACCCAAATATATGCAAATGAGAGTAAGAGGGCTTCTTGCCACTCCATTCCTCTTCAGGAATACCACCATCCAAACTCTTACTAGGTGATCTATTGATCACATGCACTGCAGTCTTCATTGCCTCAGCCCAAAAGCCACTAGAAATACTTGCATTGGAAAGCATACATTACAACCTTTCCTGAATGGTGCGGTTCATTTGTTTTGAAACTAGATTTTGCTCTAGAGTATGAGGGGATGTGAGCTCCCTCTTGATCCCATGTGTATCAAAGAAATGCTGAAAGTCATGAGAGAGATACTCTCCACCATTGTCAGTCTATAGATAGTTAAGAGTTCTACCGGGCTTATTTTCAATCAAAGCCAGCCATTTCTAAAATACCTAGAACACATTACTCTTTCGAGCTATAGCATAAGCCCACACTTTCCTAGTTGCATCATAAATGAATGTCACATAGTATTTTGCTCCGCCTAATGACTGTGTAGGCATGGGACCAAAATGCACCAAATTAAGTCAAGCTCTTTCTTTCCCCTTCTTTTATGGGCTGATTTATTCTGCTTCCCATAGAGATAGTGCTCACAAAATTCAAAATTAGAAAAACTCAAATGTGGTACATAACCTAAATGGCATAAGAGTTTTATTCCATTCTGGCTCATGTGCCCCAACCGGCAATACCACAAAGAAGTACTTGACTGCTCCGTTATTGCAACAACATGATCAGAGACCCCTGATACATGTAAGGGATACAAAGTCCCACACTTGGCACCCCTGGCCAAAAGCATAGAGCCCTTCTGAATTTTCCAACTCTGAAAGCCAAAAGTGGTATGAAAACCAGCATCATCTAGCTAACCCATTGAAATAAGACTTTTGGTCAACTTAGGCACGTCTCACATGTTTCAAAATAAATGCAGACCCATTTGTAAAGTGGAGAACCATTTCCTATGGGGAGTAACATAGAATGAAGCACCAGAATCCAAAATCCAATCTTGGGAATATGCATCATCTGAAGTGGTAAGCAACTCTGTAGGTAGACTAGACATGAAGAGAATGTCATTGTCACTATTATCTCAGTGACTAGACTACATTGATCTCCTTGATCTTCACTTGTCCTTTGTCCTCCCTTGGACTCTCTTCCTTCTTATTTACACCCCAATTTGCATTCTTTTTCTTATCCTTTGCTCTCTTTTCAGCTTGTAGAGCAATCCTTTGTCATGTGGCCCTTCTTGCCACAATGGTAACACTCAATGTTTCGTGCCCTAGATTTGATACGAGGCTTCCCTCTTTCTTGGGACTTCCCCCTAAACTGTGATCTCCTTTGCACATTTAAGGCTACGTCTTTCTTGTTGCCATCCATAGTCTTCCGTCTAATCTCCTCGGCCAACAAGCTGCCTACAACATCATCAAACTTTAGTACTCCACCAGGTGCAGAGTTACTAACAACTGTACGAAAGGTATCCCATGAGGATGGCAATAAACACAAGAGGAATTTTGCTTGTCTCCGCATCAGAATTCATCTTCTGATTCTGAAGCTAGCTGAAAATAATATTAAATTCATTTAAGTGAGAAGCAATGGAGACTCCTTCATTCATCTATGGCTCAAACAACCTCTTCATGAGGTAAACTTTATTAGAGGCAGTTTCCTTCTCATACGTGGCACATAATATCTTCCACAAATGTTCCATAGTCTGCCCATTTAATAATGTGAAATAAACACTCTGCAAGATGAAGTCTAATAATAGACTTTGCAAATGCATCCAACTCATTCCAATCATCCTGAAACATAGCTATAGGCTTAGCTACAATCCCTTCCAAGGGTTTAAACTACTTCTTTTGAATAAGCACATCCCTTATTTGTTCTTTCCATAGAGAAAAGTTTGTCCCTTCAAACTTTTTAATGCTGAAAAACTCATTTTTAGACATGTAAATAAAGCAAAATCCCAAATGCTAGTGCCTGCAAGAAAGAATCACACCAAATACCAGGTGCACCAAAATATGTCAGCGCAATGCTTTTGGAGGAGGAGATGTGTCAAAAGACGAGGACTGGAGAAGATTTGGCTTTCTCGGTTGGATCAAAGAAAGGTAAGGGTAAGGACTCTAGTAACCCATCTTCTTCTGATAATAAAAAGAGAAAGAAGAAGATTAAGTGTGTCTATTGCAACAAGGCAGGGCACAAGCAGAATGAGTGCCAGAAGAAGATTACAGATGAGAAGAACACAGTAAAGAAAGAGTCTAGCAATAGCATGCAGGCAGTACCAGTAGAGCTATTCGTAGCAATTGAGAGATTTTCACGGAGGCAGTTCATGTACCTGCAGATGAACTTTGGATTCTTGACAGTGGTGCATCACGCCACATGACCAGTTGGAAGGATCGGTATACCTCTCTACATCCGGTAGGGAATGACATCCTAGTAGCAGTCGGCAATGATGCAAAATGTCTAGCAAAAGGAAAAGGTACGATTGCTCTCAAGTTAGATGGAGTTGTAAACCAATTGTCCGATGTTCTTTATGTGCCAGATATCAAGAAGAACTTGTTGTCCATTTCTGCAATCACGGATCGAGACCTCAAAGTTCACTTCAATAAGAATGGCACACAGATTTTGGATCTTCAAGGGAAGGTCATTGGTAAAGGTACTAGCACAACAACATCTACAAACTCTCAACTTTCAGTGCTCGAGCCGATGTGAGCAGCACTAAGCTGTGGCATGAGAGGTTTGGTCATCTAAGCCTTAGTTCTTTTAAGGAGATGCATAAAAGTGGAATGATTGGAGACCTACCAGAAATTATAGATCTGCCCAATGTATGTGAATCTTGCGTGATGGGCAAGCAGCATCGGCAGCCCTCTCCTAAAGAGGTAGGCAGGGCAAAGGCTCCTCTAGAGCTCATTCACATGGACCTCTGCAAAAAGATGGAGACGGAAGCTTTGGGCAGTTCCTACTACTTCATGACGCTGATCGACAACTATAGTAGAAGGATATGGATATACTTCCTGAAGACTAAAGATGAGGCTTTTAGTAAGTTCAAAGAATGGCATGTCATGGTTGAGAAAGAAACAGGGAGGAAGGTGAAGAAGTTGAGATTAGACAGAGGTGGTGAGTTCACATCAAGTGAATTCAAAAGTTACTGCAAAAGTCACGGGATCAAAAGGCAGAAACCCCTACCACATACACCACAACAAAATGGAGTAGCAGAGTGCAAGATGCACGTCATCTACGAAATGGGCAGGAGTATGATGAAAGGGGAAGATTTGCCAAAGGCTTTCTAGGCTGAAGCATGTAACACAGAAGTTTACATTCTGAATCGTAGCTACACGAAGGCTATGGACAAGATGACTCCACTACAGGCCTTTTCTGGTAAGAAACCTTCAGCTGCACATTTCAGAGTCTTTGGATGTGACTATTTTGTGCATGTCCCTAATGCTAACAGGACCAAATGGGAACCAACGAGCTGGAAGTGTATTTTCTTGGGCTACAGTGAAGAGGCGAAGGGTTACCGTCTCTATAATCCTATTACCAAGAAGGTAATAGTAAGTTGCGATGTGGTATTCTCACAATAGCCGCATCAATTAGAGGAGGATGCTTCCTTCCCAGACAACCAGGACCAGGATATCCATCCAGTACAACCACCAACAACAGACCGAACTCCCCCAATGGTGCTTGGGAGGATTCAAGATAAAAAAGAAGAAGAGCCTGCAAAACCACAACAGCAACAGCCATTCTCGAAGTGGGTAAAGCAGCTTCTGGATGGCAGAGAGCCTCCACCCATTGAGGAGGAACCATTTGAGCACCGCCAGTCCAAGAGATTAGAGGAGCAAAGAAGGGGGCAAGAACACTTGGTCAACTATGCTTTGATGAGAGAGGTGATCCGTGCTGAAGAACCCAAGTGTCTTGAAGAGGCATAGGGTGATGATAGGTGGATGGAGGCTATGCAGTTGCAGTATGGCTCCATAATGAAGAACAACACTTGGGACCTTGTGGATTGACCACCAAAACGCAAGGTAATCAGCACCAAGTGGGTGTACAAGGCCAACGACAGCACGTTGGATAAGTACAAGGCTCGGGATTCACACAGGTAGATGGTTTTGATTATCAGGATACCTTTGCTCCCACAGCTCAACTAACCACAATTCACAGTGTTTTGGCTTTAGCAGGACAGGGAAGTTGGCCCATGTTTCAGATGGATGTAAAATCTGCCTTTCTGAATGGTGATCTCAAGGAGGAGGTATACGTGGAACAACCACCAGGTTTTGTGATCCTCGGTTCATAAGGTAAAGTCTATAAACTAAAGAAGGCACTTTACGGGCTGAAACAGGCCCCACGAGCATGGTACTAGCAGATGGATGCCTACTTTCTACAAAATGGGTTCAGGAGGAGCCCATCTGATGCAAATTTGTATATCTATAGAGAAGGAGGCAGGTGTTTGATCGTGGTCCTTTATGTGGACGACCTTGTCATAATAGGGAACCATGAAGAGAAGATCTCGCAGACAAAGTAGTTGCTAGGAAGAGAGTTTGAAATGACAGACCTCGGACTGATGCACTTTTGTTTGGGGATTGAGGTTTGGCAAGTGCCAAAATAGATCTTCATTTCACAGCTGAAGTATGCTGGAGAGATACTGAAGGCATTTGGCATGGCTGAGTGCAAGACAGTTGGCACCCCTATGGAGGTTGACGTGAAGCTCTCAAATGAGGATTCATCACCACTGGTGGATGAAGCAAAGTACAGAAGGCTTGTGAGTAGTTTGATTTACTTGTGCAACATGCGGTCGAACATCATCTTTGTGACTGGTATACTAAGCAAGTTTTCCAATAAGCGCTGGGAGAACCATTGGAGGGTAGGAATGCGAGTGTTGAAATACATCAAATGCACACTTGATTATGGCATCACCTATACTAAGGGCAACACTTTGACCGGATTCTGTGACTTGGATTGGGCAGGAGACGTGGACAGTAGGAGATCAGTGACAGGTTACTATTTCTCACTTGGATCTGGATTGTATCATGGGTCAACAAGAAGCAACCCATAGTTGCTTTTTCTTCTACCGAGGCTAAGTACAAATTAGCATGTTTTTCTTCTTGTGAGGTAGTATGATTAAAAAGGATTTTAGGAGACATGGGTGCAGTGCAGAACAAGCCTATGCAGTTATCATGTGACAATTAGAGTTGCATGGCAATTGCAAAGAACCTTGTGTTCCACGCTTGCACAAAACACATTGAGATTCAATATCACTTTGTATGCGAGCTCATCATGGATGGAGAGGTCAACTTGGTGTACTGTCCGATGACAGAGAATGCTGCAAACATCTTCACGAATGCTCTTGGAAGAGACTTGCTGGAGAGGCATCTTCATTGACTTGGCATTAGGCCGAAAATTTAAGTTCACTTGCGGGTGGACATTGAGGGGGGGTGTTAGATATCAATGCTCCACTCTCGTGTAACTACACGGGAACCAGCTAACTCTACTTGTAAGCCCCCCATATGAGAAGAAGGCATTTGAGTAGCTCGGTTATCCAATAGGTCCTAATTTGGACACCAGATGGGGACCATGTGTGGCCTGATGGCTAGATGGCTTCAAATAGAGTTGGCACACTGCCAACTAGGCTACATGCAAGTGCGGGAAGGCAAAACATGACTGACCGCACTGAGGGTAGATAGAGCGTTTCCGGGGTAGCCCACTCTCGGGTTGCGGGGCCCGTTTGGAGTCCCAGATAATCCCGGATGGCTCTAGGCCAAATGGAAACCCTAGGTTAGTTGCTCTATTCTGTGCCACAGTTCTGACGTGTGGTCGGTGGCCTATTTCGAGACTGACCTCCAGTAGGCCGTTTTGGGTGGACTAGGTTGGTCTCCCAATTGGTTCTAATCGACTACAACTGGTGGCTATATAAGAGCAAGCCCGTGAAGCCCATATTCATCAGTGGCTATGGCAACCCTAATTCCTTAGCATCCAGCCTCCGTCCTCAACTATTTCTAGCATGCCATCGAAGCTTCTCATACAAGAGTGCACAGTTGGGGGGTAGCGCCATCTATTGTATCAGTTTTACAGTAATCAAATTTTTTATTCTCCATACTATTTGCTTTTCTTTCTTGCATATGAGATCCTGTTATCTCTTAAGCATAGACGTTGTATTATTTTCTTATAGTTGTCTATCAACATATGCAAGAGGATTCACATCTTGGAAAGTGATTCTCCTCATTTCCACATCCCTCATGGGTGTCTTATGCATCTTCTTCTCATTGAAGACCATGTCATGGCTTCATATGATCTTCTTTGTGTCTAGATCCCAGAGATGATATCTCATCTCTCCAATTTCGCCATAACCCAGAAAGATGCATTTTCTAGACTTAGGATGTAGCTTCTTCTGAAGCTCTTTTGGCACATGTACATATTCCTCACACCCAAATATACGCAAATGAGAGTAAGAGGGCTTCTTACCACTCCATGCCTCTTCAGGAATACCACCATCCAAACTCTTACTAGGTAATCTATTGATCACATGCACTACAGTCTTCATTGCCTCGGCCCAAAAACCACCAGAAAGACTTGCATTGGAAAGCATACATTGCAACCTTTCCTGAATGGCACATGTACATATTCCTCACACCCAAATATATGCAAATGAGAGTAAGAGGGCTTCTTGCCACTCCATTCCTCTTCAGGAATACCACCATCCAAACTCTTACTAGGTGATCTATTGATCACATGCACTGCAGTCTTCATTGCCTCAGCCCAAAAGCCACTAGAAATACTTGCATTGGAAAGCATACATTACAACCTTTCCTGAATGGTGCGGTTCATTTGTTTTGAAACTAGATTTTGCTCTAGAGTATGAGGGGATGTGAGCTCCCTCTTGATCCCATGTGTATCAAAGAAATGCTGAAAGTCATGAGAGAGATACTCTCCACCATTGTCAGTCTATAGATAGTTAAGAGTTCTACCTGGCTTATTTTCAATCAAAGCCAGCCATTTCTAAAATACCTAGAACACATTACTCTTTCGAGCTATAGCATAAGCCCACACTTTCCTAGTTGCATCATAAATGAATGTCACATAGTATTTTGCTCCGCCTAATGACTGTGTAGGCATGGGACCAAAATGCACCAAATTAAGTCAAGCTCTTTCTTTCCCCTTCTTTTATGGGCTGATTTATTCTGCTTCCCATAGAGATAGTGCTCACAAAATTCAAAATTAGAAAAACTCAAATGTGGTACATAACCTAAATGGCATAAGAGTTTTATTCCATTCTGGCTCATGTGCCCCAACCGGCAATACCACAAAGAAGTACTTGACTTCTCCGTTATTGCAATAACATGATCAGAGACCCCTGATACATGTAAGGGATACAAAGTCCCACACTTGGCACCCCTGGCCAAAAGCATAGAGCCCTTCTGAATTTTCCAAGTCTGAAAGCCAAAAGTGGTGTGAAAACCAGCATCATCTAGCTAACCCATTGAAATAAGACTTTTGGTTAACTTAGGCACATGTCTCACATGTTTCAAAATAAATGCAAACCCATTTGCAAAAGAAAACTTTATGTCATCTGCTCCCACTATGTCACATGCATAGTTATTTGCAAGATGCACACAACCTATCTTTCCACTTTCATAAGTGGAGAACCATTTCCTATGGGGAGTAACATAGAATGAAGCACCAGAATCCAAAATCCAATCTTGGGAATATGCATCATCTGAAGTGGTAAGCAACTCTGTAGGTAGACTAGACATGAAGAGAATGTCATTGTCACTATTATCTCAGTGACTAGACTACATTGATCTCCTTGATCTTCACTTGTCCTTTGTCCTCCCTTGGACTCTCTTCCTTCTTATTTACACCCCAATTTGCATTCTTTTTCTTATCCTTTGCTCTCTTTTCAGCTTGTAGAGCAGTCCTTTGTCATGTGGCCCTTCTTGCCACAATGGTAACACTCAATGTTTCGTGCCCTAGATTTGATACGAGGCTTCCCTCTTTCTTGGGACTTCCCCCTAAACTGTGATCTCCTTTGCACATTTAAGGCTACGTCTTTCTTGTTGCCATCCATAGTCTTCTGTCTAATCTCCTCGGCCAACAAGCTGCCTACAACATCATCAAACTTTAGTACTCCACCAGGTGCAGAGTTACTGACAACTGTACGAAAGGTATCCCATGAGGATGGCAATAAACACAAGAGGAATTTTGCTTGTCTCCGCATCAGAATTCATCTTCTGATTCTGAAGCTGGCTGAAAATAATATTAAATTCATTTAAGTGAGAAGCAATGGAGACCCCTTCATTCATCTATGGCTCAAACAACCTCTTCATGAGGTAAACTTTATTAGAGACAGTTTCCTTCTCATAGGTGGCACATAATATCTTCCACAAATGTTCCATAGTCTGCTCATTTAATAATGTGAAATAAACACTCTGCAAGATGAAGTCTAATAATAGACTTTGCAAATGCATCCAACTCATTCCAATCATCCTGAAACATAGCTATAGGCTTAGCTACAATCCCTTCCAAGGGTTTAAACTACTTCTTTTGAATAAACACATCCCTTATTTGTTCTTTCCATAGAGAAAAGTTTGTCCCTTCAAACTTTTTAATGCTGAAAAACTCATTTTTAGACATGTAAATAAAGCAAAATCCCAAATGCTAGTGCCTGCAAGAAAGAATCACACCAAATACCAGGTGCACCAAAATATGTATGCCCCATAATGGAGGGTAATATCACTGAAGTCTCAAATCTCAAAGCATCAAAATGCATTTGACTCATGTCCATATACTCTACATCCATATGAGCAAATCTAGCCCCCAAAAGAAAATGTCAACTTGCAATGACAACAAAACAATGACAAACCCAATGCCAATAAGAGCCAAATGCCTCAAGCATAAACACCATCCATGGGCATAATCATCAATAATGTCTCATCCAAGAGAGCATAGCACTATCAGTGCATCATCTGCAATGTGTCAAAGCTGTCACTCAGCATAAAGTAGAAACATCCAAATGGCTTATAAAGCATCCACTGCAACCCAATGCAAACCACGAATGAGCGTACATGGCTCAAACTGCAACCAAAGTGATCTACATAAGGTGTACCCAAGAAATCACTGCCCCCATGGTAATGATAGCTAGTGAAAATAGAACCAAGGATGTCTCAAAACATGGGCGTCACTTTATAATAGGACTTAGCAAGAAAATCTACAAATATCTATCTTCTGCTAGAACTCTAAAATCTCCATCAATGGATGTGAAACTGGGAGTCAACCTTGTAAGAAAATAATACAACGTATGTGCTCAACAGATAACAGGATCTCGTACGCAAGAGAGAAAACAAGATAGTATGGAGAATCAAAAATTTGATTACTATAGAACTGATACAATAGATGGTGCTGCCTCCCAACCGTGCGCTCCTGTGAAAGAAGCTTCAATGGCATGCTGGAAATAGTAGAAGACAGAGGCTGGATGCTAAGGAATCAGGGTTGCTGTAGCCAGTGATGAGATGGGCTTCACGGGCTTGGTCTTATATAGCCACTAGTCATAGTCGGTTAGGCTCAATTGGGTGACCGACCCAGCCCACCCAAAATGGTCGATTGGGGGTCAGTTCTGAAATAGGCCACCGACCATATGATAAAACTGGTGCGCAAAATAGAGCAACTAACCTACGATCTCCGCCTAGAGCCATCCGGGATCATCTGAGGCTCTAAACGGGCCCCACAACCTGAGAGTGGGCTACCACGAGAAATGCTCCGTCTACCCTCAGTGCGGTCAGTCAAGTGATGCCTTCCCGCACTTGCATGTAGCCTAGTTGGCGATGTGCCAACTCTATCTAAAGCCGTCCAGCCATCAGGCCACACATGGCCCCCATTTGGTGTCCAAACCAAGACCTACCAGATAATTGAGCTACTCAAATGCCTTCTCCTCATATGGGGGCTTACAAGTAGAGTTAGTTGGTTTCCGCGTAGTTATGTGAGAGTGGAGCATTGATATCTAACACCCCCCCTCAATGTCCACCCGCAAGTAAAATTACTTTTTCGGCCCAATGCCAAGTCGATGAAGATGCCTCTCCAGCAAGTCTCTTTCGAGAGCCTTCGTGAAGATGTTCGCAGTATTCTCTATAGTCAAATAGTACACCAACTCGACCTCTCCATCCATGATGAGCTCACGTATAAAGTGATATCGAATCTCAATGTGTTTTGTGCAAGTGTGGAACACCGGGTTCTTTGCAATCGCCATGTAACTCTGATTGTCACATGATAATTGCGTAGGCTTGTTCTACACTGCACCCATGTCCCCCAAAACCCTCCTCAACCACACTGCCTCGCAAGAAGCAAAGCATGCAGATTTGTACTCGGCCTCGATAGAAGAAAGAGCAACTATGGGTTGCTCCTTGCTGACCCATGACACAACTCTAGATCCAAGTGAGAAACAGTACCCTGTCATTGATCTCCTACTGTCCATGTCTCCTGCCTAGTCCAAGTCACAGAATCTAGTCAAGATGCTACCCTTGGTATAGGTGATGCCATAATCAAGTGTGCCTTTGATGTATTTCAGCACCCGAATCCCTGCCCTCCAATGGTTCTCCCGGGGCTTATTGGAAAACCTGCTTAGTACACCAGTCGCAAAATTGATGTCTGGTCATGTGCTGCACAAGTAAATCAAGCTGCCCACGTCTTCTATACTTTGCTTCATCCACCAGTGGTGATGAATCCTCATTTGAGACCTTCGCGTCAACCTCCATAGGGGTACCAACTGTCTTACACTCAGCCATGCCAAATGCCTTTAGTATCTCTCTAGCATACTTCAGCTGTGAAATGAAGATCTATTTCGGCTCCTGCCAAACTTCAATCCCCAACAGAAATGCATCAGTCCGAGGTTTGTTATTTCAAACTCTCTTCCTAGCAAATCCTTCGTCTACGAGATCTTCTCTTCATGGTTCCCTGTTATGACAAGGTCATCCACATAAAGGACCACGATCATACACCTGCCTCCTTCTCTGAAGATATACAAATTTGCATCAGATGGGCTCCTCCTGAACCCATTTTGCAGAAAGTAGGCATCAATTCACTGGTACCACACTCGTGGGGCCTGTTTCAATCCATAAAGTTCCTTCTTCAGTTTGCAAACTTTACCTTCTGAACCGGGGATCTGAAAACCTAGTGGTTGTTCCACATATACCTCCTCCTT
This sequence comes from Dipteris shenzhenensis, assembly GCF_047967505.1. Lineage (NCBI taxonomy): Eukaryota > Viridiplantae > Streptophyta > Polypodiopsida > Gleicheniales > Dipteridaceae > Dipteris > Dipteris shenzhenensis. Next base: position 17,568,128 of record NC_141604.1, read on the forward strand.
GAGATCTCCATTCAGAAAGGCGTATTTCACATCCATCTGAAACACAGGCCAACTTCTCTGGGCAGCTAAAGCCAAAACACTACCAATTGTGATTAGTGAAGCTATGGGAGCAAAAGTATCTTGATAATCAAAACCATGTACCTGTGCAAATCCTTTTGCCATGAGCCGAGCCTTGTACTTATCCAATGTGCCATCAGATTTGTACTTGGTCTTGTACACCCACTTGGTTCCGATTGCCTTGCCTTTTGGTGGTTGATCCACAAGGTCCCAAGTATTGTTCTTCATTATGGAGCCATACTCCAACTGCATAGCCTCCATCCACCTATCATCGCCCTGTGTCTCTTCAAGATACTTGGGTTCATCAGCACAGATCACTTCTGTCATCAAAGCATAGTTGACCAAGTGTTCCTATGCCCTTCTTTGCTCCTCTAATCTCTTGGACCGGCGGTGTTCGGATGGTTTCTCCTCAATGGTTGGAGGTTCTCTGCTATCCAAAAGCTGCTTTACCCACTTCGGGAATGGCCGTTGCCATTGTGGTTTTGCAAGCTCTTCTTCATCTTCTTTGTCTTGAATCCTCCCAAGCACCATTGGGGGAGTTCGGTCTGCTCTTGGTGGTGGTACTGGATGGATATCCTGGTCCTGGTTGTCTAAGAAGGAAGCATCCTCCTCCAATTGATGTGGCTATTCCAAGACGATCACATCGCGACTTACAATTACCTTCTTGGTAACAGGGTTATAGAGACGGTAACCCTTCGCCTCTTCACTGTAGCCCAAGAAAATACACTTCCGGCTCTTCGGTTCCCATTTCGTCCTAGTAGCATTAAGGACATGCACAAAACAGTCACATCCAAAAACTTTGAAATGTGCAGATGAAGGTTTCTTATTAGAAAAGGCTTGCAGTAGAGTCATCCCATTCACAGCCTTCGTGTAGCTACGATTCAGGATGTAAACTGCAGTTTACATGCTTTAGCCTAGAAAGTCTTTGGCAAATCTTTCCCTTTCATCATACTCCGGCCCATTTCGTAGAGGACGTGCATCTTGCGTTCTGCTACTCCATTTTGCTGTGATGTCTATGGCGGGGGTGGTTTCTGCCTCTTGATTCCATGACTTTTATAGTAACTTTCGAATTCAATTGATGTGAACTCTCCACCTGTATCTGCACCTTCCTCCCCGTTTCTTTCTCGACCATTACATGCCATTCCTTGAACCTATTAAAAGCCTTGTCTTTAGTCTTCAGGAAGTATATCCCTATCCTTCTACTGTAGTTGTTGATCAACGTCATGAAGTAGTAGGAACCACCCAAAGCTTCCGTCTCCATCTTTCCACAGAGGTCCGTGTGAACGAGCTCTAGAGGAGCTCTTTAGGAAAGGGATGCCGATGCTGCTTGCCCCCATCATGCAAGCTTCACATACATCGGGCAGATCTGAAATTTCTGGTAGGTCTACAATCATTCCACTTTTATGCATCTCCTTCAAAGAACTAAGGTTTAGATGACCAAACCTCTCGTGCCACAACTTAGTGTTCTTCACATCCGCTCGAGCATTGAAAGCTGAGAGTTCGTAAATGTTGTTGCACCATGTACCTTTACCAATGACCTTTCCTTGAAGATCCAGGATTTGTGCACCATTGTTATCGAATTGAACTTTGAGGTCCCGATCCATGATCGCAGAAACGGACAACAAGTTCCTCTTGATATCTGGCACATAAAGAACATCGTACAACTATTTTACAACTCCATCTGACTTGAGAGCAATCATATCTTTTCCTTTTGCTGGACATTTTGCATCATTGCCGACGACTACCAGGATGTCATTCCCTACCGACTGTAGGGAGGTATACCAATCCTTCCAACTAGTCATGTGGCGCGATGCACCACTGTCAATGATCCATGGTTCATCCGTAGGTACATGAACTGCCTCCGTGCAAATCTCCTCAATTGTGATGAACAGCTCTACTGGTACTGCCTACGCGCTATTGCTGGACTCTTTCTTTACTCCGTTCTTCTCATCTGCAATCTTCTTTCGGCACTCATTCTGCTTGTGCCTTGCCTTGCTGCAATAGAAGCACTTGATCTTCTTCTTTCTTTTTTATCATCAGAAGAAGATGGGTTGCCAGAGTCCTTACCCTTACCTTTCTTTGATTCGGTCCAGAAAGCTGAATCTTCTCCAATCCTCATCTTTTGATGCATCTCCTCCTCCAGAAGCATCACGTTGAAATCCTCAAAGTTGAGGGGCGGATTTCTGTTCTGTGTATTCAGTGCCGTAACAAGACCAACGTACTTTGGTGGGAGAATCCGTATGCACCTTCGTGCTAGATTCTTGTTGGTGATGATGATGCCAATCACAGTCATCTGATCGCACAGATTCTTCACCCTGGTAATGAACTTCTCTACTGCTTTAGACTCAGACAACTTCTCATTCGCAAGTTGAGTCTCCAGATTCTGAATCCGCGTCTGATTCATGGTCTCGTACTGATTTTTTAAGACTGTCCATGCCTCCTCCGCTATGGTGGCATGTTGAATTAACACCATGACAGAATCACTAACACTGCAAACAATAGAACACAATGCATATGCATTTCTTCTTGTCCACGTGAGAATCTCATCCGCAGTTGGTACTATCTGTTGTCTTGCATTGGCTAGATCCGGTCTCGCAATTGGCCTCACGTCCACCCCAGTAGTAGTGTCCCAAAGCTCTTATGCGCTTAGGATGGTCTTCATCTTGAACTTCCAAAGTGGATAGTTAGAGCCGTCCAACTTTATGCTTTCACCGAACGGTGGGATTCGCAGTCTTGCAGGCTGGGCCATCTCTCACAATCTGCTTGCAAATAGAAACACACTACCAAATCTTCTTGCTAGAGTCCAGGCTCTCATACCATGTAAGAAAATAATACAACATCTGTGCTCAGCAAATAACAGGATCTCGTAGGCAAGAGAGAAAACAAGATAGTATGGAGAATCAAAAATTTGATTACTGTAGAACTGATACAATAGATGGCGTTGCCTCCCAATCGTGCGCTCCTGTGAAAGAAGCTTCAATGGCATGCTGGAAACAGTAGAAGATGGAGGCTGGATGCTAAGGAATTAGGGTTGCTGTAGCCAGTGTGATGAAATGGGCTTCACGGGCTTGCTCTTATATAGCCACAGTCATAGTCAATTAGGCTCAATTGGGTGACTGACCCAGTCTACCCAAAACGGTCGACTGGGGGTCGGTCCCAAAATAGGCCATCGACCATACGATAGAACCGGTGTGCAAAATAGAGCAACTCACCTACGGTTACCGTTCGGCCTAGAGCCATCCAAGATCATCTGAGGCTCCAAACGAGCCTCGCAACCCGAGTGGGCTGCCCCGAGAAATGCTCCGTCTACCCTTAGTGCGGCCAGTCAAGGGATGCCTTCCTGCACTTGCATGTAGCCTAGTTGGTAGCGTGCCAACTCTATCTGAAGCCATCCAGCCATTAGGCCACACATGGCCCGCATTTGGTGTTTAAACCAGGACCTACCGGATTACCGAGCTACTCAAATGCCTTCTTCTCATATGGGGGGCTTACAAGTAGAGTTAGTCGGTTTCTGCATAGTTACGCGAGAGTGGAGCATTGATATATAACAGACCCTTGTAGTTTACTAGTAAATAAACCTTAGGTAACTTAGACCTTAGCAAAAATTCCACGTAGTGAAAATCTAGAACCTTAGAGAAAATCTAAAGCAGAAGACGAATTCGTAGACACATAGTATCATAGATCTGTAAAAGCTCCACGAAATTGCCTGAAAATTTGTTGGTAGAGGTTTTAGCCACAGTACTTGATCCACTGGAACAGAAGAAATATGAAATGGCAACCTCTGTGAGCGGGTCCGAACCATGGGCGTCCGGAGGGAGAGCACAATGATATAGGAACAATATTTTCTAAATCTCCACAGAATCACTTAGTTGATAAATAGTGGTTTTTAGGCCTTTGGAATGCAATGGGACAAATAGTTTTGGTAACAGTGGTCCCAATCACTGGGTCCAACACATGGACCAAAAAACATTTTTGCAAGCAAATCTGTTTGTAAAAACCATCGAAGTGCGAATAAGGATAACATTGAAGTTTTAGGACTGAGTCCACCGAAACTGATAGATCTGCAAATGGTTGCTTCAGACTTGAGTTCCAATAAACTAGATAAGAAATTCGTCATTGGCTCTCTAAACAACGTTTTTGGCTCAAAAAACCACCCAAAAGCTTGGAAAACCACTCCAGAGACTTCCAAAACCACCAACAGGCTTCCACAAGGTTCAAATACCACATGGATAGCTCAAACAAGCACCCACAGGCTTCCACAAAGCTGCAAATGTCACCCACATAGCTGTATGGATGTGGAATGACCTCTCGGGCTTTGCTACTAGAACATCCATGCTTTGACATCAGTTGAGAGAGCTCAACAACGGAACCGGACCAGAAAAGGGTGAGAGAGAGGGAGAGCCAGAAGAAAGAGCCATACAAGTTTTGGTGGGTGCAGAACACCCTAATCTTCTATGTCATCCATATCTATATGTGTTTGAGTATTGTATGTAACCGGGGTTAAAGGCATAGTGGCCCTTAACCCCCACATAAAATTCCAACATTAAATGCATAGCATTGTCTTCATTAAATATCTGATTTGAGCATCATAAACAACTAGCATCTGAAACAACATGTATGATAGGAAAACATGACCCATGAACAATAACAGCCAACAACTCAAAGTTTGTTTGTTCTATAAACTATGGCTATTTGGTCTTCAGCCTCTCAGGATTTCAGAATGTGTGAACAACAAAAAGTTTCAGAACCAATGACAATAGCAAGCATCGACACCGTGATAGTGTAGTGTGAATCGTGCGGGTAATCCAAGGCAGGCCATAATTTCAATAAGCAAGCATGGGAATCCCATGACCATGGGTGGTACTATTGCTGTTTGTAAAAATAATCAGTGCTCCGAGCAGCTTGGTATGACTGAAAATTCGAGCTTCAACAGCCTGTGTAATTGAAGAAACCAAGAACATAGCAATTGCAGAGTCTATCATCCGTTAAATTCGAGTGCTATAGTCCTTGTAGCTAGTGGAGGCAGGCTTGAAGTCATGGTCTAGGTAAAAGAATGGAGAGGGGAAGGGAAAAAAGCTTGTAAAAGACATAAGAATATCCTCACATAACTTGTTTCTAGAGAGGACATAATACTAGTTGACCAATGTAGGGCTCATCATGCATTTAACATAAGCATCCCATCCACAACAATGTTCTTGAATTAGAAATGCAACAATGACTCTATTAGAACATCCAATCCATGTCTATAGTAAAAAATGTAGCAATGACTCTATTAGAACATCCAATCCATGTCTATAGTCAGAAATGCAGATGAGCATTGAGATGGCAACTGCAAAGTGCTGTGCATTGTTGATCAAAAAAGTTAGGACCAGTATTTGTCGAAAGAAGCTTCAAAGTTGCTAATGTACCCTGCCACTGTCTTAGTACGGAAGCAAAGAGCAGTCCTACTATGAAGGAGATCGTAGAGTTTCTTGAACCCCTACTCAATGGAAGAGAGTTCTCTAAATATTGAAATACTAGTAAGCAATTAATGAAACTCAAACTCGTGAGGGTGGAAACGATTTTCATCAGAACAGACAGAGTGTGCAACGAACGTCAAATGGATTCAGTTGAGGCATGGTGCAAATAAAATTGATGTGCTAGTACCCGCATGTAGTGGCACCAAATGTGACGCTTTGTTTATGAGAATTTCGGTAACAAAGAACACAGGATAGCATACCGTTCTACAATATTCACTGATATTTGTTAGATATCAATGCTCCACTCTCGTGTAACTATGCGAGAATTAGCTAACTCTACTTGTAAGCCCCCATGTGAGGAGAAGGCATTTGAGTAGCTCGGTTATCCAGTAGGTCCTGGTTTGGACACTAGATGGGGGCCATGTGTGGCCTGATGGCTGGATGACTTCAGATAGAGTTGGCACACTGCCAACTAGGCTACATGCAAGTGTGGGAAGGCATCCCATGACTGACCACACTAAGGGTAGATGGAGCATTTCTCGGGGCAGCCCACTCTCGGGTTGCGGGGCCCGTTTAGAGCCCCAGATGATCCCGGATGGCTCTGGGCCACGGTTCTATTTTGTGCCATGATTATATCGTGTGGTCGGTGGCCTATTTCGGGACCAGTCGGCCATTTTGGGCGGACTGGGTCGGTCACCCAATTGGGTCTAACCGACTACGAGTGGTGGCTATATAAGAGCAAGCCCGTGAAGCCCATTTCATCATTGGCTACAACAACCCTGATTCCTTAGCATCTAGCCTCCGTCCTCTACTGTTTCTAGCATGCCATCGAAGCTTCTCACATAGGAGTGCATGACTGGGAGGCAGCGCCATCTATTGTATCAGTTTTACAGTAATCAAATTTTTGATTCTCCATACTATCTGCTTTTCTCTCTTGCATACGAGATCCTGTTATCTGTTGAGCACAGAGGTTGTATTGTTTTTTACAATATTAACACCGTCTTATGGGCATCTGACAAAGAAAGATTCATAAACAACTTTGAGTGACACATCGGTAATTTTGAAAACGTTGTATTTTCCAATAACATCCAACAAAGTAAGATTCAGTAAGCGAGTTCTGGACTGTTGGGGATTTCTATACACATAGCAGCGACTTCAGACAAAGCAAAAACATTTTGTAGCAAAATCAGAATGCAAGAGAGCAACACGAGGACAACACCTCCCCTCTTGGACATGTCGTCATCCACATCGGTCATTGGCAGCTAAAGTCGAACGACACGAACGGGGAAGTGAGCTCAAAGCGGTGGACATGAAGCAGGCTCTGACACTCATTATTATTTAGAGTGGCGGAGGACCACAAATCAGGCACAAACCCTCAACATAGCATCTGCTACTGTTGGACACTGTCTTGAAATTACCACCACCCATACCTTCCACTCTCTTTTGGAGACGTTGCTTATATGAACACGAACCTATGATACCACATGCACAATGAAGTGCCCTAGGTAGTAACAAGGCGATAGTTGAACCTGTTGCTAGCTTTGAGGGCATTTGCATGTGAAGAAGAAGAAGAAGTCAAGAGAACGATGTTCGATGCTGAAAACAGAGCATGCCCTCTACGTTTGACACATAGCCGCATACTATTTCATAGAAGACAGACACAAAGAAGATGAGCCACGACACATGCTTCTACACACACCCCAGAATTCGTTAGCTTCGTCAAACTAAACGCTGCACATAACGCCTACAAAGCAATGCACAGACCATCAATGAAATCATCCAAGACGAACAACAGTGTGAGCCATAGAGATGAGAAAGAGTTAAACATGGCAAGGACATCAGAATGGAAAGCAGAATCAGCAAAGCAGGAGCGGAGACACATCAACGCATCCTGATGCAGGCAAAAAAATGTGAGGGTTAGCATGGGTGAATTTAGAAGGCATTGCAACCCTAGATAAGAACCTAACACGTGTCGTACATCCGCGCGATAATCTCCAAGTACCAGTCATCGTCGTCTCATCGTCCCATACATATAGCGTGTCACTTCCGCTAGGTGGAGCTCATCAAACACGTACTCTGCGCGAACGCATCCACGTCGTCCGTTTCAACATGACCTCACCATAGTTTGCAACATAGCTACACTAACCCGAGCAAACTGATCGGGAAGCCTGAGACCCATTGCAAGGCCAAAAATTACATCTAAGAAGGGAAGTGCTAACAAGTGACTTAATTTATTAGCATTGGCTCTCCTAGAGATAGTGCTTTAGGATTGACTTGAATGAGAGTTTTGTGATTATTCTTAGTTTTTTAGGAGAATTTCTAAACCTACTTTTAGATGGATGTTGGCTTTTCAGCTTTTAGCTTGTGTGTGCTTTTTACCCCCCTCCAACATGGCTATAAATCAATTCAGGGGCTCTCCCTCCATGCTTGAGCTCCCCTGAGAACGATTGCCTTGGCTTCCTCCAGCTACAAGTCTTCAAGTCACTTCAAGCTTTCTGATCGCTCATCCAGGTCTTCCGTGTTTGTTTGTGAGAAAGGCGCTAAAGCTGATTCGCTTGTTAACTACTAAAGCAGTTGCCTGAAAAAAAAATTGATATCTGAAAAGCCGTTTGCCAGAAAAGCAGGTTCGCTTGTAAAAAAAAAATTATTTTCTTGTTGAAGGGGCTGTATGCCAGCCAAATGAGCTTTATGCTTACCTAACAGGCTTTATGCCTGCCGGTGAAGAGATTGTCGTCTATTGGATTTGTTTATAAAAAAAAACCCTAGAAGTTGACATCAAAACTTTGCAAGTATCATTCGTAAAACCTTCAAGGAAAAATAATGCCAATTTACTTTGCAGTCAGTGTGAGAGCATGCAAATAACTATAGAACCTTGGCAAAGCCTAATAAATCTTGAGAGTCCTCAAAGAGTTTCTTTTTTTATTATTTATTACTAAACAACAGTGCATATGTTTTTGTAAAAATCAAAATTGGAAATTCTCAAAATCATCCACTATATAGAGTGTAGTGAACAAGTCGAAAAAATAGGGGAAGACAACCAGGTTGCAGGTCGCTTCGTTCTTCCTACATGCCTCCGTACAAAACTGAGATCGAGTGTACGGCTTATTGCAGGTACCATCCTGCGATTGTCCTGCTCGGTGAAATTACTTGGCAACAGGAGTTCTTTACCAGTTGCCGAGCCTCGCTGGTTTGAGCCCTCCATAGACTGTTTGAATGTCTGACTCCAGTCTTCTCTGTGCGATTTGTGCGCTCTGAGCTGTAAGTAATGGTTGAAAGAGGAGGCTATGAACGGAGGATCTACTAAATTATGGTCTGAAGCTTAGTGGACCAGTGGACGCACGATTGATGGTTTTTCGGAGAGAAATGCATACAATTAATGAGTATGAAGTGCTGAACTGACTTGATTGCGAGTGGGCTTGTGCAACGAGGAGGACCTTAAAGAAAAGGAACGAAAGAAAGTACTATTTTAATGTCCACGAGAGACCGTCAAACAGTCAAAAATTTCAAAAGTAGCCGTAGCCCTTTTCAACCATATCTTCACATACCTTCCTTAGATTACCAGGAACACATGATATTCGAGTCGAGTTTCCAAGAGCTTTAATTGCAAGTTAGGAGCTTCTTACTTACGTTTGGTTGGGAGCTTTAGAAGGTTGTGGTGGTGCTTTGAATCGTGTTTCCTTATGAATCATATTTCAATCTAGCAAATTTAGTTTTGGGTAGGTAGGACTCAACCCATGGACCTAAGTTCCAAAACTCTATAGTAGGGAGTTTTTGCCATGGCCATAAGAGTTTCCAAGAGCTTTAATTGCAAGTTAGGACCTTTTGCTTACGTTTGGTTGGGAGCTTTAGAGGGTTGTGGTGGTGCTTTGAATTGTGTTTCCGTATGAATCATATTTCAATCTAGCAAATTTAGTTTTGGGTAGGTAGGACTCAACCCATGGACCCAAGTGCCGGAGGCTGCGAGTAGGCTTGATAGGAGGTAAAGGCTTGGGAGGAGTTTTGGTTTTGGGGTTTGGAGGGCTATTGGGCTAGAGGGTGATTGGGCGTCTAACAGTGAGGAGGGTTAATTGGAGTGCCTAGCGTCTCAAGGTTTTGGACTTATAGTTGACATTATGTTTTGATTTGATGCCAAAACTAGGAGCATTATGGTTTAGTATGTAAGAATGTAAAGCTTTACAATTTGGTCACTTATAAAATGATTGCCTAGTGGGATGTTGTGTTGGATTAGAAGGCAAGGTAGGCTACATGCCATCATGGAGAGAGACTATCATTTGATTGACGATATTAGTAGAGATGTAACTGTAGAATCTTTGATGACTTGCTCCCGATGACTTGCTGCCGCCGGCACATTTGACCAACCCATCATGGCCAATATATATGGGGCATAATGGCCTAATATATGGCGGGGGAAGGGCCCTCATGTGCCGGATCAGGGGATATGGAATTGTTCCATATATGAATTGATGACTTGATGTGACTTGCATATGTAGGTGATTTGAGCCCTTTTGATTATACCTTCCTAGACTTTTTGGCTTAGAGCAGCATAGCATGGCTACAACGCGAAGTGTGGGACTCCCGTACCCAATGCTCTCCCTGGTGCAAGGTGGCACACTATGGTTGTCTTATCAGTGGTATCAGATCCTACAGGCTCTCCTCTCGCATAGTAGGTAGATGATTAGTGGATGGGATTGGACTATGTGGCAGATGTGTGCTTGTGGAGTGATGATGGATGACATGGCAGTGATTGCTCTTCTTTTCTAACACGTGGACAAGGGGACTTTGAATAGTTCCATGTATGAATTGGTGACCTATGTGGCTTATATATATCATGTAATGTGAGCTTCTCTGAGGCACATTGTGGTACTCTTATCAGTTGCTAAGGTCAAGTTGAACTAGTAAGTGGAATGGGGAAGCATCCCCAAGCCAATTGGCAAATGTTCTAACACTCGATATATCTCATGGTCGGAATGATCAAGAAGCCTCTATATTGACGAAACAATGCCAAATGGGCAAAGAAGCTTGTGCATGAGGTTGATGGACATGGAGCCTAGATGATAGCAAGCTGTTTATGCTGCTGCATAGCTTAGTTCAAGAATCAATTATCTATCAAGTGGTAGTGCAGCCTTAAAAATGGATGCATGCCATGGAAAAGAAATACTAGGGTAATCTAAAAAATGATGCAGTTTGAGCCACCCAAGGGAAAGAATGAAATCGGCTGCAAACGGGTCTACAAAGTCAAGCTAACAGCTAATGGTTGGTAGAGAGATACAAGGCAAGGTCGGCAAAAGGGTATGCATAGCAAGAAGTCATAGACGTTGATGAGACTTCTATACTAGTCACAAACATGAAGACCAGCTGATTGCTTTATCCAATGCAATGCTTGCACTATGAGTCTTCATTTGCAATCACATGGATATTAATCCGCATTCCTAAATCGACATTTGCAAGAGAGGTGTATATGAAGCAGCTGCAAGGATATGGGCAAAAAGGGTTTGAGCATTTGGTAATCATACTCAAGGAAGCATTATATGCTCTCAAGCAACCCCAAGGGCTTTGCACAACAAGATTGACATCTATTTTAAAGCTGCAAGGGTTCACAAGGAGTGAGCTGGATCATGGAGTATATGTGCTGAGAAGCAAAGATGCTCTCAATATCATAGCACTTTATCAAGGATGTGTACAAGATCAACAATGATGCTTGAATCCTTGATCTCCAGATAGAGTTGTTTGAGATGAAGATGGAAGCAGGGGATTTAGTTCAAGACTACATCATGAAGATGAAGGTAGCTAGAGGCTAGGTTTCAACAGCTAGCCAGAAGATGGAATCTTTTTGGCTGGTCAGGTTTGTGCTTGGCATGCTTCCCTGGAGCTACAAGGAGCTCATCACAACCAGGTTTGCAGGATGGCAGACGGAGCCTATAACTTTTGAGGAGCTTGTAAGTTGTCCATTGTTTCCAGAGTAGGCGGCTTGGGAGAAGAAAGAAGAAAACTGTATTAATGTACATGGAAGACCTCTCTCTCTCTCTCTCTCTCCCCCCCCAAGCAGAGTCGGTTCCACAGACAACATACCCAAGTCCCATCACTCGGATGGTCAACTGATCGGATGGCCGACTGACAAGGATCTCCACTCTCCCGCAGTGACAGCGTGGTGTATCTCTCTGTTTATTTTCTCGTGCCCAATTTACCCCTTGGCTTTTATTGTATTTGTTTTTTTCCAGTCTCATAGACTTTTCATTTTTGTACAAAGACACTAATAAACTTTCTCTCTCTGTGGATAGAAGGCATATAACAAAGTACAGAAACGAGGAAATCATTACAGCTCCCCGTTTGAAGATGGATTATAGAATCTCCCACATTTACAAGCAAGAATTGGAATGCCTTATCATCATGCAGTGTAACCGAGACTTGTGCAGAGGTGAGTAGATGCTTGGCAGAATTTTTACAGAGACAGCCATAATTGTCTCAAATAAGAAAATTAGAAGCAAAGGAATGCTATGCCAGAGCTGGTATAATACAGAATGCAAAAAGGCCAGTGAAGCATGGAAATCAGCAGCAGCAGCTGATGAACCAAGAGAGATACATTGAAGAATAATGGTTAGATGAAAAAAAAGTAGTTCTTCAAGAAGCTGCATTCAAACAAATTCTAGAAAGGGGAAGCAAAGAGGGAAGACATGACAATGTTTGTTAAGAAGCTGCATTCAAACAAATTCTAGAAAGGGGAAGCAAAGAGGGAAGACATGACAATGTTTGTTAAAACTCTACGAAAGAGAAGGGGAAGGGAAAGAGAATCATAAAATTTCTAATCAAAGCCATCAATGGTATCATTACTGAGGATGACATTGAGAGGGAGCTGAAAGAATTAGCAAATGGAAAGGATCCCACAATCTACAGGGCCTCTTAGCAGAAATGCTGAAATGGGCAGGGGAGAAAACCAAACAAATGCTAAGACTCATAGCAAATAAGGCAATGGAAGAAGGTTTTCCCGAAGTGTGGCAGATCAATAAAATAGTTCTGATTTTCAAAGGAGGTAAGAAATAATGCCCCTGGCAAAACTTCCATGCTCTCAAGGTATTAATTGAAGTCTTTTTAACAGATAAAAGAAAAAAGAGCCAAGGGGTAACCTTGACGACCCATCTCAATGGTGGTAAGTAGGGTCAATGCCCCACCTATTAACTCCTAAATGAGGAGTGCAACGGGGCTTGATAACTGTAGCAAAATGGGTAATCATAATGCTATATGGGCATGGAGCAGACCATTCTTCTTGGTCCAACAAATGGGCAGAAGAAACTGGGATAGGGGCACCATCTCAAGCTGCTTTCAGTTCCAAGCACTCAACAATTGACCAGTGACAATACGAGCTGCAACAAGGCATTATATGCTGTTTCATAGACTTCAAGAAAGCATTTAATACTGTACCCCGCAAGAAACTATGGGAAAGAATAGAGAGATTGAAAACCATGTTCAGGTTGTACGAAATAGAAAAGTTAAGTTTAGGCACTGATATGGGTCAAATAGGTGTTCTATTCATAGATGAATTAGAAGAAGGGATGAAATCTCTGAGTCTAGAGGGGACTACACATTGCTGATTACGTCCTACTTCTATGGTTATATGTAGACTATGTAGTCCTGTTTGCAAAAGATAAAGGTGGCCCTACAAAGACATGTGGATGCACTAAGTCAATTTTGTGAGCACTCAGGAATGCGGGTGAACATCATTGGGAGACGAGACAAGCGTATATCTTTTACTTTTGAAGGGAAAGATTGGAGGTTGAAATATTTGGGTCGAAACATAAAAGCGTTATGGGTGTTTTGAAGGCCCTATACATCTTCCACAATAAATGCAAAAGTCGCACTTTTGGAACTGGGAGATGAGAAAGTTCTAATATTTGATGTTGATGCAAACTGTGGTTCTCTACAGATGCCAAGCTCGGGCACTTGGACTCTCTAGACAATATTGGAAAGAGTAGAGGCAAAGGATTCCAAGAGTCTACAATTTATAATGGATTGTTATTCTGCAAGGGTCAAGTTTATATACCTGATAGGGGCGACATAAAGAAACAGATTTTATATGAATGTCATCCTAGTGCAAGTCATCTTGATATACAAAGGATCTATGATTTGCTTAAGCGGAACTTTTATGGATGAGAATGAAAGTGTATGTACTATGGTTAAATGGCAATAATGCCAAATCAAAAAAGCAGAATGCCTTGAGATTTGAGTCTTGCTGCATCCTTGACATATACCCGATGCTATGGATTTCATACCCATGACAAGTGGAGGACATGATGCAGTTTCGGTCATAGTTTCGTACTAGGACAGCTCAAAGGCACTAAAATCAGCACATCAATTTATTCAACAACTCTTTAGACTTTATTGTTTGACTAGTGACCTAGTTAGTGATTGAGAGTTGAAGTTTACTCAACACATGGTAGTTTTTGGGAAATTGGAAACTACTTTAAGTTCGAGCCCAGCTGATCATCCTCAATCTAATGGGCAAACAGAGAGTGAATCACGCTCTGAATCACGCTCTGGAGGATATGCTTAGGGTATGTGTCTCCAAGAAACCATCAGATTAGGAGAGATACCTCTCAATGATGGAATTCGCCTACAAAAATGCTAAGCATTCTGCTACAAGATACAATCCTTTTATGCTTATATATGGTTACCAGCCTAGAGCATCGATTGCCTTAGGCCTTAAGAATATGAAGGTACAGATGGTTAAGATTTCTTGATCGATATGCAAGAAATGCTAGCACAAGCCAAAGACTTCATTAAAATTGCTCAAGATGGAGCAAAGTTTATGCGGTTTAGAAACATACTCCTAGGATTCTCAAGGAAGGCATGTGGGTGTATCTTTCCAAAAGCTACTAAGATCATTCAGAGTTAATCCAATTTTCCATGTGAGCAGACTCAAGGAGAAACTAAGAGATAAAGATAGTCTAGTATCTCCTAAAGCACTAATAGATTTGGAGGATCTGACCTATGTTCCACATAAACCTGAAAAGTTTCTAGATAAAAGATAGAAGCAACTTGGGAATAGGATTACTACTTACTATTATATAAAATGGAAAGATAAGGCTAGATGAAGATTCAAATTGGGAGGGAGTTATTGAGTTAAACGAAAAGCTTCCCTAGCCTTATGTTCAAGGATGTAAAATACTCAAAAGAGGAAAGAATTTTACATCCCTAGCTAACCCTAATTAGCTAGTGACTCACTTGTGGGTCGGGGGAGACCCTAGTGGGTGGAATTAGAAGGTTAGGATGAGTGCTTGTAAGCAGAGTGATATATCTAGATGGAGGCCTAGAAGGAAATAGGGCCTATATGCTAATCATCCTATATGCTAATCGTAGTCGTGGATTGTGGTATATGTTGGCATAGGGAGCTTAGTGTTAGAGAGACTGATCAATACTTGGACAATGAATCCCTCTAGTTAGTAGTGGCATGGCAATACCCAACGAGCTTCGGTGCTATGGGACGTGGAGGTCTACTAAGCTAGGGTTGGACCATGTCTCTTCTATTGGAAATATTATTATATTAAGGCAGTGGCAATGTAATAATTAGTTAGAAGGGTTAGAGGCAATTTTTCCTTATCTAGGGTGCTTTGCCTAACCATAGTATTGGTTGTGTTTAGGTGTTTGTGGGTTCCAATCCTGGTTTAGGTTGTCCTCGGGTTTTTTCATGTTGACAACCCTTGCACTCTTTCACTTCTTATTCTTGCAACTTCAACTGGTGGATTCTCACGCTTTGCACGTTATGTTCTCCGCCCCCATCTTTATCATTTGGTATCAGAGCCATGGTTGTGGATTTGGGAGCTAGGACATCAACCAAAGTTTGACTTGAGGATTCAATCCACAGTTCTAGAGAGAACCAGGTACTGTGTTTGAATCCTAGCCTTGGTAGAGACATTTCCAAAATTGGTTTACACTTGAGGACATCCATCACCTTAAGGTTTTGGTATATCGAAGGCTAGACCAATTTTGGAAATTTTTGCTTAAGTGGGCTTAGGCATGAACAAACTCAAAAGGGTGAATTCCCGGGAAGAGGGAGGTTTGGCTGCCCCCATCGGGATTTCAACGTCTTCCCTATGACCTCTGTGCTTGAGATTGGTTGGGGTGGTGAGTTTCAAATGATGCACTCTATGGTTCAGTTTCTAGTATGTGATTTGACGAAGACAATCTTTATGCACACAGAGCGAGCTGTTGTCTTATGCAAAGGTATGTGATCTCGGTAAGTGCTTTGCTGCTGCAGGGAGTTGTTTGTAGCAAACAAGCTCTCTTGTTTTGACATGGTATCCTAACCTTGATTGTAGTGGATGCATGATCTTATATTCTCGGACATGTATTAGAGCCCAGTTGTCAATCAAGGATAGTTGTGGTAAGTTATGAGTGAGAGCCCAAGGGGGACCTTCTTCAAACTGAAAGGTGGTGTCCTTGCCAAGGATTAAGGAGCTTCCACATTCAGGTACATTTATTTGGCTTGCAGTAAGTGCAAGGAGTAAGAGACTTCCGTCATCTACACCTTGCCGTGGCGTCCAACTCAATTATTCCAAACTGCGGTGAGGCTGGAAAGTTGATGGAACCAACTATTCGATCTGGAAAGTGAGATTCAAAGCCATTTGTGGCCAGGGAAATTTGGCAAGTGATGGAAGTAACGGAGCTGAAACCCGGCAATGTGATGGATTCCAAAGGGAAGTTTACAACTTTGGAAGATCCAGATGATGTGAGGGGTGGAAACTGAAGGATGCAGTCACACTCTCCATGTACATTGGGATGACTACAGATGCAATGATACCCCATATCAAGCTGATGGAGATAGCACATGACGGCATGGGAGATCTTGAAGGATCTCTATGAAACAAAGAGCATAGGGAGAATCATCACACTCCAGAGGCAGTTGTGATTGGGGAAGAAGAGTTTGCTCATGATTTCCTCGTGAAGGTTCTTAGGGACGATTTGGCTGGAGTTGGTCATAAGGTGGACAACAATTATTTCCTTATGGTTTTGGTTAGTAAGCTCCTGAAGAGCCATTGAGCGTTAGTGATAACTCTTTACCATTGGAGAATGGTCGAAGCCAATCATGTAGGATCTGAGCTCACGGTTGCTTCAAGAAGAGGCTCATATGAAGTTGTACGACGGCAATATGGCAATGAGAAGGCTTGTATGATCAAGAGGAGGCATGCAAAGGTAAGTTCAAGAAAAAGGAGGATGCCAAGGATTCGAACAATGACATGAACTCTACATACAAGGATAGGCAAGAAGAATTGAAAAAAACTGGACATTTTACTAAGGATTGCAAGAAGCAGCAGGCTAGCCAAGCGGAGGATGGCCAAGCAAAGATGGCGGCATCTGACATGACCTCTGCCAATTTGGTAAGAGAGGAACTATTCTTGGTAGTAGGCCTATCAGTGATGGTGTTCATGGTAGACATTGAGAATTGGGTGCATAGATCTCAACTTTGTGATGGAGGATGGCAGGTGTTGCTTAGTCTTTGGAATTTAGGACAAGTTTTGTACCACCAGCCTAGATGGAGGTGCTCATTCAGAACTCAAGCATGATTAGCTACAGCTTACTAGGAGGAGCATGCTTATAGAGCTATGCAAGGACGTTGAAGTGGACGGTACTTCTGAGAGGTACCTGGCTTGCTGTAATGGCAAGCGATGTCAGACTGATCTTCTAGGGTATGCTTGCTCAACTTATTTTATTAGAGACTTTAGTAGATTGCTTTGGGGTGGCTATTTGTATAGGAGGTCTTAGTTGGTTGGAGAATGAAGGGTGAAAGCCTTTCGTATAGACAGAGCTGGCTTTTGGTGCCTACTAGGGATTTCTCATTGTGCGGAGGCTTGTGGTGCCTCCTACAAGATTGCCTTGGTGGTTGGTGGCAAAGACTTTAATGGGTTTGACCTATTACTAGTGACAGTGACTAGGAGGCTTCTCCAAGTTGCCTAGTTGCGCATGATGCTAGAAGGATTAGGTGGTAATATTTTCGAAGCCTTTTGGGTGAAGACTTGGGATTTGGAGGATCATAGGTGGATTGTGATTATGGAGGACCAATTGGTGTTGAGAGATAGCGGAAGGTGCTCGTACCAATGGGGATCTTGTGGAGTAGCCGCATGGATCTCATTGTGCAAGGTTTCAAGGACTAGGTTATAGATGGTGATGGGGCGTGGGTTGGTGAGAAAGAAAGTACATCCTCGGAAGCATACGGTCATCTCCCCACTTGTGAGCCCCCACATGAGAAGGATATGGGTGAGGATGACAAGTAGCATGGGAAGGGATGAAGAGGGATGGAATGGGACTGCCATCTAGGGAGCAGCAGACTCTAGTTCTGCAGTTGGGGCTCTGGTCAGGTCAGCTCAGGACCCTCTGGCCAGGTTAGTGAGAGGGGGTGTTGGTAGCCATTGCCCCACCTGTGAGCCCCCATATGATGACATAAGCATAGTAGTAGACTAGGCAGTATGTACAGGATTAAAGGCGTGAGAATCAACTGCTAACATATAGTGGAAGTAGCATCCGCAGGTGATGATAGATGCCCAGATCTAAGGGCGGTCTAATAGATCTGTTGATGGCAAAGGGTAGCCACTTTATGGCTGCTGCTATGGAGCCTGTTTATAGGCCAGGTAAATCTGCGATAAAGGCAGATTTAGGCATCAATCCTGCATATTTTGATGCATGTAAAAATTATCACGAAAAGTAGTTTCTTGTAGATCTGGGTCAGGTACTTTTGGCGGAGATTTCTAGAGGGATGGTCCCCCTCACCACTCATTGACAATCAGGTCTGGTATAATTATGCACGCACACTATATGACATCCCAAATCAGCTAGTCCCTGACCTCTCGCATATGTCATGCCCCACATCTTGCACCCTCTTCACTAAGGGGGGAGTGAAGGATGCCGTAATGAAACTTCATAATGGCCGAGCAAAGGATCATGAGGGACTATGCACTGAGTTCATTGGTGGGATTAACCTCCTAGCCCCGATCTTAGCAAAGCTTTGAATGAAGCTGTTTATTTGGGGTTTCTATGCACTTGGACTATTAGCACTATTTCACCCATCCGCAAGGCATCTCGGAGAATTACAGGACCATTATGATTGGACATGTCATGTCCAAGATTTATGCATCAATGTTTGATTCCGAGGTCAGCAGATTTGCAGAGTGTCGAGGACTTAGAGCATCAGGACAGGCTGGATTTTGGCGTGATCAAGGAACCATGGATCACATTCTCACGCTCATGTGTATCATCGAGGAGGCGAGGGCACGGAAGCAGAGGGTTTACTGTTGCTTTGTGGATTTCCGTAAGGCATTTGACACGGTTTTGAGAGCCCGCCTCATACGGCACCTACTGGATTTGGGTTATGACCAAGAGATCATTTGGGCTGTCATGGCACTTTACGAGAGAGTCTCAAGCAGATTCCGGACAGGAACTGGGTGGATAGACGAGATCATGAGCACTATTGGGATCAAACGAGGGTGTCCTTAATCACTAACCTTGTTTGGCCTCTACATAGACGAGCTTGAGATAGTGATGCAGACACAGGGGAGGGATGGTTGGTCTCTTGCTGGCACGCTGATCCAGAAATTGCTTTATGTAGACGATGTGGCTCTTTTGTATTTCTCAGTAGAGGGGCTCCAGAGACACCTTGAGGCACTACAGTTCTTTTGTGAGCCTCATGATTTGAAGGTCAACTTGGGTAAAACCAAGGTTATGATCTTCAATACATCTCGAGCCGTCATGTGCCAAGAGCAGTTCACTTTTGATAGGTCACGTGTTGAGATAGTTTCATCATACACGTATCTTGGGGTTGTCTTCTCCGGACCCATCTTCACTATGAAACTCGCGATGCAGGCACACTTGGGCAGAGGATACGCTTCATTGGCGAGACTAGAGAGGCAGTGCTTCCGCTCGCACTTTCAAGATCTATGGACCAAGGGGTTGCTTTTTGACTCCTTGTCCGCCCAGTGGGGATGTATGGCAGCCCTTGCTGGGGGTCAGACTTGTCGGATATAGAGTGGGCTCATGTGGAATGGCTACAGGTTCTCATGTTATCACGGATGATTCGCGGTAAGCCATCTGTTCCTCACCAGATCATTCATGCTGAATTTGGTCATCTCCATTACAGCTAGATGCTGCATTTCAGGTCCACGTATCTGTATCGAGTCAGGGATTATGGGGATTACACTTTTGGGCGCAGCAGGCTACCATGGCTAGCATTGTCCTCCTCTATGGCACTTTCGGCAGGAGGTGACTAGAGATGATGGTATGCACGCACAGAGAGATGGTTTGAGCGACTGGAGCATGGACGCCCTCCCTTCCAGTATAGCATGGACGCCTCTTTTTCTCCCCTCCTGTCACACGAGGTCAACCAGATAATCCGTGAGGATCTCTTATAGCTACACACATTCTAGACCTAGTTGGGATTGAGCGAACTCTGAGTGAAGCTTAGCTTCTATAGAGATCACTGCTTACATATCACAGAGGAGGGTTTAATTGACCCACTAGGATACACGCAGATCCACTTACCCCACTCGCTAAGGATCTTTATTGGGCCAGTTCCGAGTCTCTTCACATAGACTTCGTATCGAGAGCAACAGAGCAGAGTGCCTACCCAGGGAGAGGTGCATATGCACATTATGTGACATGCAGGAGGTTGAGACTGAGGAGCACTTCATCTTTAGGTGTCTTGTTAACTATGAGATTCAAGGGCATTTCTACTGCCTCTTTAGAGATAGCTATGGGGTTTTGTCCTGATTCCTCTCCTATTCAGACTAGAGATGCTTGGCAGGCTTCATTCATGAGGTACTCAGGCACCACGAGAGGATACTTCGATCACGGAGACATGAGCATACTTCTTCCGTGGCAAAATCTCTCATAGCTCTATCACGGAGTTCTTTTAGCCAAATCCCATGGACCCCCCACGAGACGAGGCCCGACATGATCGTGACCTAGAGCCAGTGACTTGACAGCTTAGACAGAGGGTTGATGCGCAGATTACACTTGGGGATATCCCCTCCCCGTTTAGAGTCGGAGCCTGCCGATAGGGGTTACTGTAGCCCTTGTTAGGTGCAGAGCTATGACTAGGAGACGTCACAGAGCCACACCCGTGAGTGGCCGACAGCACTCTATTGCCGATTTCATGCCTCCATTGCCTCATGCACCCTGATGCCCTAATGATGATGATGATGATGATGAGATTGATATGTAGTCGACCGACATGACTATGTTGTACTTAGTACTTAGTACTACCATTTTGCATTTTTTGCATTCTGCATTGGTGTGGATGCTCGTTTAGTAGCTCCGCCCTCACAGCTCGTTTGTACTAGGATTTTCATAGTCTCATAGACCCATCAGTCTTCTGAAGACTTTAATAAACTTTCTTTCTTTCTTTCTTTCCATGGATCTGTTTGACATTGCACCACATCATATGAGTACATGCCACCTTTCTTTGACCTTTTTGAAGCACATTGGGCATCCATTGAATGTGCATGATATGGTTTCTTCCCTTTATCGCCTTGCCGGTTTGTAGGCTTATTGCAGTAATCCTTTGGAATGTAGCATTGTTGCATTTGTAGCTTTTCATTTTGCTTTTTACTAGTTGTTGCATTAGAGTAAGGACGTTGCTGACTTCATTTCCTCCTGTTTTGTCCAGGCTTGGACTGTGTTTTGCATTCCGTTGTAGTTTTTTGCCTTTGAAGTGCATGCCATACATCTTGGCAACCATAACACCATTAACATGTCTTCTACCGATCCTTTGCGTTGATCCCCTTCTTGCATCAAAAGGCTAATCACCTCAACTGACTTGATTGCTGTGCCTCTAGCAGTGGTTGCCACGTGATGGACTTCAAATTAGGGGGATAAACTCTGGAGAATCCTTCCCAAAATTTTTTTCTTGTTTGTAGTCTATGATTGCTTTACCGTCTCTTATCTTCACAAGTTTGATAGCTGCAACTTGAGATTGAGATGGGCCTTGAGGGTCTTACCCTCATAGATTGAGCTTAATGTTTACCATACCTCAGTTGCCTTTAAAAAATGCAGCACTTATGTAAACACGGTATTCTTTAGGCATGCGGTGGATATGTCGATTGCTTTCGCATTCAACTCATCATAGGCATGTTTTTGATCTTGATGTGTTTTTCCAGTTAGTGCATGCATGCATCATATATAATCTCATGCAAATTAAGAACATTCTTGTGGTAAAAATCATCAGAGGAGAAGGAGCCAACTCTCAACAGTCAACTTGATTAGGAAGAGTGACGGACATGGGGAGGCATTGCTTCATCTCAAAATGCACTGTTAGTTTTAGAGTGCTCTGGTTCTTACACTTCTGTTTCTTCTTTTTTCCATTTTGAGTGGTATAACGGTAAGCAATTTTTGGGATGTGGGACATGTACTGATGCATCATGTCAATTACTGCTCTAATCTAAATTTACTTCTTCAGGAAAGGCCTCTTAATAATATCAGGACTTTGTGTCAATGTATGCAGGGGTTGGGATAGACTTGATTTTAATGATAGGGTTATTTAATGTAAAGGAATGCAGAAGTCCTAATGCTTCTGATTGCTATTCAAAAGTGCAGCTGTGGGTATTGCTGCAATTGGGAGTGGGGATTGGTGCTACCAGGGCCATTTTACTTGGGATTTTCACCCTCATGGATGCCGATGAGGTTGCGCACACGGAAAAAAGGATACGTTGAGAACAGGAGGCTGCCAATTATTGCAAGGTAAGATCCCTACTCAGTTCACTGGGCTTTGTAAAAGTCATTTGATTCCTCTATCTCTGTAAAAAACTCTGCAAAAGCTTTATTTTTAAAGCTATGTGTGAGTTGCTTCTCAGTTTTGATTTTTAAATCAGAAATTCACACCGGTCTTGAACAAAAAATACCGATTAGGACAAGCTGTGATATTACTACAGAATTTGCCTTTGAAGGTACAACTACTGTATGCATTGGCAATTACTCTGTATCAGCAATGGCATAAGTATAGCTGCATGAATTTAGAGCTATACAAGCAATGGCATAATATAAGTGCATGCCTTTACAGCTCGATCAAGGTGGCCAGCATGTCTACCTGGCTGTAGGATTCAGAAGCATGGACCAAGTCCTTTGCAATCTATACATATGATTTACAAAATGGTATGTGTTGAGGAGGTTGTAGTAACGACCTTTTGGTAGGCCGCCTTCAGACTAAGTAGAAGACTAGACACCATCAACAAAGCACAAACACGAGAAAGAAAATAGACAATAACATATCACCAAAAAATAGAGTATTGCGAGATTATGGCCATTTAAATGGATTTAATTGAGAGACGGGCACAAATCAAATCTGCTTATCATCACATCCCTTGTTCGACCTTGGCATTCATTCATTCATTGATCGCTCCCTATATTTCACAGTTCTTGGTAGAGTATTCAGTCATTTATCGCTCCCTATATTTCACAGTTCTTCACATGTATTCATTCATTCATTGCTCGCTCCCCATACTTTAGAGTCCCATTTTTTCCTACCATTTAACGAAATTGTTAAAAAGTAAAAAAAGAATGAGTAAAAATATAGACATGATACACAACACAAGGTCCATTAGGACCCGGGCCTCCTTGCAAATGCCAAGGGGGTGTTTTATTACTAGCTTAGTGATGTGCAAAGATTTGTGCCTTTAGGGAATCGAACCCCAACAAATATATGAATAAGGCTATGCTCACAAGAGCTCATAATTCATCCTTGGTTGCAACTTATATAATATTGTGACATTGATTATAATCATATGAATTGTCATCCTTTGATCTTGCATCCAACTTGGCTATCCCTGCTGCTGATTTTGAATCTTCTTTTGCATCGAGAGCATGCATCAAAAGAGAGGAATGTTGTAAGAGTGTAGATTGAAGTAAGGATATTTAGGGCAAGGAAAACAATCAAAAATATTTCTATAACAATATATAATATAATTATTATAACCACACATAGTGTGGGCAGGGAGGCAGTGCGCTTTCTTCCCCAAAGAATCCGAGGGAAAGCCCTCCCCTGGGCATCGAGATTGAGAACATCTAGAATATTAACATCAAGTAGCATTGCGAATAAGTCTCGTGAATGGATAAGATCCTGACATATTACCTAAATGTATTTGTATTGCAAATCGAGAAATCAATATCTTGCACGCTGTAGCCACATAGATCCCTTTCACTTCTTGTAATCATGGAAACTTACATTTAAAACAAACACATATTGAAACACGTTATCTATTATTCTTGAACAATGCTAAAATCAAAATTGACAAGTTACTAGCTTGATCATTGGGATTCAAAGCCAAAACTTGAAGCACACATTCACGATTAAATGATATCTATCTTTTAAATTTTAGAACAATGTGTCACACCATATTATGTAGGTGGTAGTCTTTACTTGAGGTCGAAACTTCATGTTTCTCTTCTTTTGTACTTGAAACTTCTTGATTATGCGGATTTTTGTCCAAGTCGATTGTTACTCAGAAGGCGATTCTTGAATGACTGGCTAAATTCAAAGCAACAATTATATGTATCATAGACCAATCTCTGCAGAATCTGTCTTTACTCGAGGTTGAAACTTCATGTTCCTCTTCTTTTGTACTTGAAGCTTCTTGATTATGCGGATTTTTGTCCAAGTCGATTGTTACTCAGAAAGCGATTCTTGAATGACTGGCTAAATTCAAAGCAACAATTATATGTATCATAGACCAATCTCTGCAGAATCTGCCATCCAATCACCCACAAAGCAGAACCTTATCCTTGAATCAAGTCCTCAGCTGACCATAATAATCGTGTCAAGGCCAGACACCTTCAGAGTCCACTGCCTCAATGCATCAAGCGAAGACACACTGTGCAATCAGCCAAGCTTTGACAAGCACTCGTCTTGGCTGCTGCAAATATCAACCCATTAATTCCCCTCTCGATTAATCACTCTGTCTCTCGGTGGCACTCGACTTTTAAACATATCCTGCACTATTACGCTATACTTCTTTGTCTTCAAACCTGAAAGATCCTCTTTACATGGGTATTCCTCCTTCTGTGACTCTGTTATGTCTATCCATTCACGCAGAGATTTTTTTGCTCGCAGGAGTTTGTCCTCCTTCAACCCCGTAATGGATCCCCTAGTGTGTGGATAGCATGTCGGATCAGGAGATGCCCTTGCTCAATGTGCCAACAGGGCATTACAAATGTCAAGAATCGTTTGATTCATAAACTTTTTTATCCACTTCTCATTGCAAGCCATAAACGGAACTCAAGGGGCACAAAATACAAAAATACATCAATTTGGAAGGATTTCAATCCAAAATGGGCATAAAATACATCAATGTGGAAGCAATCCAAGCAGTCCGTGAGGCTTTCTGTCTGCAGCTCCCTCCCTCTCTCTTCTCCCCTACATCTTTCTTTTTTTTCCAGAAAAAATAACCTTCTATTAATGCTTGAAAAACACACCATACAGGTCAGCCTCCATAGGAGCTACTGATGGTGAATACACAAAGGAATACCGGTTCTCAACCAGGCCTGTTTTTGGGGAGCCCAGTGCACTATCTAGGGTCCCTCCGGAAACGTGACTAACAGCCAGGGAGGCGGTCCCCTGCATCTTTCTTACCCTCTCTCATTGCAGAATCCCTCATAAAAATCTCTTGCTCTGCTCCTTGTCGTGCTAGGGTCAAATGCGCTCCCAGCCTTATTAACGATTGCATGAATTGACAGAGCTGACAGAAACTAACCTGGGTCTCTATTACATCAAGAACTTTGTCAATGTCCAAACACCAGGCTACAACCCGCAGAAATCAACCGAGAACTTCATCAATTTCCACACACATGACCACAACCCACCAAAATCAACCGATTCTTCCTGTGCCCACATGAACTTCATCAATTTGCCAATTCCGCCATGCCGAAATCGATCACCGATCTTTCACCCTGAAGCACGAGATGACAATCTACAGAAATTGATTCTCCACCTACATGAAACTCTGCTTTCCATAGATATGGCCGCATTAACGATCGGAAACCAAATGAACTCTATCAATGTGGGAGCAAAAATAAGCTGTTTAAAGTCGATCACCTCACACACCAGACAATACCCCTCCTGAGGTGATTGACTTGGATATTGGGACTGGTAAGTATGATGAGGTGTTCACCAAGTAACTTAGTGGACGATCTTTGTGTCACAATTGGAACGAACGTAGACAGATTGTAGTCATGCATGATGATTCCACACAAAATCATTTGGTTTCCAATGAATGACAAGGCTGTAGCATGAGATCAGAGAAACAATTGATTTAGAAGTGCTACAAATAATAGAAGACAAGACTCCAAGGGTCAAGAAAAAGATCAACATAATTTTATGAAGAAAAACCGTTAGAATTTTTGAGAAATTGGGGAGCAGAAGGGTGATGGCTGGCTACCTGAAGAGGAGCTCCGCCTCTTCCGTCTTCCCATGTCACCAGCTTGCTCAGTGCATAGGATTTGAGTGCGCAGGATTTGGAAATCCTTCTGCAGACAGAAGTAGTTAGGTGTGCTCTCCAAAATAATCTTGTATATTTATTTTTGAAAAAAAGTAAAAAAAACTAGTTACGGCTTGTAAGACAGCATGAGATCCACTATGCCTCGAATGTCGTCAAATGCCCTAAAGCCTGCTCGCATATGAGGTGAGATCTAACCTCGCAACACTTAGCATTAGACCATGGTTTTGGGGATCTTCCCAGTTGGGGAGCATGTTGGGGAAGTCATGCATTGGAATGATCTGGCAGTGGCATCCTGATCCATTGCTACCAGAGTGTCTGGGGCATGGCAAGATATGCATCATCTCAGGAGGTCGGACTATTGGAGAGCATAAGAGAGTGCTTGTGTGCTGCATACAAAATTCTCATAGTTCAAGAACCTTTGGACATTCCAGAGCGCACAAAGGGGCAGATCTACCCAATATGGAAGAGCCAGTTTGTGGTGCGTAGGAAGAGCAGTGGCAGACTTATCTAGAGTACCCATTGAAGCCCATTAGGACAGGTCTACAGCAGAAGGATCAACAAACATAGCTTGTTCTTGGTGATTACCTCAGGCGTATTTGCTGAAGGGGTTGTCACAGTTTTTGGCTATACGGTACTTCAATATGAGATTTTCTTTGGCTGCATATATGTGTGCATTAAATATTCTCTCCATTTTTGAAGTGATCCCTCTATAAGCACACGGAGTGAGTTGTATTGCGGTTTCTCTATCTTGCGATCTCAGGGTTCATCTTCCACTTACAGAGTAGTGTTGGCCCAAAGCAAGCAACCTACCTCAACATTTGTGAATGCCTTTGCTTGGTCTTATAAATAGTTGAAGGGAGTCCCAAGGAAACGGGCAGAGCTCCATTGATTTATATCCAAGATGTGCTGCAAGTTTGAAAGGGCATAGAGAATAAACCCCAACTATGCCACGGTAGAGGATGAAGTCCTGGGCTCTAGTGGACTATTCGGAATGGGTTTAGCGGCATAGTTGGTGTTCCCAAAAAGCAAAGTGGCAAGCTAAGGTATGTGTGGACTAGAAAAGTTTCAATGTCCCGATTTTTTGCATTGCCTTTCACAAACCGCGTATTGGAAACAGTGATGTACCATGCCATCTATTCCTTCATTGGTGGATACAATGGATACAACCGGGGGGGGAAGTGCCAACATAGGTCCACTTTTGTTACTCGGTGCAGCACATACAAAGTATAACAAGATGGTGTTCAGGATGTAGAATGCCAAAGTGACCTCCAAAGGTTGGCCACCAAGATGTTGCGAGAAAATTGTTAGAGGTGAGCATCTCCTGATGTCACCTAGAGAGAGAGGGCCTTTCTTGTGGGTGTGCTTGTAAGAAATCCTAGATTTACTATATTTAGAAATGTGCTAAGGAACAGAAAGAAGATTGAAAATAGTAGAGAACAAGGAATATTTATATTGCTTGAGTGTTTGTAGTGTGTCATCCATACAGTTGGGCCTCTCTTATATAGAGAGTGAAGAGACACATGAAAAGGTGTGTACTCCAAAGTGTATGTGCATGAAGAGGTGTGTACCCCTTGCGAAGGGTGTGATTCTTGATGAGAGGGTACATTACAATGGGAGTGTCTCTTCAATAGAATGTCTCTTGTGAAGGGTTATGCCTCATAGGAAGTGTCCCGTCGAAAGGGCATACACTTCCACAAGTGTCCATTCATCAAACCATCCACAAGTCTAAGATATAGAGAAAAGAATACATCACAGATCGTGACATCCCCTCCCATTTTGGGAAGCCAATGAAAAATTGCTGTGCTTTTCAATAATTCGGACATAGGAGTTGCGATTTCAAAAAACTGATAGACCTTTGTATGGTAGAAGTTTGCCAATGCGAGAAAAGAGCGGACGTCATGAACATTCTTAGGAGTAGGCGAGTTTCGGATTACCTCAACCTTCTTGGGATCCACAGAGATGCCTTGAGCTGAAATAACATGTCCCAAATATTCGAGTTGGGTCTTGAAGAACTCACTCTTCTCAACGTTGATGTAGAGAGAATTTGCGTGGAGAACTTCAAAAACTTGGTGAAGATGTTGTTTATGCTCATGTAGGGATCTGTTGAAAACGAGGATGTCATCAAGGTAAACGATGACGAACTTATCAAGGAAAGGCCTGAAGATGTCGTTCATTAATGTCATGAAAGTGGCTGGGGCATTGTTTAACCCAAAAGGCATGACCAAACATTCATAGTGTCCATACTTTGTTCGAAAAGCTGTCTTGTACTCATCGCCTTCTCGTATGCGAATTTGATGATAACTTGAATGAAGATCAATATTTGAGAATTGTGTTGCGTGTAGAAGTTGATCGAAGAGATCATCGATGTGAGGCAATGGATACTTGTTTTTGATAGTGAGCTTGTTGAGGGCTCGATAGTCGATGCAGAGGCGCATTGACTTATTCTTTTTTTCCACAAGTAGTACAGGAGATCCGAAAGGGCTGGGACTAGGCTGAATGTGACCTTTGTTGAGTAGTTCAGTCACCTGTCTTTGGATTTCTTCTCTTTTAGTTTTGGAAGCTTGAAGTAAGCGGTAGAGGGTACAGAGTTCAGTGTTTTCTACCTCAGGTGGGAACGAGTCCACATAGTCGTCTGGTGGCATCACGTCATTCTTTGTATGTGTGGTACTGCGAGAATCTTGGAGTTGTTGGACTTTCTGGACCAAGTCGGAGATGCTGTTGTGAAGCTGGGAAATTTGAAGTTGAAGTAGTGCTTCGCCTTGTAAGTTGACTTCAGGGGTCTTTTTTGGACTTGAGTCGCTAATCTCCAGAGAGGTTGCACGCGAGCGTTGCGACATATCTGAGGTCCTTGTGAGAAGAGCACGAACCTGCGCTCTAGTTTGTACCATTCTTGGAAGAAAATCCGGGCTGCTCCTTGAGGTTGCTCATGTTGGAGGGGGCAGGCGAGGCAGGATGGAACCACCCGTGGAAATCTGGTAAAGGAGGTCCTGTCTGAGGTAACACTGGTGATGCCGAAGTGGGTGTTACTGCTCGTGAGAGTACAGGGGTAGGTTGCAGAGTCCACGGATCTGAGAAGGGATAAGGAGCTGTTGTTGGGAGTGGAGGATATCCAAGAGAAGGAGTACCTTTAGAGTGTAAATACTATCTTGGGGAAGGTACAACCTGTGCAGGAGGATATCTGGGAGCTAAAAGAGGTGGAGAGTACCTTGGAGATGCTGAAGCTGAGGGGTAAAAGTCTCTCCAAAGATGGACAGCAAACTCGTGAGGAATATCGGGTTTTGGGTATCTACGTGTCTCGTGAAACACAACCTAGACTGTGCTGAGGAAGTAATGTAATTGAGGTGCCTCACGCAGAAGGTATAGGATGTGGTCCAAGTCAGTGGAAGGGCACGTGACATAGAAGACCCACGATGCAAAAGCTCCGAAATGGGCTGGTTGTGGAATGTGGACACGATATTGTGTGATAGATGATGCCTGAGGTGTCCTTGAAGGGACTGGGGCATTACCAGGGGTTTCCATGCTTTAAGGAGGAAGCTTTCATTTGCTGTAATTTGATAATGAGCGTCAAATAACAATATGAAAGAGAATCCTTAGAAATAGAATGGAAAGAATCCACCTGGCATAGATTAGATATGCCAATTAGGTGCGTAGAAAAAAGGCCTGCAAATCACTGTCCGGAGGTCCATGTTGCTGTCCTTGCAAGTCCACGTGGATGTGTGAACAAGAAACAGGTACTTGGCGAGACTTTCGAGTCAGATGGACGTTGGCAGAGGCGTTTTTCAGATTGCGTGAGATCTTGCACACTTCTCCTACGTTGAAATCCGTGGCCTGATTAAAGTGGCCTGCGTTGAAACCTGTGGGATAATAGAAGCAGAACCAGGCCTGGCTAGACGGAAATAGAGGGCAGCAAAGAGCCGCTGGTCACAGGCTAAAAGTGGCGTGATGAGCAGCAGGGGCCAGGCTAGTTTGATTCGAGATCAAAAGGGCAGCAAGGGCTGCTGGTCACAGATAATCATGGCGATGAACCAACAAGAACTGGCTGCTGCAGAACGATCTAGCGTATGCCAGATGGAAGCCTGAACGAAAGTGCAGCTTGCTTGAAAAGGAGGTGGTGGAAATCACGTACGGCTGTTTTGGAGCGGAATAGGCTGACGTGAAATCGCGATTGAATTTCGCCCTTTTTCCTTGCTGGTTGTATTGCTTGAGTGTTTGTAGTGTGTCATCCATACAGTTGGGCCTCTCTTATATAGAGAGTGAAGAGTCACACATGAAAAGGTGTGTACTCCAAAGTGTATGTGCATGAAGAGGTGTGTACCCCTTGTGAAGGGTGTGACCATTGATGAGAGGGTACATTACAATGGGAGTGTCTTCAATAGAATGTATCTTGTGAAGGGTTGTGCCTCATAGGAAGTGTCCCTTCGAAGTCTAAGATATAGAGAAAAGAATACGTCACAGATTGTGATAGTGCCCATGCCCGCCCAGTGAGTGAGGCTAGGGTAGATGAGTGAGGGCCAGTGTTGTGGGTGTGCCTGTCCCCCGTGAGGCTAATCCAGGGTAGGTTGGAGTATAGGGCAGACTGTGTGGCAGTATGGCAGCCTCTTGTAGGGCTGTTGGCTGTGGCAGCCTGGTCGGGATGGTGGGGCAGGAGTAGAGGGCCCCCATGGGCTGCCTTTGAGCTCTATTTAGGGCTGTGTCGAGGTGCCCTATAGTTGGTCCTTTGTGGAGGAGCAGTAGGGCTGGTACCAGCCCCTTTAATACGGCTGTGGGCAGCCCTAAAGGCCAGTCCGCCCACCTAGCTTGGTCGGCCACTAGAGAGCTGTGGGGTCGGTCCATTTCAGTGGCTAGTAACACCGCGTAGGTGCCAGCAGGCCACTGTAAAGCACATGACAGTGGCCAAGAGTAGATGGGAGCATTTGGCACTCCCATGAAGAAGGGTTTCCTTGGAAGTCCAGATGCAGATGTTGGATCCCAAGAAGTCTTCATTGATGCGGGACCACATCAACAAGTTATAGGAACTTCATCAAGAGATCCTCTAGGCAAGGAAGCAAAAATATCATCTGAGGACATGGCAATAACTCTACTGTCCTAGTTATCCTCTCAGTATGGGGCCTTCTATTCGTCCTTGATCACCAGTGGACCGTGGTAGGATGAATGAGTTGACCTGGGAGGAATTGATCAAGAGGAGTGCTTTGTAGATCGCACCTATGAAAGTCAACCCCTAAGGCTTTGGCAGCTGAGCAAAAAGGCAAAAAGCAATTGACAGATGAGGAACGAGAAGCACTCAAGGCATCCCGTATGTGTAACCGATGTGGCCAGGAAGGTCATTATTGGCAGCAATGTCCAATAACCGAGTCATTTGTCGAGGTAGGCTTTTAGGCAG
The DNA here is from genome assembly GCF_047967505.1 of Dipteris shenzhenensis. Lineage (NCBI taxonomy): Eukaryota > Viridiplantae > Streptophyta > Polypodiopsida > Gleicheniales > Dipteridaceae > Dipteris > Dipteris shenzhenensis. Next base: position 17,599,489 of record NC_141604.1, read on the forward strand.
GACCTTGAGCCACGAGTTGTTCCCGTTGACTCAGTAGTTTGCCAGTGCGGGAATCCAGACACGGTTGATTGATCCTTGTGAGCCGTTATATGCCCGTTGTCATTGGAGCACTGAAGCTCATTGATCTGGCGATCATATACCAGTTTGGACTTGAGAGGGGGCTATCTAGGTCTGAAATACAGGTGCCCATGCAGGGAAGCAGGACCTTGCACCGGTGGTAGTATCAGTTGGATTATTGTTCAAGTACCTTCTGTTGGAGTGATGTACCAGTACCAGCAGTTGGATTATTGTACCAGATGACCCAGTGTACCAGTTTCGGACTAGAGGAGTGTACCAAGCACTTGTGGCCTAGGAACAGCATTTCCAGGTTTCCAGTGATCGTGCTCAAGTGGTTCGCGCTAAGAGGGGGCTTCTTCGACAGTACCTGTGGTAGTCTTTAGTGGTGGTGGAGTATCACACGATGGATTCCTCCAATTGTTCGAGCGGCACACCCAGCTCCGTGGCGTCTTTGTTCCATCCAAGAGCTGAGAGGGTGTGTTAGAGGTCAACATCTCCTGATGTCACCTACAGAGAGAGGCCCTTGCTTGTGGGTGTGCCTGCCCAGTGAGTGAGGCTAGGGTAGATGAGGGAGGGCTAGTGTTGTGGGTGTGCCCGCCCCCTGGGAGGCTAGTCTACGTTAGGTTGGAGGCATAGGCCAGACTGTGTGGCAGTGTGGCAGCCTCCTGCAGGGCTGCTAGCTGTGGCAGCCTGATCGGGATGGTGGGCAGGAGTGGAGGGCCCCCATGGGCTGCCTTTAAGCTCTATATAGGGTTGTGTTGAGGCGCCCTATAGTCGGCCCTTATTGGAGGAGCAATAGGGCTTGTACCGGCCCCTTTTATAGGGCTGTGGGCAGCCCTAGAGAGGCTGGTCGGCCCACCTATCCTGGCGGGCCCCTAGAGAGCAGTGGGGTCGGCCCATTTCAGTGGTTGGTAGGTGCCCTAGCAGGCTGGGGCAATATATGAACCCCCGCCTCCCCTCATTTTCCATCTCATTGTGGAGCAGGTTGAGCATCTATAGTAGAGGTTTTCCCCAGCTGGATGTGGGGTTTTGGCTTGAGATCACTTGTAGTTTCTCTCATCTCTCTCTCCTTTCTTGTTTTGTGTGTATGAGGTTGGCTCTCTCTCTCTCTCTCTCTCTCTCTCTCTCTCTCTCATTTCCGCTGCAGTTCTCACAAAAATATGGGGAAGTTTTTGGAGATGTTATTGGATGGTTTACACTGAAATGGGTGCTTCTCATGAAGATCCATTGATTCAAGTAGATCATTTACAGTAACTTAGGTTGGGCTTGGAAAGCACAGCGAGGTCTCCCTTTGCCTCAATCCCGCAAAAGTGGGTGTTCATGGTGCTCTTTGGTCATATTGTCTTAGCAGATGGAATGGAGCCAGCCTACCCATCCCACGCAGGTCATGTACATGGAATATTTTTTAGGTCATGTTAGATTTTACAAGTCATATGTGTGCTTCCATGCAGATATTGCTGTGTCACTTACCGATTTGCTGAGGCAAGACATGCCTTTGAACTGGACCAAAATTGAGCGAGAGGCTTTTAAGGGCATGCTAGTGAAGGCACTCCAATTTGGACCTTAGTCTTTCATGTGCACGCAGATGCAAGTGCTTATGTGATTGGGGCTGTTTTGTTCTAGATATATGAAGACACTAAGGTGGACATGCCCGTTTATTTTCCTAGCTGTCACTCAATATGACATAGAGAAACTATAGTACTACTGAGTGAGAAGGTTTGGCCATGGTGTAAATATCATGAAAGGGAGTCATGCATGGTCTATTCTAAGATCTCAGAAAGTTGAGCACTTTTTGTCTGAATCCAGGGTACGAATCAAAAGTCATTTAGATGATAAGTTTTTTTCCAAAATTTTGGGCAGCTAGCTAGCTGAGCAGCCTGCCTTTAGTTTGCTCTTCAGGCAGGTGGCTCAATCCAGGCAGCCAGTGGAAAAATCAGCCAGTCTTGAGCCGCTTACGAGCCACGCTTGAGCTGCTCATGAGCCACTCTCAGGCTGCTCTTAGGTGCCTTCTAGGCTTCTAGGTAGCTCCCAAGTGGCTGGACCGGCTATTATTAAAAAGACTATTTTCCCACCTCTTGCTGCGCCCCTTTTCTTCCCACTCTACTGGCCCTCCCTCTCCATTTTCCTCTTGCTATGCCCTTTGCTGCCCAGTCCAGCTTCCCTCCCCTCTTCATTTTGCTTCCTCTTGCTGCCCACTCCACCTACTTGTTCCCTCTCTCTTCGCCTCCTACTGCCTCTTATGCTGCCCATGCAGCTTCCTTCTCCCCATGCAGCCTTGTCCTTGTTCTCCATTGCCTCTCTTCCTGCGGCTCCTTTACCCTCTCTTCCTGCTGCGCATGCAGCCCCCCCGTTTCTCCGTTGCCCCCTCTTTTTGTTGCCCATACTGTCCACAGTGATACTTATCCATTCCCTTCCCCGCCCTTCTGCTGCCCATGGAGCCTACACCTCTCCCTTTCTTTCTTCTCCATTTTGCCACCTGATTCCAAGATGTAGCCCCTCAAATTAATGGGAATTCTAAGTACCTCCCAGGTGGAATGGCTAGAGTTCTCCATGACAGCCTCTTTAGTAGAGCATCTAGTGGGGTCGACTTGTTTCTATTGTTTTCATTTCTTAATGACCATTACACGACTAATTCAGCTATACCCTTTCAACTTGTCCATAGGCTAGGAAGTTTCGAGTTTCATGAATTGGGTGATCCAGACTATAGGTTCTTTTCTTTCCTAGAGATAGAGGCCATACAGTTCACGGCCTTTGATAGTGCCATATTTCCCCTATGGGGATGAGGCACTTTGCATGGACTCCATGACTCAGTACCACGAGCCTTTTGATTAACTCTACTCCTTTGATCTTGAGATGTAGCCCCTCAAATCAATGGGAATTCTAAGTACCTCTGAGGTGGAATGGCTAGAGTTCTCCATGACAACCTCTTTAGTAGAGCATCTAGTGGGGTCGACTTGTTTCTATGGTTTTCATTTCTTAATGACCATTACATGACTAATTGGGCTATACCCTTTCAACTTGTCCATAGGCTAGGAAGTTTCGAGTTCCATGAATTGGGTGATCCATACTATAGGTTCTTTTCTTTCCTAAACACCATAGAGATAGAGGTCATGCAGCTCACAGCCTTCGATAGTGCCACATTTCCCCTATTGGGATGAGGCACTTTGCATGGACTTTATGACTTAGTACCACGAGCCTTCTGATTAACTTTACTACTTTGGACTGGAGTTGCTCTTCATAGCTTGCATTCGCCTACCTTGTAGGTGGTTCCTTCCCCTCCTTCCTAGGCATATTTAAGCGTGGTGCTTCAATTCAAAGATGTATAGAGAAGAGTAAGGAAAAGAGGAGAAAATAGATTGCCTAAGGGGATAAGTTCATGGATAGGGGCTGATATGCCAAGCTTTTGTGGGATGATGATGTCAGATGTGCCATGTTTTTCCCATCGTATATATGTTGTTCATTCAATTGCCTGGCTGAACTTGTCTGAACACCATCACAGCTCCTGCATTAGATGCTCTGCACATGCATAGACCTTTCAACTTCACCTGATTTTTTACTACTACCTTCTATAATGTGATGAGGAGCCAACTGCATTTTCATACTTGCACTTGTTTGTCACCAATCTCACAGAGGAAGAAGTTTTGGAAGTTTAAACCCAATGTGAGATTACAAATAAAAAAGGAAAGCAAGTGAACATTGAAGAAATGGATCAATCATCTTCCACGACAATCAATAGTAAAAGTAGTCAGGCAAGTACCTCACAGTGCCATGAGCGCCTAAGAGAAGTTCTTGACTATTTCAAAAACTCTGTGGGAGACAATTACCTTAGCTATCTTCCATGTCTGCTTCGAGATTATGCTACCACTGGTTGGCATGTGACCACATTGTCCCATGGGGCATTGCCACCACAGGTTGCATTGAGCCTCTCTTATATTGTTTGCAAATCAAAGGCCACACACACCCCTAGGTTGCCACCTCCGCCTATATTTTCCATTGGGTGCATCTATGGGCCCACAAGCTATTGGTATGGATGCCTTTAGTGATACAGTTGATAGAGTGGGGATGCTTGGCATTGATGCACATGCTGGAGCGAATATGCCTGAGATTGGTGCACATGAGGTAGATGCTATACATGGGACTGATGTGGGGGATTTCATATTGATGGCACTTACTAGTATGCATGGTATAGTGCATGCTCACCTCTCCACTTTGCGTGTGACACCTCCAACTACACCCGTGAATACGTGTGACATTGGTAGCTGACTTTTAGGGGTTGTTGCCAAACAGCATCATGTTGACCAATATGGTAGCCAATATGGGGGAGTGGCGATCAAGATCTTGGAATGATGGAGTATCCATGTGATAATTCTTCCTTGTTTCACCTTCGAGGGTGGAAAAGCTTGTTGGGCAGCCCGCGGGACACTTAGTGGGGCTAAGAGTAGGAGGTCATCTAGTCAAAGGAGTAAACATTTAAATGCAAACAAGACTTGTATCAAAGCCCAAGGTGGCACCATGATTTGTACGAATTATTTCTTTTTTGCCCATTAGAGTACCTTGAGCTGGTATGTCCTCTTGTTTAAAAAAAAAATTTTTAAACCCTACGATTGCCGTGGATGTTGGTACCATATTTTCTCTTTTACAATTATGAGGTTGAGATTTCGGGTTACCACTCTTACCTATTGAGTGCTAACGATGCCAGCAATAATTTGGGATTTTTGCAATGTACATTTCCAACGTCACGATATGATGCAGTAAGGAACACATCATTCATCGGGGCCGTCAATGTTTATTGTGAGGGGAATTGTTTTTAGGGGAAGTCTGGTCACCACATGCCATTAGGAACATATTATTCATCAGGGTGGTGAATGCTTAGTGTAAGGGAAATTGTTATAAGGGAAGTTGTTGTAGAGTACATGGAGAAGTGGAAGTCTGGTCACCCTTTTGCGGATAGACAATAGGTAGATAAAATGCAGCCCAAAGTAAGGCCGCCTGTGGGCAAGTGGCGGATAGTGGGTAGACTAGGCTAACAAAAGGAAGGCTGCCTACATGCAAAAAAATCGGCGTCCAAAAGTGTGGTGGTTTGCAAGTGGCCAAGGGATGGCAAAACCCATGACGGCTAGCAAGCCACCAATAGCAAGGCGACGTGCAATTAGCTAGAAAAGACAAACAAGGTTGAGCTTAGGGAGCAGCTATCACTATTATGGTCCAAGCACAAGTGCTCTATGCCTTTAGCTTTGTGACAACTTACTGAATTGCAACTTCTGAGAGTGAGAAACAAGCCCAGTTGGGGTGAGCTCTATATCTTTAAAGTAAGTGTGTTTGGTTCATGTCACCATTTGCGACTTCTCCTAAGAAAATAAAGGAATAAGGGCCTATTCCCACTACTAGTTAGGGAGCACTAGTTAAGGCTCTTAACGCCATGTTCACATAATTGTGCATTCCCATTGGCATTTAGAGAGTCTAGTTAAGTTAAATCTCCTAACGGCCCCTAAAAAATCCTTGTAAATTTAACCCCTTCAAAATAGGTACTTTAAGGACTTTTATGAAGAGAAAGAAGTTGGAATGTAAAAATTTAATGGTTAACTTAAGGGTGAGCAGTGGGAATTGAAAAGAAGAATCCATTGTGATCTTAACTTTAAAGGACGGACTTTGGATTGATGAGATAAACCATTTTGTATGAAAAATACCCCGAAATTTTTTGTTAGGACCACTTAGTGTATAACATAATGGGTTACCAATGGGAATGCAATTCCCTTGTTAAGGTTAACTTTAACTTAACTGAATCGGTTATGTTAAGATCACTAATATAACCTAACTCGTAGTGGAAATAGGCCCTAATTCTCAAACATGAATTGATTTTGGCCAAAGAAAGTTAAAGTGGTTAACCAAGAATAAGTATTTTTGTTTTACTTTTGCGTTGCATTGGAAAAAGAGAATTGTGGGGACGCCCACAAGGGACTAGAAATAGTCCAAGAACTAGAAGCATGCATTAGACTAGCCTTTAATGGGTTAAAGTGCTGGATTTTGGATGTGTAGGTCCAAGAAGGGTGCAAAAAGGGCTCAAAAGCCAAGGGAAAGCGCCAAAAAGTGGGATCTAGGAGACAAAAAGCACCAGGAGGAGGTAGTGCCCACATATGGAGGGCCCCAGGGAAATAGCCTAAAAGCCAGCAAAATAGCCTAAAAGCCAAGATTCTAGCCCAAAAAGCATGTGAATCAGCTTTTAGAAGCTCTAGAAAGCTAAAAGTGTAAAAGCCCAGCTTTTTGGGAAAGAAAGTCTAAAATTAGGCAAAATAAAGCTAGCCCCAGCTTTTTAGAAAGCTCTGCTTTCGGATTGGGGCCAAGCCTATAAAAGAAGAGCCCTTGAGCTCTAGATTTATTAAGAGTTGTACTTAGCCCAAGCTCTTGTGAGAGCCAACTGTACAAGAGTCTATTTCTATTGCAATAAAGACCTTCGGGAGGGTCCAGCCCTTTTTTTGGGCCCTAGTGCAGTGTGATGCTTCTATCCCTATTCTCCCAGCACACTTTCTTGAAGGCGACTGTGTCCTCATAGCTTCTTCTTGTAATCCAAGCAATCCCAGCTCCAAGATTCTTCCCCAGATGATTGCGATTTGTCCCAGAGTATTCCTACTGTGATTGCGATTCAATTGCTGGCTTCCAAGAGCTGCCCTAGTGCTGCGATTTCATGCCAGGTGACCTTGTTTGCTGCGATTTGTGCTTTTGGCTGTGTGCTATGCTCGGGAGTGCCCAAGAAATATTCCCAGACTACCCAGGGACTATTGCGACTTGATTGGGAAGGTGATTCTTTGCTGCCCTTTGCTGTCCAGCCAGTCCAAAGCATCCATAGGTGCTAAAATATTGTTCCCAAAGTGGACTTTTGAGGTCTGGTTCCAGTTTCAGTGGCATCAAAGCAAGGCTTGCCACTTTCCTTGGCAGCAATGGTCCTAGAACAAGAAGACATCCCCAGAAAGAGTTCTAGGGAATTGAAATGGTTTGAGAAAGAGGTAGTTTGGGCCACCAGGTGAACCAGTATGAGGCGACCTATTGGGCCAGATGAAGACCTTGATGAACCGTTTGTGTTGGGAAGGATCAAGGAGCTCCAATCTTTGAAGCATATCCCATGTTTTCAACACTTGTTTGAAGAAGAAAAAGATAAGGAACCTGAAGAAAAAGATAAGGATGTTCTCATGCTGCTACCCATACCGCAGGGACCATGGGAAAGTATTGCGATGGACTTCATCTTTGATCTGCCTAGATCCAGATAGAGGAATGATGGGATATGGACAATCATTGACAAATTCAGTAAACAGGCCCATTTCATTCCGGTAAGAAAGACCATAAAAGGAGATCATATGGCCAGGTTGTTTTTGGCACAAATTTTCAGACATCATGGTATGCCCAAGTCAATTGTCAGTAATTGAGACCCCATGATGACTAGTTTATTTTGGCGAGCATTATTTGATAATATGGGGACAAAGTTGGGTTTTTCATCTTCATTTCACCCCCAATCAGACGGACAGAGTAAGATTGCCAATTCCACAATATTGGACCTTCCCAAGTGTTATGTATCCGAGCAAAAGACTGAATGGGAAAGGTATCTTTATCTTGTGGAATTTGCATATAACAATACTGTTCGTAGTTACACAGGAAAAGCTCCATTCGAAGTCATTTATGGAAAGGTGGTCTTGCCATCCATCCTCAGAACAAGGACGAGATTTTCGCAGCCGACCAGTATGTTCGAGATTTGGACACAGCTTTTTCCCAAGTCCGGACAGCCATTAAAAGATCTTAACAGAAGCAAAAGAAGGCTGCAGATAAACATCGGAGAGAGATGAATCTCCAAGAAGGAGACTGGGTATTGTTAAAGTGTGAGAAAGCACGACTCAGAAAGATGAAAGGAAAAGAGAAGGTATACCCAAAGCTATCTCCCAGATATTATAGGCCTTTCTGGGTTAGTGAGCCCATAAATGAAGTTGCCTTTCAACTTGAGTTGCGCGAGACTTAGAAGATTCACAATGCTTTTCATGTGAGTCTTCTCAAGAAGTATCAAGGACCGGAACCTATAGAACTAGTTCAAGAAGAGCCATCAGAGGTGGAAGAGATGGAGGAGATCCTCGAACCAGAGCAGATTGTGTATTATACAGAGAAGAAAGGACTGAGAGGCAAGGTTATCCATAGATACCTTGTTAAGTTTAAGAATTATTCGGCACTTGATGCCAAGTGGGTTGATGAGGAATTCTTTATAGAATATCCTCAAGTTCTACAGTTGTATCAAGAAGCTTTTCAGTTGAGGACAATTGTTTAGAAGCCGAGGGGATGCCATTCTTTGGGACTTCTCCTAAGAAAATAAAGGAATAATTCTGAAACAGGAATTGATTTTGGCCAAAGAAAGTCAAAGTGGTTAACCAAGAATAAGTATTTTTGTTTTACTTTTGCGTTGCATTGGTAAAAGAGAACTGTGGGGACGCCCACAAGGGACTAGAAATAGTCCAAGAACTAGAATGCATGCATTAGACTAACCTTAAACGGGTTAAAGTGTAGGAATTTGGATGTGTAGGTCCAAGAAGGGTGCAAAAAGGGCTCAAAAGCTAGATCTAAGAGACAAAAAGCACCAGGAGGAGGTGGCGCCCACATATGGAGGGCCCCACAGGGCTAAAAGCCAGCAAAATAGCCTAAAAGCCAAGATTCTGGCCCAAAAAGCATGCGAATCAGCTTTTAGAAGCTCTAGAAAGCGAAAAGTGTAAAAGCCCATCTTTTTGGGAAAGAAAGTCTAAAATTAGGCAAAATAAAGCTAGCTCCAGCTTTTTAGAAAGCTTTGCTTTCGGGTTGGGGCCAAGCCTATAAAAGAAGAGCCCCTGAGCTCTAGATTCATTAAGAGTTGTACTCAGCCCAAGCTCTTGTGAGAGCCAGTTGTACAAGAGTCTATTTCTATTGCAATAAAGACCTTCGGGGGGTCCAGCCCTTTTTCTGGGCCCTAGTGTAGTGTGATGCTTCTATCCCTATTCTCCCAGCACTCTTTCTTGAAGGCGACTATGTCGTCATAGCTTCTTCCTGTAATCCAAGCAATCCCAGCGCCAGGCTTCTTCCCCAGATGATTGCGATTTGTGCCAAACTATTCCTACTGTGATTGCGATTCATTGCTAGCTTCTAGGAGCTGCCCTAGTGCTGCGATTTCATGCCAGGTGACCTTGTTTGCTGCGATTTGTGCTTTTGGCCGTGTGCTATGCCCGGAGGTGCCCAAGAAATATTCCCAGAGTACCCATGGACTACTGCGATTTGATTGGGAAGGTGATCCTTTGCTGCCCTTTGCTGTCCAGCCAGTCCAAAGCATCCATAGTTGCTGAAATATTGTTCCCAAAGTGGACTTTTGAGGTCTAGTTCCAGTTTCAGTTCATGTGTACCTCTTGGCTCATACATAGTTTTCAGCTTGTGATATATCTATGCATGTATCTAAAGCAATTGCATGCATCTCCCCCATCACCACCAAGGCTCGCCTCATCACCACCAAGACTTTGTATCTCTCCCCCTTTACCACCAAGACTCATGCCCCAAGCCATTGAAGAATGATGGTAAAATAAACCAGCGAGCAGTCTATGTGCATCTTGATATATAAATTTGATGGATGGTGATCTAGCTATGGTCTCTACATTGACTAGGGTTGAGTCTCTGTATGACTCCCGAGCCTCTCTACAGCTCTAACCCCTCAGTGTAAGATCCACCACATGCATTAGCCTAGTCCCTGATAATGGTCATCAAATGTTGTTTGGTGCTTGCACTGAAGATGCAAGTACTCTTTAACTAAAGCTAAAGACCATGGTAGTATAGAGTCCTGCCAAAAAGGCACAGATCATTAGCATGTGCACAAAATAAAGAAATATAGTAACTCGAATATGAAAATACTGGAAAAATCTTGGATGTATAAATAGTGTGTTGTAACTGGACATTACAATCATTCTTCAAGAGAAACCAAATTGATACCTTCTATAGACTTCTTCAATCATCTAAATCATCTTGTTCAGCCATGATATTTTTGTCACCACCATGCACTTTTGCACCATCATGTCGATTCAACTACATTATCAAAGATTCTTCTATAAGTTTCAACCACTTTGGGAAGCACCACCGCAGTTACGTAGTTTGTGTTGAAGACAACTTTTTATATGTTTGACATCCAAAACAAATGGGAAGCCTTCACTAAGAGAGAAAAAAAAAGGGAAGCCAGGGACACACTATCAACTATCTTAATTCTCATCATAGATTGTGTACTTCCCACTCGGTGTCCAAAATCCTATATTCTTCTTGTGACACATGCTAGGTTAAGCTCATTGGGTTGACCCATCATTGTAGACAGAGGTGGAACATAAGCAATTGTTTTAGATCAACAAGGATAACCAATTTAAGTTTTTTAAAGATATGACTAGCAGCTAACTTTTTCTATTTTTATGTTTGTCTATTGCCTCTATTCTATCCGTTTTCATGGTTTGGATCTTGTAATTTAATCTTTATGTGAATTGAATGTAGGTATTGGACTGCGACAGGCTTAATGGGGTCTCCATATCATGGCCTCACTTCTGATGGAAGCTACCCAGCCCAAGTACGAGATGATACTTGCACACTCAATTCTAAAAGTGTTTTCCCGAGTGCAGACCATAGGGCATATACAAAGAGAGACTTATGCTTAGATGATAAATCTGGGTAGTGGGCTGTAAAGCTCTATGAATTTATTGTAGAAGTAAGTATAAAGTATATTGAGGTTACAATCCATTGCATTAAAACAATTGGAGAACATACCATATTTGATAATATGTACCTTATATGCCATTTACTATACTCTTTTGTTGATATGTTTTGGGCGATGTTGTTTAAAGTGTGAGATGGACGACTTATTTTGGACAAGGTCGGTCATTTTTGGGAGTCAAAAGCATCCACGTAAATTGATGGACACCTCAAGGTCTCATGAAGAGGAAAAAAGCACCTTTTGGACGAAATGAAGAGACCCAAATTGGAACCACATGCCACCCTCTTTCACCGTTTTCCCCCTCTTTGGAAGGCTAGGCTCCAAAGATGCACCTTAGAGAAGGGGATAGTGGAAGTGCACATATATAATTTGAAGAGCTAATGAGGCAATTCAAATTTAGAACTAGGGTCCTAATACTCATATCTTGGTAGTGCTTAAAAGGAACATAAAGGCGCATGTTTGGCATACCTTATCTTACCGGCTTGCCATCTTTAGGTATATCAGTAATCAAACATGAATACATAATCTTGTAGGAGGGATCAACCTAAACTTGATCACAACTTTGGTGAGAGGCAAATTAGTTTTAAATGATCTCACATGAGAGGAAGCAATTAAGAGCCAAATATAGCTCTTTGGATGAAACTGCCTTGATTTATAGTCTTGCCTAATCAACTAGGGAGCACATTACAAATTGGGATGGGATACCATCTTTCAATGACGCTTTCATCATGAGACTCCATCTTAGTACATGAAATTCAGTTTTCATAACTTTTTAGTTCGTTCCATTTTATTTAGGAGCTAGAAACTAAGTGCTTCCAAACTTACTATGATAATAGTACAAAGGAAGGTGCTCAAGTAGAATTTAGCTATAGTAGAGGCAATTTATGGAGACTGCCTCTTTATACGTTTGTGCATGAATACATAGTTACGTATGTAAATCCATACATGCAAAAAAAACTTTATGTGTGGGTTTTTGTGTGATAACATGTGCGCATGCTTGCACAAGCTTGCGTGCTAATCTGAGAATTTTAGGATATTCACTTCTCATCATTGAGTTGAATTGGAAATCTCAAGCCCTCTTGTTGTCATTGTGAAAACAACTAGCCCTCTTCAACATACGAGCTCATGCACACATTGCACAAAAGAAGAGAACTGTGCAGAATATCGATATTCATTGCTTTTCTATTAGACCTTTGTAAAAATCTTCAATGAAGCTGAAATGAGGGCAAAATTACATTGGTGAGACTCCTTGATATCCAATACTTAGGATTGGTCCTACTCTATTCAAACTAGTATCGATGCTTGATTTGATCAGACACGATATAATTTCATCCAAAAGACGTTAAATATTTTTTACACAAGAGATGGGGGCATGAATGGGATGACAAATATTCACATCCAAAGGTGTAGTCACTCCTATGAAGTGGTTTCCCCCTGCATTTCTTATGAAGGTGTCAATCCAAATCTATGCTGTTACTCTCCTCTTGTACCAAGTTGATTAGGTCCTCACGGCCTTGAGATTTGAAACATCCTCAGTACCTTGCTCTTCGTGCTACTAACCCTCTCCAATTTTACTACTGTTGAGTGCATATTATTTTCAAAAATGCCTCTCGAATAGCTTTCAACATGAGTTTGTGCCATGTCTTACTCAACCCTTTCCTTGCTTTTCACTTATTTTCGGTGCCTGAACTTTTGGGCCTCTTTGCAACCCAGGCTTAGTGATAAAGGTCACCCTTGTTTGAACCTAATCATGATATAGGCCAAACAAGGTTAGTGGAAAAGGAACAACCTTGTTCGACCCGAAATCGTGCTCATGATCTCCTCTATCCACCTAGTTGTCATCTTGACTTTACCTGATACCTGCCATAGAGTGTTCAAACTGCCAAAGTGATGTCCCAACTATACCCTAGATCATATACATGTTTGAATAGGCGGGCCCATGACAATGTGTCTAATGCTTCAATCCAGAAAGTAGCGGTAGGCTCTCTACTGCCACGCCCTAGCCTCCTCAATGAGCCTCCTCAATGACACCTCTCGGCATGAAAACGTAGTCCATTGAAGCAGGGTTTTCTTGGAAGGCTGCTTGCATGCCCAAGAGCTCTGAATATCTCATGCTCCGCAAATGAACTAACCTGAGTATTAAGTGCTGAGAAATAAATCTTGGACATGACATGGCCAATCATAATGGTGTTGTAGTTTTCGAGACTCATGGGATCCCTTGCCTTATGGATCGGGACAATGTTGTTAAGGGTTTAGGTGTGAGGTACTGGAGCTGCTTCTGCACTCGTTCGGGAGCTGCCATTTGCCCTCCCTAGGCAGATCTACTAGAGGGGTTTTTGCTGTCCCATAGACCTCTTGGTCTCCCTTGGACATTAATAAGAGAAAGGGAAATGGCAAAAGGGGGCAAAGGGGAGAAGGAGAAAGAGAAACTCAAGGAGGAGGAGAAGCAACAGAAACAACTTAGGATTGATGATGTGAACAAATGCAGCAACCGCAGTGGCTTGTAGGTCGATAGCACTGCCACACAAAAGGCAGCTAACACTTCCTCTACCCGAGCAACTTCAACCCCGACTTCAGTCTCTACATCACTATCATCATCCCCAACATTGTCCTTGGAGGTAACAACACCACCACTATCCATGGATGTAACAGCACCAGCACTGGAGTTAGCAACATGAGCATCACTGTTGTGATCAGGTGCAGCCCCGACATGCCCACCTAGCCTGACTCTCTATGCCTCACAACAGTGTGCCTTATTTTTATCACCCTTACATCTCAGCCAGCCACCATTCACCTCCTCAGTTGAACTCGCCACATCCGCATTTGGGATGTCTCTCACTACTCAATCTCCCGCCTCCATGTCCCTACCCTCTATCACTCACCCCCTTCACCACATCCATACCCATCACTTCATGGTCACTCAATGGGACCACCTCCTCATGGAGGTACACCGCCTTCGTACACGAGACATGCGGCAAGACTACCTCATCCATAGCCTGGGCCAAGACATATCACAGCTCTGTAAGGAGGTGACAGCTCTGAGCATTGGACCAACACTTGAGGCAGTAGAGGCATGGATAGCCACATGTAGTTGGCCATCACAGAGACATCCAGATGGGTGGGTGTCGTGAAATGGGAGCCTGGGAGGGCCACCATTTGAGCCACCATTCTGGAGCAGTAGTAGAGAGCTAGTAAGGTTCTCAATGTCACAGTACAAGGCATTCATCACATACTTGCCTCTCCCATTGATGATATGACCAGCTTTGTGACTTCCACTCTAAGAGTCCAATAGCGTGGGATCGAGGGGGCTTAGTGTATAGGTCGGGACGCCAACCGAGAGTAGCCTCTCATCATCTGATTCAGAGACACCTAGGCTCCCCTTGTGGCACTGTGTAGACGATTAGCTTTATGTGACCACCCAAACGATCTACTCAGATGAGGACCTTACATCTCTATAGGTCGAGGAGAGGCATACCCTCATATAACTTCAGGATGTTGCCCACAAGGAGGGAAAGTCAGCAATAGTCCCAAAGGGGTGGCTCTTGATAGGTCTCCGAGGGGCATCTGGTGGCTTCGCAACATAGGGGGGCGAGGTCATCTAGGAACATTGCAAGAATTGTTGAGTAGGGTCTTGAATGCAGTATACACTACCCTTTGAAACGTGGCTGGTGGATTGCATAACCCAAAGGGCATTACTTGTAGGGAAATACTTCGAATTAAGTTGCAAGGCTGTCTTTGCTCAATCTTTTGGTGCTCTTTGGAACTTGTTTATAGCCAGTGAACCCATCTAAGAAATTGTATACCTCCCGTTTCTAACATTGTGGTGGTTAGCAATAGGGTAACGGTGTGTGACTATGGTGCCATTTACCTTCTTTAAATTCAGACATATCTACAGCAACCTGTTTTGCTTTGGGACTGTGACTATTGGTTTTTTTTTTTTTTTTTTCGGGGGGGGGGGGGGCTTGGTGGATTGGAAGTGAGTGTGAAACAATGCTCTCAATCAAGGAATAGACTTGCTTTGTGTCACTTAAAACTAGTATTTATTGTGTAGTTTATTCCAATGGAATATATATCATTTTGCAAATGTTATGCTTCTTTTTCCCATATTTTGCGTATGATCAGATGCTAGTAAAATTTGGTTGGCCTATAGTATGTATTAAAAATATATAATTTCTTATTTGATATTCTTCACTATAATCGTTGAATGTAAACTGCATACTGGCGAAGCCATTACTTGTCTTCTAAATTTTATACAATCATTAGGGTCTTTATAAACATGTCTTAGGATTTTTAATCAATTGAGGACTGTAGGAATTGGCTTCCAAGTGGATGATTTGATGCTTACTTTGCATTGTACAGGCTCGTCCACCCATTTTATCAAAGTTAAGTCTACTGCAGTATCAAAAGTTGGCAAGCCGCATATTACTTTTTCCATGGAAGTTATTGCCAAGGCATGGTACCATTGCTGCTGACACAAATTACTATCCTTTTGGGACACGGATGTTTGTACCTGGCTATGGATGGGGCCGGGTCTCTCTCTCTCTCTCTCTCTCTCTCTCTCTCTCTCTTTGAGAATTTGTGTGCATTGCATGTGTTCCTATGTTTGTACCCACAACATGTTTGTTGTATAGCTAGTTGATTTGTGTGGTCAAGAAGGTCGGTTTCAGATTGGCAAAAGAAATATCAAAACGTAAAATTTCAATTTATAGAACAAACCTGCATATTGTTGTATGTCTTGGCACATGCTTGTCTATGTATCTCTATATGTGTATGATATCTATTTATGTAAGTATGTATGTACATGCAATGGCAGATATGCCTCTACATCAAACTGTGTTCAGTTCTTCAGTTGGTGCCGTTATTGGGCACTGTGGTCTTTATATCATGCACATAATTCTTACATGCATGGACACTCTCTTGTGGATATTTATCACTTCTTCCGTTCCTCTCTGCATCGCTCTCTCTAGGATGCACATTTCATGGGCGATCTTCCTTCCGACCAGTTGGATTTGTTCTTTCACTGTTTTTAGTTTGGTTGCAGTACCTACTCCTTATTGGAGTACTTATCTTTGTCCTTTTGATCTTATTCTACTTTGAGTAGTAGCTGTTTCTCTTTGAGACAGCTATGAATGTACATGCTTCTTAATGACAGGTTCTTTCCCCCCCCCCCAAAAAAAAAGTGTGTGTGAGAGAGAGAGAGAGAGAGAGAGAGAGAGAGAGAGAGAAGATGTATTAACGCCCTCGAAAGTTCTCACGGGCCTATGGGACAAAGTACATTAAGAGAAGAAGCTCATACAAGCCTCTGTGGGCTGAAGCAAAGGGTGTACTTGGGTGCTGAGTTCTAAGCCAAGCTAAAGAGCTCAAGAGCTCAAACTGAAAACTGAAAATTGAAACTCAAGATCCAAATCTCGGTGCCATGGTGTCTCTTTGGTGGGCTGCAAAGATGTCCCAGATTTGTGTCTCAGATGTGTCTCGCTGTGGCGAAGCACGTGGTCTCCTCGACCTCTATATCCGATGGGCCATGCCAAGAGTGATGCCTCTTATTTGGCGGTCTCCTTTGAGGAGAGCTGAGATAGACCGGACTTCGACAGTGTGTGCTTTGGGCACCCTCCGTGTCCTGTGCGGTCTCTGCATCCCTCGCTCAGTAGCATCGCATTGTCTCTCCCCATGGATCCATACTACCCTCATGTCAGCTAGCTCCTCCTTCTCCACCCCATTATGTCTAGGAGTTGACTCAAATGCATAGAAATTTGTGACATGTTGTTGTGCTTGGTCTACCTTAGCCTCTTGTGGGTGCTCCTGTCTGATCTATCTCAATAGAGTCTCTCTGTTTCGTTGCATCTCAATCAGATAGAGCCCAATGCAGACCCGGTCATGGAAGTGGATCAAACCGTGAGAGTGGGCCAAAGCCGTGCCCCTCCTAAAAGAGGTAGTGGTATGGATCTCATAGTAGGCTGGGTAGGCACACAAGAAGTGCTCCTGTCTCAACCTCCCCTAGCGTGCATAACCTACAGATCTGCTGCTCTCTGGCTTGCAGCTCTTCTTGTCTCAATCCTTAGCTGATGGGACGAGACCTGCATCTGTCCAATGGAAATCCTTAGTGAGACTCCTCTGTCCTCTAGGTATTGGGGTTTGATGATGAGTCCATCCTCCAAAAGGTCGTGATATAATTGGATCTTGGAGGGGAGCTCTTGCTCCCTCGCTCTTCCCCTCTCAAGTCCAAGACATATAGAGCTGGAGGATTACTAACTATATGATATGGTTAATCTCATCTCGTGGGATCAACTTGGGTGGCGCATCCATGCTATATTGAAAGGGGGGAAGATGGTCCATTTGAATACCCTGATTGGCAAACTATGTGGATACGCGTGCGTACCATGCTGCGTTGACCCCGCTCTTTGCTAAATGTTTGGATGACTCTAGTGCAGCCTCGGTAGTCTTTGGTCGGATAAGGCCAAATTTTGTGAAATCTGAAGTGGTGACATGGTGAACTCTGCCTGTACTATGTAATGGGGGATTGAGGGCTTACTCCAAATCATCCTAGATCCCATAATCACTTGTAGCCGCTCAAATCTCCTCAGTTTGTCGTTGAGAGATCACCCCCCAAAAAGGGTGTTGCGTACATGGTAGTCAGCCTCACTAGGGTGTCGAAAAGCCAGCTCTTCATTGTTGGATCCTGGAAGTGCGCCTGATACCATTGCCTCTCTAGTCAGGCCAAAGCTACTTGCCCTCGTTTGAGTTGTGCCCTGACTACACACACACACACACTTTTTTTTTTGGTAAAATCCAGTGCAGTGTATTTATATTGTCATAACTTTACAAGAGGGAAAGTCTCCAAGATGGAGAGTATTCCACAGATCAGAAACATAAAAAGAAAAGCTCAATGCAAGATGCATGTATATCACCCTCATGGCAGGCATCATATAAAGATTGCCGCAATGAGGCTCTAAAAGATTCATATGACTTTTGAAACTGACGACCCAAGTATGCCAGATTATGCTCTTCCCAGATTGTCCAAAGAGCCCAATATCTCACCCATGAGAAAAAGAGTGAGTATTGAGATAAAGGCATCCTAAATCGGCCAAATAACCAAAAGTGTTTCCCAAATATGTGACTCGGGAAACGGAGGCGAAGATGATCCGAAATTTTCCCCAGGAGGTTCCGAGTAGACTGGCAATGCCAAAGCAAATGAGGGACAGTCTCTGAAGGAGCGTGACACCGTAAGCAAGTGGGTGAAGCAATGTGACGTTTGGCAAGTGTTATTCCCACTGACAGTGTGCCAGTCATGCATCTCCAAAGAAAAAGTCTTTGTTTCAAAGGCATTTTACACCTCCATATTAGTCGGAGATTTTTCCGCCACCATGAAAGGGGCCGCCTGATATGCCACAGAGTATTAGCATATTGATGAATCCAAGGGGCAGGCTGAAGAAGCTTATAGACTTTGATGGAGGTCAAAACAGGCAGAGGAATAGGACGAGAGCATGTAGCAGAGGGGTACAATTGCCATTCCATAAGCCTGTCTGTGTCAGCCACAGGGGGAATAGGTAGAAAAGGGTGCAAGAGATCAGCAATTTTCTTCCATATCAATCTGTGATGCATTCCCAATGCATAAGTGGCAGTGGCCTGAGGAAAAGATACGACATGACCATGATCATCGACCACGTCATTGATGTATCTGATTCCCAATTTCATGAGATTGTATGCCCTAACCGGTTCCTGTAAAGCAAGTCGAGTGGCAAAGATGGCACTCCAATGAATACTTTCTTTCCTCATTGAGTTTGTCCCCGAATGATTATCAGGAGCCCATTTGACTTTAGAAAGCACTTGTTTCCAGTCCAGTATCAGAGCAGTAGAGAAAGGGCATCCAGGAATCTTCCCTACAAATCTCCCAATGACAACCTCCCAATGATCAGTAGTCCAATGGCCATAAGCATTTGTCCTCATGTTGACACACATGGAAGCTATCATACAAGTCCATGGCTGTTTTTGACGGAAAAAAGTATGAAGCATAGTCGCCTTCCTTGCAAGTACATGATATCTGATATTTAGAACATTAAGTCCTCCATGCATCCTAGGGGAGCACACCATTTCCATCTTCATCAGTCTCAATGCTTTCACAGCAGTTTTTGTCTTCCATAACAGCTCCATAGCTTGAGACATAAAAGCTGAGATATCTCTAGAGGACCAATGTAGTAAAGGCAAGAAGAACTGAACATAAGACATTACAATAGACTGGACTATTCTGAGCCTGACATGAAGTGGCCAAGTATAAATTTTCCAATATTCCAATTTATGTTGAAGTCTTTGGAAGATCCATTTTAGCTGCTGCTTCCTGGTGATATGCCATCCTATAGGATATCCCAAATGCCTGACAACATCTTTGGAATGCATTATCTGACCAGGCCAGAGAATAGAATGCTAGTCACATTGTTTCAGGGGAAGTAATTTGGATTTGTCAAAACTGATATGCAATCCCGCTGCTAATCCATACAATGATAATGTGGCCATAAGCATGCGGACTTCCTGAGGAGAGTTCTGTGGCATAAAAAAGGAATCATCAGCATATGCCTGTGCCAAAAAAGATGCAGCCCCAGGGATTTTAAGACCAGTCAGCTGTCCTGTGCTTGTAAGATGATCAAGATACATCAGGAGGGGATGAGTCGCAATGGCATAGAAAAGAGCACTAAGGGGGCAACCCTGTCTGACTGATCTGCCCAATGTCCATGACTGAGATAGATGGCTTCCGAGAATACACTGGGAAGTAGAGCCAGAATAAAGCCAATAAATTGCATTTGCGATCTTGGGACCAAAGCCCAACTTTGTCATGGTTTGGGAGATAAAATCCCATTGTACAGTATCAAATGCCTTAGTGAAATCTACCTGCAATATGAGCACATCTTGATTCGAATACTTAGCATATTCAATTGCAGTCAATGCATTGGAGATATTGTCATGAATTTGTCTTCGCGGCACAAACCCATACTGATGAGGATGAAGGCCCGCATTCAAAATCCCATGAAGCCTATACACAATCATTTTGGCAATGAGTTTGTAAACTACATGCATCAGAGTAATAGGCCTCCAATTTGACATATGATCACAAAGATTTTTTTTTTGGCACAAGTTTGATTATGCCATGCTTCCAGAGGTGCGGCAATTGATTTTCTTGCCAGGCAACATTGATCATTTGTAAGAGAACATCTTTCAAATCATCCCAGAAAGAAATATAAAATTCCACCGTAAGACCATCCCAGCCAGGGGACTTGTATTTGCCGAGATGGGATAATGCATTATCAAGTTCCCTGTCAGTAAAAGGTCTCTCAAATAATAGAGCATCATTCATTTTCACTATCCCAGAAACATATTGAAGAAATTCAGTCCTCGCATCAATCATTTGATTTGATGGGGAGCCAGGGGTAGAGAACAGTGTCTAGAAGTAATTTTGGCATTCATCTTGGAGATCAGAGAAAGAGTGCGTCCAAGATCCATCTAGTTTCCTGACCCTTAGACACGAGTTTTTCTTTCGAGTGGCATGCAGGCCCTGTTAAAAGGCTTTTGATGAGCAGCCCACACACACACACACACACACACACACGCATGCACACCCACACCCACACACCCACTTTTTAGTGAAATCTTTATATTTATGTGTGGGAAACCTCTGTACAAGGAAAAAGTTTTTACAAGTAAAACCTCAGAGCAAAAGTCATGAGGTAGCCAAGTAAAAAGTGACATATCAAGGTGGAGGAGGATCAAACACGGCATCCTCCAGCTTCAAATTGTTACACCCACACACCCACACCCACACCCACACTCACATAGACGCACACACATACATTGATGATATAATTGTATTAAAGTCCGCGGGAGACCCTTCAGGATCTATGGGACTGTCGATCACTACCAACTAGTAGTGATCCCTTACATCCAGTGAGAGAAAATATTACAACTTGTCGTGTCTTGAGTACTTGTTGGGCTAGCTTGTGTGCTAGACCCGGTACCTTATTGCAATGTTCCAAAATCTCTTTCAAGTAGCTTCCTAGCTTTTTGGATGGCTGCTCCAGTTGATTTTTTAGATCTCTGCTATCCCCATATCCTTCTCTAATGTGGGCATAGGCTCACATTTCAGCAGTACATGCTGTTCATCTTCTCCTTCCCCTATGGGGCAGATTTTGCATGTTCTTTGCTCTCTGAGGATCCGGGGTCTTGCCCATCTACCCCTCTCTACCACAAGATTCGGTGAACTAGTTCGCAGATTAGATGCCTTTTAAATGTTGATATGTCTTCCCTGTGTCCATTGAGTTAATTTCATGTTTATAAAACTGCATTTTTGTTCTTGGGTTTAGCCAGAGTTTTTGTAGCGTTTTCTGTGTCACTATCTCCCTTATTCATATCAGCAGCCGTTATACGAGCCCTTGATCTGTGTAGTTTCCATCACCTTGTGGTATCCTATTGGCATCCATCTTTTCAACTTTGTTGAGGTGAGCCATGAATTGACATAATGCCTCCCCCTCTAGAGGTAACATACCTGTTTCAGCTAGTATCATGGGGTATGGTTTCTGTGCCTTAACCCCTAACTCCCTATCATGAATCGTTTATGTATAGTTTCTATCCTTTCCTAGATATCTTAGACAACCTGGGTGCCCAAGCGGGGCATCCGTAAAGGACGATTGTCTGCACAAGCATGGGTACATAAACGTTCTCATTTCCCAATTCCATAGCTACGCTTTCCTGCATTAATTTTGGAAGCTATATAGAGCTTTCAAGCCCCCTAGAATCCTTCTTTCCATGCATGCATTCCATTTGTAGTTGCTCGTGAAATCCAGCCCTAAATATTTATATGAGTTGTCTATTTCCAAGGGCTCCCCTCCAAATGTGATATCCATTTGTTTGTTGCATGTCTCGATGACCATTACCTTTGTCTTGTTGTATTGACCAGCATCCCCGAGCGTTTGCAGGAATCGGTCAGTGCATCCAAATGTGCTTGTAGGTTCTCCTCATTCTTTGCGAAGAATACTGCATTATCTTCGTAGATAAGCATTACCAAAACGTACCCTGCAGTTCGGACTTCTTCCTTGCTGTTTATTCTCATCCCCTCTTCCAACTCATCGATAAAAAGACCGAAGAGTGTCGGTGACAGGAGGCAGCCTGTTTAACCCCTATGTCACTCCTTATTACAGCTTTCCCCTTGGAGCACGACCCATCCACTATTAGCTATGCTAACTCAGCTACCTCTCATAAAGTCGATATGTGGCTTCTCCGAGTTCTTGGGGAACTTTGAGCTTTTCTAGTCTTTCCTATAGCCTCTTAAGCGGCACCATGTCGAAGGCTTTCTTGAAATCTACGAAACAACATTAGACAGCCTCTTTCTTACCTTTGACTCCTTCAATTACAGCCCTTGTAACTAGATGATCAACCGTTGAGTGCTTGGGACGAAACCGTGCCTGGGATTGTGCCCTCACTCCTTGTTCCTCTGCTCATTTGCTGATTTCCTGCTCAAGGATAGTACCATATAAGTTTGCCATTAGACTGCTTACCATGATTGTGCGATAATTCTTTGCCATCTTGCTATCTCCCACCCTATGAATCGGTACAATCCTGCTTATCTTCCAATCTAATGGAAACCCTTTCTCTAGGGCCATATTCATAAGCCTGATAAGCATTTGCTTTGTTTTCTTACCTCCCCATGTTAACATTTCTGCTACTAGCCCTTGTATGTCTAGAGCTTTCCCATTAGCTAGCTTTCCAGGCCGTTGTCCATGTCTTCCTTCGATATGATTCCATTTGCTGCTTTGACAGTATAGTTTTGGTTGATCTTTCTTCTCCATCTCTTTTGTAGAGGCTTTTGACAAATCGTATCATGTCGTCCCATTGTGCCTTCCTCTCTTTGGGTTTGTTGCCGTGTAGTTTCTAAAAGAACTTTCTAGGATTTTATTTCTGCTCTTCAAAGTCTCAAGCTGCTTGCATTTGAGATATATCCCTTTTTTGTGCCTTGCTACTTGTCTATATATTCGAGCTTTCTCCTCCTCCTCTGTTGGATTTGTTGTTTTCCAAGCTCTATTTGCATCCTTGCAATCCTGGTCGTACCAATACATGGCATCCCTCCACTTCTCCCTGTGCTTTTAGTGAAACATTTCTGGGCTGTTGACAGCTCATTTCTTGTCATGTTGAAGGCATTTTCCCTTGTGCCATTGCCTTCTTTATCTCCTTTTCATAAGTATGGGGTTTTTTGTGGTCCATTCTTAGCCTAGGATTGCCTATGGACATAGCTCTATGGTCTGACTCAAGAGACTCGTCCTCAATCCTGGTGTGATCAATCATGTGCTTTGCATGCGAGGTTGTTATCACATAATCAACTATGCTTGACCCTTGAGCTGTCTTGCATGTGTACAGTCCGGTGTTTTGAAAATTTGTTGTGCCATTGCATATTTCTAGCCCAAAGCATCCACACAATGTGAGGAGTTGCCTTCCCATACAAGTGATATCCCCGGCATCTTTCGATGTCCTTTTCCATCTTCTTCTTTCTTCATTATCTTCTTCCACTTCATCCATCCATATGGGTCCTTTTCCCTCTGTTGTTATGATGCCTTGATCCTGTTTGCATTGATCCTGTGCATGCATTGAAATCCCTTGCTAGAATGATTGTACTCTCTTTAGAGAACCTGGCTATACCCTCCCCTAAGTGCATGAGGGGGTCTTCTAGAGATAGGTTGCTGTTGTTTTTGTAGATGGGTGATTGTGGGGGTGCAAAATAGCATGCTGCCATTTTGATATTCCCCTCCTTTGCCATGATATCAAGCTACATTTATTGTTTGTGTGGGTCCTCTTTAACAACTTTTACTCCAAAACTATAATGTCTGTCTCAGCTATTTCCTCTTCCAATGCGATGACCTTGCCCACGGTCCAACCTCCTAAGTTCTGCACTTTGATCCTAAGGGTCTCGAGTCCCTATGCTTGTTTCCCTCTCCCCTTGTTTTTTAATGTAATGATGGCCTTTCCATCTTTCATGTATGCATGCTTACCTTCCTTCTTTGCTTTTCTGATTTTTCCCAACTCCTTGAGTTTTTGGGCATATTGACTTCGCGTAAGGTCTTCATTAATCCAGATGGAGTGTCCCTTCAAGCGATGTCTATGGTTAAGCACTTTGAGGTGGGATTGAGTGTCTTGAAATTTCAGGAGTAGTTGTCTTTTCTCCTTTCTTGCCCGCCCTAAAGGCTTCTTGCCATTTAGTGGATGATATATGCATAGTTTTTTGGAAAACCTGGGTGATAACTTTCTCTATGTTCTCATCCTCATTCTGAGAGAGAGAGAGAGAGAGAGAGAGAGAGAGAGAGATGATGTGATATGATTGTATTAAAGTTCACTCAAGACCCTTCAGGATCTATGGGACTGTCAATCACTATCAACTTGTGTGCTAAGTCCTAGCAATAGTTTGTTGCGATGTTCCAAAATCTCTTTCAAGTAGCTTCCTACCTTGCAAAGGGCCTCTGTGGCAAATTGCCCAATCTCTTAATAGCCCTGGTAGCTCCTGCAAATGGTGAATCTTCTGGGCAGCCTTTGGATTACACAAAATGGTGAATTGCCTTGTCTAGAAGCGGAGGAGACCCTGGAAAAAGTGTGCAATCACCAATTGCCTGTCCTGGAAGACTCCCAGGATCATTGCGATTTCACAAATCAGCTTCCGGAAAGGTCCTGGTGGTGACGTGTGAATTCCTCTAGCAGCTTCTGGGAAGTGCGATTTTGTTGTCTGGGACCTGGCAAGGCTCGTGGGTGATGACAAATGTTATGCTCTAGCCGAGATAGCATGACCTCGGAAAGGTCGGTGGGCATTTTCTCTTAGATGACCGACTTTTGTAATATTTTATGTGCGTAAATAAAATGGTCAAGGGAAGTAACTGCCAAGGTCCTAGGTGAGGGTGTATTGGCATCGACTAGGTGGTTCTGAGTGCTCAGGCATTGGTGCACCTAAATGTGTAAGAATGCCAAGGGGCAAATGTTTTAATTGTGCCCCAAGAGAGGGGTAAATGGTGTACCAAGCTAAAGGTTTAAAATGATGACATGTGGCAGGGGAGAACCATCTAGGGAATTGTGGGCTTGTGGATAAGCATGAAGGAATGAAATTACGTATCTTGGTGGAGGCATGCAATCCATGAAAGTGGCTGGGAGGAAAATTACGATGCCATCGCCTGTGATTTTGCCTTGTCCGTGAATCGACGACTCCAAGAGAGTAGTAAATAGAGTGTTTCATTTGGTATCAGAGCCTGCAATCGAGCCTTTTCAAGCTTTGACGATCGAGCAGAGAGAGCGTTGAGGAGTACTCTGGGTGATTAGTCGACGTCTTTCCTTGGTGAAGGACTGAAATAGGCGACATTGATCGCTTGCTCAAGGCTTTGTTAGCAAACGGGAGTCGAACGTGCATTAAATTGCCTTTGTGCATAATTCACCCGTGATGAACAAGGGACAACTCTGCCACGCGTGACGCCAAAACGGAGAAAAAGAGTCAAGGTGTATGCTTGGTACAGGAAGAAGGTCGCCGTCCCCTTCGCCATTTCCTACAAATTCTGCACGTGGAAGTTGACGCCGCGCCTCACGTGCAAGTGAAGAGAGATTAGGAATAGAGCGTTTTCGTCAAGGCAGCAACATCTACATTGAGGAGCAGACGATTACTTTGTGGAGCTGAGGCGTTGCGATGGGCGACGCATGGGCAGCGTCATCACTGCGTGGCTGATTAGCTCAACGAAGGGTCACCTTTGGAACTCCAAACTTCAGAATCATAGCTCTGCCCTGCATGGAAGCGAGCAGAGCGTTCTAGGCCAGCGTCGATCAGACCTTTGAAGCAGAGTCTTCTGAAGAGGATCGCTACATAGCTATTGCGAAGGTCACCCGGTTCTTCATCAAAGGAAGTCGGACTATATCTACGTTACGTGGAGCTTCCAGGGAGCATTTTTCCCCCCCTTCTATACAAATTTCCAGTTTGCAGTCTATTTACTCCTGTACAGCAAAAGGAAATTTGAAGTGTGATACTTTTGGAGTTTTGGCGTGCGGAAAGAAGTGAAAAAGAAAAAAAAAAAAAAAAAAAATAAAAATCTATTTTCCCTTTCGAAAGAATGGAGGCAGAGGGACAAGATTCCAGGGTAAATCTTGGTGAATCTAGAGCGCGATCTACGCAAGAAGTGTCCCATCACACAACGCCTACTCTGGTGGGTAGGATTTCTATATTAGAAGATGCTTTACAACAGATCATGAACCAGCAGCTTCAAGTGAACGCTGGTCAAAATGAAATTAGAGAGATGGTGCAAGCCTTGTCGGCTAGACCATCTAGAAATGAAAAGGGCAAAGCTCTAGCAGAGCTAGAGCCCAGTATACACTCGTCGGAACGTGCGAAGGTCAAGGTACCTAATATTGCTAATTATAGACCGGAAAAGTACGCTGGTCGGATGACCGAGTGCAGTTCTGATGTGATCGAGGTTTGGTTACACAAGTGGGAAGAAGCCTTTGCCATTTGTGAAATCAGATCTGATCTAAAGAAAATCCGTGAGACCACTCACCTGTTTATTGAGGCAGCGGATAGGTGGTGGATAAAGCAACAGAAAGATCAGGTTGCCCCTACCACCTGGAAACCTTTGCCGGAGAAATTTGTCGGTGGCGGAGTACACTGACAAGTTCAGGGAATGTGTTATGAAAATAACAGACCCTCTTCGGCTCAGTTGAAAGACTATATCTATGGACTGAACGACAAGATTAAAATGGAAGTTCGGGCTAAATATGTGACTACATTAGATGAATCTATTGCAGTAGCCCTGAACTATGAGGATGCTAGAGGCAGACCTAGTGGGTTTGTGCAGGCAGGGACTCAGCATGAGTACCCGAGAAAAGGGGGATTTCAGAGGAAATGGACTTCAAAGACAAGTGTCTCGCAGCCAAGTGGCCAAACCAAGCAGGTGAAGTCGGTTGAGGGACAAGCAAAGACAAGTACCAGCGTCGGAGTGAAAAGAAAAGTAACTCCAATGGCAACCCAGGCTTGGCCAAAGTCCTCGTTGACCCCTGAGCAAAAAGAAAAAGCTAGAAAAGAAGGATTGTGCTTCGACTGCCTTTAGCGATATCAGTGGAAAGATTGTCCACTAAACAAAGATCGTCGCACGGCCAATATGATAATATCTGAATGCGACGCGGAAATGCAGGAGAGTCCCAATGCGGAACATATGTAGATGCAATTGGTGGGACCTTCTCAGAGTTTAGTACCTGTGTTGTTAAGTGTGTTTGTTACTAAGTTAGTAAGTGGTGCATTCGATAACATCCTTTCAAAGCCCGCAGCAACGGGGTATACGGTTTTTGATGAGCCCGAGTTGATTAAAATGAAAGGGCAAGTAGCCAACCATGATGTGATTGTGTTTTTGACTCAGCGTCAACGCACAATGTAATTAACTCGAAGCTTATTAAGAGGCTCAAGTTGAAAACTAGTCCGTCTGACTATGCTTATACGGTCAGGGTGGCGGACGGAAGTTCAACTGAAGTATGGGACCAGAGGGTTACCCAGTTGGAACTTCGAATTCAGGACTATGTTGAGAAGCTGGACCAGGCTTGCTCACGCAGATATAGCCCTAGGCATGGCTTGGCATTTTTGGAAAAATCCAGGCATTGATTGGAAAAAGCATATTTACAAGTTCAAGATGAACGGGGTAGAATATGTTTTACGAGGCGAGAAGGATTTACCTCGAGGACCATTGATTTCAGCCATGGAAATTTGGAAGACTCCGAAAGAGTTTCTGTGTCTGTGTATAGCATCGGTAGAGTCGATTGATGATGCATCGGCTAGCACTGGTCTATTTACAGGTTCTACCCCCGGGATAAGCTCAATTTTATGCTGAACATTCCGCTCTGGAGGTAACCCATAAGGTAACTCATCCCTAAAACAATCAGACGACTTCTTCGATATCTCTTTAGCTAACTCGGCCATTTTTCCATCTTGGGTAGCTTTACAGAAGAAGCTGAGGTGTGAAGACAACTGGAAGGATACCTCAAGCTGAGGCAGATTTAACCCAGTTTTTCACCTTTTGCTTCCCTAGTGATATTAAAGAGGAAGAAAGATGATACTTTTTACCTCTGTACAGATTACAGAGCATTGAATAGTATCACTATTAAGCACAGGTATCCGATGGCTCGGATCGATGATTTGCTAGATGCATTGCATGGGGCCGTATTTTTCAGTAAGATAGATCTTAAGTGTGGCTACCATCAGATCCGTATTAGAGCCGAGGATGTGCATAAAACCGCTTTTAGAAGCAGGTTTGGTCATTATGAGTTTTTGGTAATGCCCTTTGGACTTACCAATGCTTCAGCTACATTCGTCATGCTTATGAACGATTTACTACTTCCGTATATCAGAAAGTTTGTAGTATATTTTATTGACGATATTCTGGTATTCAGCAAAAGTATTATTGAGCATCATGAACACTTAAGAATAGTGTTCAGTACTTTGAGGAAAGCCAGTCTTTATGTAAATAAGAAGAAAACTATACTGTGTATGGTTAGACTTGAATATTTAGGATTCATAATTACTTCAGAGGGGGTAGAAATGGATCCAAAGAAAGTGGCTGCGATACTGACTTGGCCAATCCCTCAGAGTCTGACCGCTTTGCGATCATTCTTGGGATTTGTCCAATTTTATCGAAGGCATATCAAAGGATATTCCGAAATAGTATCGCCATTGACTGAAGTGACCTCAGATAAAGTACCTTTTTAATGGGGACAGAATCAATAGGAAAGTTTTAACACCATAAAACAAGTTGTGGTCACAGGGACGGTGTTAAAAATAGTTGACCCCCAGAAACCGTTGTTCCTTGAAACCGATGCAAGTGGCATTGCAGTAGGAGCAGTTCTCCTCTAAGAGGGAAGGCCAGTAGCCTTTGAAACCACGAAGCTTTCTCCCTCTCAAAGAAATTGGCCAACTCATGAATTAGAGTTGTATGTTGTTGTCCATGCTTTGAAAACATGGAGACATTATTAGTATGGATCAGAGTTTTATGTGGATGTTGATCATGATACTCTGAAACATTTTTGTAAACAACCTGACTTGAGACTCGAGGGGCCGCCAAGCTAGGTAGGCAGAACTCATGCAGGAGTTTAATTTGACGATTTGGTACCGAAGAGGGAAAGATAATAAAGTTGCTGATGTGTTGTCATGCATTATGCATAACATGAGTTTCACGGTGTTAGAGAGAGATCGGAAGATACCCATGGTGTTGGTTGCATGGCATGGTCTACCTCTATCAGAAGCTACCTGGGAATCCGTATACCAGTTACGGAGAGTGTTCCCAGATTTCATCATCGAGGACGCTGATGCTTGAAGAGGGAAGGAATGTTATGCTCTAGCCGAGATAGCATGACCTCGGAAAGGTCGGTGGGCATTTTCTCTTAGATGACCGACTTTTGTAATATTTTATGTGCGTAAATAAAATGGTCAAGGGAAGTAACTGCCAAGGTTCTAGGTGAGGGTGTATTGGCATCGACTAGGTGGTCTGAGTGCTTAGGCCTTGGTGCACCTAAATGTGTAAGATGCCAAGGGGCAAATGTTTTAATTGTGCCCCAAGAGAGGGGTAAATGGTGTACCAAGCTAAAGGTCTAAAATGATGACATGTGGTAGGGGAGAACCATCTAGGGAATTGTGGGCTTGTGGATAAGCATGAAGGAATGAAATTACGTATCTTGGTGGAGGCATGCAATCCATGAGAGTGGCTGGGAGGAAAATTACGATGCCATCGCCTATGATTTTGCCTTGTCCGTGAATCGATGAATCCAAGAGAGTAGTAAATAGAGTGTTTCAACAAACAGGCTCCCGGAAGGTGTGTGGACTAGGAAGCAAGAAAAATGAGATTCTGATATGAGAGAAACAAGATTCTGATATGAGAGAAAGCTGAACCAGCCCTGGCTTAGCCCCCAATGCACTTGAGCCAAGAATAGCTGCCTTTGCTTGCCCTGCAAGTCATTGGATTTGTACCCCTCTCTAACCTTTAGATCCTTTGTCTTGGACCATGGAATTAATTGCACTGAAGTGTCCTTTACAGATTTAATCACTTTGAGGCCAGGTCAACCACCATAAATTCCTAAAAATTAGAAATTCACGTCCTCGTGATAGGGTCTGTCTATGTCATTGCATCTCCATCAAAGAGAGGCCAATGCAGACCTAGTCATGGGAGTGGATCAGGCGGAGAGGGGCTCAAACCCGTGTCAGTCTTGAAAGAAACAATGTTATTATCCTCGTATCTCATAGTAGGCATGGA
The DNA here is from genome assembly GCF_047967505.1 of Dipteris shenzhenensis. NCBI lineage: Eukaryota > Viridiplantae > Streptophyta > Polypodiopsida > Gleicheniales > Dipteridaceae > Dipteris > Dipteris shenzhenensis. The sequence goes on from NC_141604.1 coordinate 17,629,561, forward strand.
AAGTATATAGGAAGTGCTCCTTTGTCTTTAGTGCTGCCAATGTGCATAGAATGCAAATTCGTTGCTCTCTAGGTATGCTCGTGGTTCTCCTTGCCTCAATCCTCTGTTGATGGGACGAGATCTGCATCTATCCCGATGGTAACCTTTAGTGTGTGTGAGACCCGTCTGTCCTTCAAATACTGGGACTTAGTAATCACTCCATGCTCTAATACTTTCAAGAAGTGATCGTGGTAGAATGGATCTTGGTGGGGAACTCCTAGTTCCCACCCCGATGTATAGAGCTGGAGTAGATCTAGTCATATGTTACGGTTGGTCTCATCTCACAGGATTTGGAGGGACAAGGCATCCGAGCTGTACTGAAAGGGAGGAAGGCGATCCATCTGAATACCTTGACTGTCAAACCATCTGGATATGTGTGCGTACGAGGCTGTGCTAACCCCACTCTCAGCTAGTCATCTGGATGACTCTAATGCCAACCTCGTTAACCTCTAGCTAGGCAAGGCCCATACTCTGTGAAGATATGTCACCATCTGGAAGATGGCATCAATCGAAATTGGTGTCATAGCAAACTCTACTTGTATGATCTTGAGGGCTTACTCCGAATCATCCTAGATCCCATAGTCACATGTAGCCTCTTGAATCTCCGTCAATCAATCGCGTACATGGATGTCGACCTCACCGCTGTATCAAAGAGCCATCCCTTTGTTAGAGGGTCTTAGAAGTGTGCCTGCAAGCAATGTCTCTCTAGTCGAGCTAGAACTCCCTACCCTCGTGTGAATCGTGCCCTAGCCGCTCCCTAGCCGTATGAGTCATCGTGAAGACTGGCCCTGTGAAGACTACTGCAAGATAGGTGTGTGACTGCACAGTCTCTAGCGGCCCTCCTCGGTAAGTGAAAGATATATATATATATATATATATATATATATATATAGAGAGAGAGAGAGAGAGAGAGAGAGAGAGAGAGAGAGAGAGAGAGAGAGAGAAGAAGAAGAAGAAGAAGAAGAAGAAGAAGAAGGATATATTATCGTCCTCTGAAGACCAAACATCGGCCTATGGGATCTGGGCAATACAAAATCCTCGTACACAAAGACTCCTCCCTTGGAGGGGAGGGTATTAAGAGAAACTACCTTTATGTCTTAGGTGAGTTCCTGTGCTTGAAAAGCTTATAGACAAACGTTCCTAAAGCTGGGGGTGACCCGCTATGTAGCATATTAGCCAGTCTGTTATGTCCCTCGAGAAGAGAGCTAAATGCTTTCCGGATGTGAGTATAGTAAGGGCATATCATTACCATGTGTTCTTCAGTTTCTGCCATTCCCTGGTCACATAATTGGCATATTATGCTCTCTTTTGGTATATCTTTCCATCCTCCTATTTCAATCTGCAGCTGGTGTGATCGGGTGCGAAGTGAGGCCAAAGCTGTTCGCTTATGTATTGCCATAGGTGTGCCAATGTACTTCTGCGTGGCTGTTTCTCTTCCTGTATAAGTAGCCCAATATTCGGGGTTGATAAATGTACGGTAGTACTTTCAGCTGTTTGCCATTTCCTGTGTAGTGCATTCAGCAGGTCATGATGAAAGGCATCCGCATCTACCTCCTCTGGAGAGTAGTCTAAGTACCTCTCTACCTCCCATTTTTGGAACCATTTTTTAAAATATAGTGCCCATCCAGATGCCAAAATCTTACCCTTATTTGTCTTTTGAGAGAGAGAGAGAGAGAGAGAGAGAGAGAGAGAGAGAGAGAGAGAGAGAGAGAGAGAGAGAGAGAGTTTATTAAAAGTCTTCGAAACACCGTATGAGACTAAAAGAACTTGATAGAACAAGCTGAAGGGGTGAGCCTCTAAACAGGCATCAACACCCATGACAAATGCAAAAAAGAGCCTTAAACATAACGAGACCAATACATAAAGAGAGAAATTTAAAAAATATTTGAGCTCATGGAGAGGATGGAGGTTGGGCATCTGGAGGCAGGTGGGTATGTCGGGCCTAGGGGGTTGTCAAGGTACGAGGCTACAATGGCAAAAAGCCCGTGATGGAGTGTTGATGTTTGTCAACAGGTGTGGTCCACTGTGGTCTCCTAGTTATGGCCCTACAGTGAACTAGTGCCACTGTGACTCGTCGGTCATGTCCCTGATCCGGTAAGCATGGAGGTAAGTTCCCCCTCACCCCAGTTTGATTTGTGACTCAATTTGTTGGTGAGTTTGCTGTGTCTCTCGCTCTGGCCCTTGGGTCCGCTATCTTCGTGAGTCCTGCTGGTCAGTGTTGTCTAGCTAGGAAAACTCAGTGATCATGCTCTGAGTAGAGTCTAGCTGCACACCTTGGTTTGCCCTGAGCAATTGCTTCTTGTGTTGGATGGCCTCATGGATGAAAGTTGCCGAGCATCTCTAATTTGGGTAGGACTAGAGACTGGTTTGAAACCATCCTTGGCGAGGTAGTGGTAGCGACCTCTGATCTCATAGTATACAGGGCATTTGTCCAGGTTATCACGTATATCTATTGAATCAAGAATTATGGCTCTTGGACTGCAGGGCAATGCAGGATTTCGTGGTTAGCTCTATCCTCATCCATGGCACTGGCAGGCGAGGGTTACTAGAGATGCCAGAATGCACGTACATACAAATGGTTTGAGAGCCTCGGGCTCAACATAGACAGATTTAACCCCTTGTAGTACAACATTGACGCCCCCTCCATCCCGCTCACATATCATGAGATGAACTAGGTGATTTGAGAGGATCTCTTATAGTTACAGCATTCAAGATCTGGTTGGCATCCCGCGAGCTCCCGGTGAAGCTTAGCTTCTATAGAGACCATTGCTTACGAATTTTAGCAGAGGGCTTCATTGATCCACCAGGATACGCACGGATCGACCTCTCCACGCCTTGAGGATATCTATCGGCAAGTTCCACATCTCATCACACTAACTGAGAGCGGATGGGTGGAGGGCATATCCAGAGAGGGTCACATTTTTGCTTTATGTGATCAATAGGAAATTGAGTCAGAGGACCATTTTGTCGTTGCATCAGTTGTAGTGGGGATGCTTCAAACTCAGCCAGGACTATACATGTGGGAGTGAAAACTTATTGCTGATCATCCAAGAACTTGAAGTCTCTCAACTTGAGCCCAATCTGCCTATGATAGGGCTAGCCCCCTACAAGCACTACCAGACATACCTGTTAGGTGGACCAGAGAGTCAAAGAGAAGGCTCTTAGTCCGAGGATGTTAGACATGAGTGTGGAAGCACTGCGGCTTGAGTCTAGCAAGCCTTGCGTATCCCTTGCTCAGTTGGGTCTGCAACGTTGGCTACATCAGATGATGATGATTGTTCTAACGTCTATGAAGGCTAGATACGACCTATGGTACCATAACAAAAGTTAATACATCTATGATAGGTCATATGACCAATTAGATATGGTGGAAAACATGTTGCACTTCTAGTGATCTGAGAATGGCGTCTTGTCTTGGTAAGGTTTTGCGATGTATGCTCCATAGCCAAGGTAGGGCCATGCTGGGAGAGGAAGCTAACAATGCTCAAATACTCGGAGATGATAGGCTTGAAGTTCTCTCTGATTCTTGAGTAGGCATCACATTTCAAAAAGGAGTGCTGCTCAAACACTATTGTGCCCTTTGAATGAGGAGTGGGTGTGAGGCATCGGCCCGAGAAGTTAAGCTTGAGTACGATGTCCCCTTGGTGCAAAGAAATAGTCTTTTAACGGGGGCATATTGTTTGAGTGTAATACTCAAATCTTGTGTGGTAATCCCCATGACACTAACAAATGTCTCCTCAAGAAGGCCTCTACAGCTTGTTTGTCTTCTATCAAAGACACCAACAATGCTTTTGCATCCCATCATTTGGTTCGGGTGCAAAGAAATAGTCTTTTAATGTGGGCATATTGTTTGAGTGTAGTACTCAAATCTCGTGCAGTGATCTGCATGCTCCCATGACACTAACAAACGTTTCCTCAAGAAGGCCTCTACAACTTGTTTGTCTTCTATCAAAGATACCAATAATGCTTCTACACCCCATTTTTTGAACCATTGCTTTGTGTCTTCCATCCAACCTGACACTACAATGTTACTCTACAATTTTACTCTCACTAGTTTTTTGTAACTTGAACTGTTTCCCATGAAAGACGTGGGAGTCTCTTCTCACGCAATTTGGTGACCTTAACCAAGTATTGTTGCATTCTCTCCATTGCCAAGAGCTCTAGTGGGGTCCTGCCAGTCTTCAAGAGTAGGATGGAATATGGAATAGTGTCTTTCACTCCCAAGAACTGGTTATGAAATGCTTCTAGATTTTCTCCACCCTATTCCCGGCTGACTTGGATAAGCTCCCACCCTAAACCTCTACGTCGCAAAGCACCACGGGCGTAACCAATGCATCAAATAGATACTGTTTCAAACTCAAGCTCCATATCTCATTCTGCCTACAAGTATTCTCAAAGGCATAGTAGCTTTTCCAGCCAGCTTGAAATCTTTTTCCACGCATATATGCGATTGATGATCAGAAGGGACGTCTATGCCAAGATACTTTTAGGATTCCATGACTTCGAGGTCCTCCCCATGTAAGTAATACAAGGCTGTGTTCTTTAAGAGTTTTCACAAACATAATCGTTGTTTTTTCTGTGGTTACTTGTAGCCCACTATTTTGGCAGACGATCAAGTACATGCATGCATTTTTTAGCATGTTCTTATGTTTTTACAATGTCATCAACATACGACAGTAAGAGAATGACTTGTGCACCAATTTGAGGTCCCATTTGGCCCTCTTGGGCTGTATACCTAGTTACCAATTCCTCCAGCTCATCAATGAAAAGCCCAAACAATGTGGGTGAGAGTGGGTGGCCTTGCTGTACTTCAATACTGCTGTAAAAGGTCACAGATAATGGCCCTTTTATCCTGACACGACACTGATCATGCTCATAAAGTTTTACAACTGCTTGCATGTAGTCTTTAGGTGCTCCAATGTTTTGCATTCTTTACCAAGACTAAGTCTTGGGACTGTATCAAAGGCTTTTCTGAAATCAATGAAGCAACAAAATAGGCCTTCACCTTGTAGTCGGCTTTCCTCCATAAGTACTCTAAGGGTAACCTTGTACTCAGATTTTCTCCATAAGTACTCCATAAGTACTCTAAGGGTAACCATGTGGTCAACTGTGCTAAATGCTCACCTGAAATCTGCCTGACCTTGGGCTCTCTTTGAGTGCATTTCTGCCGACATGCTGATGTTTTCCTCCGTAATAGTGCCAAAGAGTTTAGTGATAGTGGAGCTCACCATTATCGTCCAGGTGGAAAGTTACTGAACTTGTCCCTCTCACCTCCTTTTATGAAGGGGCTTTTTCTAATTTTCTTTCCCTTGAGGGTGAAATCCTGCTTAGATTGGCTGCTGTCAAACAAATGCGCACTGTGCAGTTTTTCACATTACAATGAGAATCTGAGTTCTTGCGTTTTGGTCATAAACAAGTGAATGACATCCTCAAGACTTTTGGCCGGCTTGTGTGTGTGATTTTGATTGTGGACTACTGTTTTCCCAATATTGTTAAATTGTTGTTAAACTTTGACAAAAAAAAAGAACATTAGGTGGTTGTTGTGGAAGTTAGAAAAAGATGCTAGAGGCATAATCTGTGTGTTTGTTCAAGCGTTGTGAACTTAAATATTTAGCTTTGTATTCTGAACATTACAATTAAATTTAGGTGAACGTCAAATGCATGATTGAATGGCTTTTCGATGAAGAAGGCTACAATTGCAGAGTTTTTATTCTTATACATTGAACTTATGTAGTAACAAGAGTTGAGGTGTCTTAATTGGATGCAGGTGGAAGATCGGGGTGGTGCAATAAAGGGAGCACAACGTATTGATCTTTACCATCGGTCACATAAGGATGCCCTTATATGGGGTCGCAGGAATTTGAATGTGAGTCTTAAGTTTTAACCTATAAGTAGTTTTTCTTCCTAGAAATCTGAGGCAGGTTTGTGATATCAAAGTACCGTTAAACAAAAAACGCTATTAGTCTAGACAGAGACCTCTCATGGTGGCAAAACTAGGATTTCATTAGGATAACTCTCTTTGTACAAATATAGGAGATGCATAGGTTAAGAAGGGCATGAGAGGCTAGATAGGTTTATGCTGGCCTACGTTCTAACTGGAAATGGACTTTGTGTGACCATAGTTTTGTTTGCCAAAATCAGCCTCGAACGGCAAAGCAAGCTCTCGATGAGGCAGTGGCGGGTGGCATGGGTGCTGTTGTACGACACCCAAGGAAGCGCCTCTCTCGATCGATGAAATAGACATGTTACGGCATCATGAAGAAGGAAGTAGGCGACGACAACGGGTCTCAATGGCACAGGCGCTAAAGTATGGCGTCATGACGAAGCAGCTTTATCGGACGCTAGAAGCTGTCAAGCTTTTATTTCTTGAAAGGAAGATATTTTGCTGGAGACTTCTTTCCTAAAGGACTAGCTTGAGCGCAAGGCTCTGATACCAAATGTCAGGTTTGGGGATGAGAGGAGAACACCTAAACGCGGATTTGTATTGAGAATGCGAGAGTTGTATATACATGAGTATACAAACCCTCCTAACTAGAGGGAAGAAGTGTCCCAAGGGTGTGATCACTCCGCTGCTGATAATCTAACACCGTTTAGAGCCTCTGCGTCTGGATCTTTAAATCTACCATGTAGTGAGATTGGCAATGACCTCCTAAGCCGAGTCTAAGGGAGGGGTCTAATTTCTATGCAAGGAGGGCAGTGTGACATGTAGATTGACAAGCTGGTGGGTATGATAAAAGCCTTGCATGAACTTGCTCTCATAAAACACTTGTGGGCCAAACTATGCAAGTCAAGCCTTAGGTTCCCAAGTGATGTAGGGGGTATCTCTCGTCATCTTGCCAAGCAAGTGTGCAATGCCCTGCCAAATCCTTTGGGTCTCTCTACATCCCTAAACAGAGCAAGTCTTGGGGTAATAGTCGTGCTCCGATGAGGTACTTGCTTGAAGACTCTCCATGCTCCCACAATGGAGGCAAGCCCTCTCACCTATCTAGGCTACTCTCTCAACACTTAGAACATACAAAACATTATGAATGCCCCATACATCTCTCTATTTAGCATATGTATTGGAATGGTAATACCTTTAAGCTCCACATGGTTGTTACCATTTATGTTTTCAAGATGCAAAGACCACGACTTATAAGGAGTGAAATGGCTAGAATCCCTTGAGTCAATAATCCATGACTTCTCAACACATTTGGACTTGTTTGCTGTTGATGTTGCTAAACTTTCTAGTATTAGATGTCTAGTATGTTGCTACATTTGTAGTGTCTTTACTATTTGATTGAGACTCTCGTTTATCCATGTCTTCTTTTTTCTTCGAACTTTTTGAGGCAAATTGACTAGGGTTCCAAGAGTTTTTATTTGTTAATGGCCTTGTGTTCATGATCAGCTTTGATCACACATATTATCATTGAGTAGTGTGTGTGCACTTGTTAGGGAAATTCAATCAAAGAAAAGGATACATCTAAGTAATTGGGAGCGAATAAGATAGCCTTAAGCCATTATCTATAGTTGGATCAAATTCCACCTTCTCACGAATGAAGTGCTATCGAGGATCAATGTGCTTGGTCCTCTGATGATCCATAATATTCTTAGCCAAAAAAATGCATGATTGATTGGTTATCACACTTAATTCCAAGGGGAATTACATGTGCTAGGCCAAGATCTGCAAGTAGCGGGCGAAGCCAAACTACTCCACACACTACTTGTGTAGTAGCCATGTATCAGCTTCAGTGGAAGATAAAGCAACAGTGGGTTGCTTCTTATTAATCAAACTTACTGTCCCACTGCCTAGTGAAAAGGCATATCCTCAGTGCTCCTCTTATCATGGCCATGAACCCTATCATTGTCTCCAAAGGAAATACCTCTATGGAGCGTATGTTTTGTATAGCGTTAAATACGATTCTGCCCAGCAAACACTTTTGCAGCATGTCAAGCCTATTATGTCCCCTTAGCAGCCTATGCAACTCAAAATTCCTTTTACGGATAGAGAATTGAAGGATGCCATGTATCTCCTGGTTGGGATGGTCTTACAATGGAGTTCTTTTTGTAGTATTGGGATGCTATTCATCACACTCTTGTATATGGTCAATAATGCCTGCCTGTCATCTATAAGCTGGTTGCTAAGATGTTAGTGACTTGTATAAATAGTTTTCAGTATGAGGGTTTACATCCTGCGCAGTATGGTTTTGTTCCCTGCAAGTGTATTATAGAAAATATCGCCAATGCATATGTGGGGATTGAATATGCAAAATATACTAAATAGGATGTTCTTTTATTACAAGTGGATATTGCTAAAGCTTTTGATACTATACAACGGGACTTCATCCCGCAAAGTATGCGGTCACTGGGATTTGGGGGAAAAATGCTGCATGCCATTTATTGGCTATATCAAGATAGTAAAGCTATTGCCATTCTGACGGGTGATATTACTGATGAAAGGACTCTTTCTTGTTCAATACATCAAGGCTTCCCTCTTAGTGCATTGTTTTATGCAATAGCTACTCATCCTATGCTTTGATGTATAGACCATTTAGTAGCTCTACAGGTGCTTTGCATGGATTGGAGATTCAAGGAAGCAAGCCACGGATTGTGCAATCATATGTTGGTGACTCCTTTTTCTTGCCTCGGAACACTGAAAGGGATCTTTCATGCCTTATGTGTGCTCTAGCTTATATGGCTTGGCAGCTGGTCTAAATGTATAATTTCAAAAGTCAAAGCTTTGCCTCTTCATATGCAAGATTGGCTTTCATATTTTATGGCCAGGAGAGATTGTTTTACCTCGGCATCTCGTACGTCATCTTGGTTACCCTTTGGGGTGGATGGTCACTTGTTGTTAACAGTTGGAGTGGGTGCTTGACAAGCTAAAGAAGAAATCAGAATACCGGAAGCTAGCTACCTAGGCATTACATGTTCGGTTGCGTATATTTCAATCCATCCTAGCTGCCTATATACAGCTTTATTTGCCCCTAATGATGTCTGCCAAACAAGACATCTCCTATTTCATGTCCAATATTATGGGGCTTTTTTGACGATCACGTCACCATCGTAAAGCCCTTAGATTACTTGTGGTGGATCACCTTTGCTCGCCTAAAATGCATGGGGTTTGAATATTCTTAATATTCGCTTGCATAGCTCACAAGGGGAAAATGATGCTTCATTTTATGCAGGATGATCAAGATTGGATTTACATAGTGCGACATTTACATTTGCACTTGTCTATTGCAGCCTTTGGTCACTAGCAACCTATTTAATGGGATTTTCTCTTAAGTCAAATTGATGGTAGGGTTAAGGGCTGTCCTTTTGTCTCTTGTTTTCTTTCTGATTGGAAGCACATAGTCTCTCACCTTGAATGTCATGGCCGGGATACTCTTGCTGGATACTCCTTACGTGCTGAGAGCATTTATTGGTCAAGTGTTTCCTTTTCCGTTAGCTTTGCGGGAGCCCCACCACTCTTATTTTATTTAGTCCAAAGGAATATGCCTTGTGGGAGATGTGCTGGATGATGTTGGTCTATGCTATCTTTTCCTACAGTAATTAGATGGTTTGTCTTGGGAGAGCGTTATTGGTACCGATGGCACTTATTATCATAGATGCTTTCTGACTTTCAGCCAATGCCTCATCTTGAGACTCTGGACCGACTCAATGACTAGGCCTTTCATTTGGATCATCGTGCTTGTTGTCCTTTGCTAGGAACTGACATCACGATTACAAAATCTTGTTGCCTCCTCCTTTTGTTTCTGTTCATGCAAATCACATTTGGCCTATCGCATGTTCTCCTAGATGGTGGCGCAAAAGGTTGCGGAAAATTTGGACATGCAAACTTCCACTTCAGCAACATATGTTCTTTTGCGTGTTCTACTTGGGGTTTTGCCATTTGGTTAGATTTTGGCACGTTGCCCCCTGCCATTTGGCGCAACTGTCTTTCTTTACGAGAGACTGTGCCTCATTTACTTTGGCGGTGTCAAGAATCTCAGGACTTTCTATTTTTGCTACACTAGCAGCTTCAGGCTTGTTTCTCTAGTGCTAGTTTTGGCGAGTCTTTCTGGTTGTTTGGAGTTCATCCCGTCCGGCAGGGTTTGGTTCTCCTTTTGCATTGGATTCATTACCAAGCACTCTTGACTCTATGGAAAGACCGGAACCATGGGGTCTTTGGTGATCCTGCCCTGGTCAAATATCACTTCTTTCAGGCATCCTTACAACAATCCTTTAATGATTGCCTTCATGCACGGGATTTGGATTATCTTGTTTTCTTGTCATATACCGAGGTCTTTTGATGTCGCAGCTAGCTATCCTCTCCTTGGGGACTGCTCTATGTAATATAAATATAAACGGATTTACCCAAAAAAATGTGTGTGTGTGTGTGTGTTGAAGTTGCAAGACGGTGGGGCCAGAATATATTGAATATTCACATCCATATTTGGCTCACAAAGGAAAAATGATGCTGCAATTTTTGCAAGGTGATCAGCCTTGAGCTGCCATTATGTGTCATCTACTTTTGCAATTGACTACTCTTGCTTTTGGGCACTGGCATCTCACTCCATGAGATTTCATTCTGGATTATATTGATGGCATGGTTAAAGGCTGTCCTTTTGTTTCCAAAATGTTCTTGCTTTCTCATCTCAAATGGCAAGGTCGAGTCTTTGGATGGGAATTCCTTGCGCACTGAGAACCTACACTAGTCAAAGGCGTTTGATCGACCCCTTGCTTTTTAGGAACCCAAATTGGAGCTTATGTATCGCCTTACTGATTGGTCCTTACATTGCCAAGGTTTTGCTCCTCGCCCCTCGCGCCTGGCTGATATCTCAGTGGTTGGTTTATACAGGGGTCCTTGGATATCGCAGCATGCGAATCAGCTTTGGCCTTTGAATCGTAATGCTAAATGGTGGCGTAAACGATTGCAGCAGCTCTGGTCCTGCAAACGTCCGCTTCGTCAACATGTTTTTCTATGACGAGTGATGCTTGGTGTTATTACTTTTGGCCAACTCTTGGCACGTAGACATGTTGCTCCTGCTCTATGCCACAGATGTTTGTCTCCCAAGGAATCCTCCCAAGGAATCCGTGCTCCATCTTTTTTGGAATTGCCCTATCACCCGTGACTGCTTACTATTTCTTCAGCAGCACTTCTAGGCCCACTTTCGAACTACATCTTTTTGGGATCTTTGGCATTCACCCATAGAGAGTAGAGATTGATCTATTTTTCACTTGGATTTGGATATTGGGCACTCTGGACTCCATGGAGAGACAAGAACCACCGAGTCTTTCAAGAGCCTACTTCTTCGATGTTCTGATGTTACTCAGGCAATCCTTTTCTGTTAGTCAGATCGATTACACACTTCACTTGTCTTACATTAAAATTTTCTGATCTTGTATTTGCTGATCTCCACTTTGGAGATACCTCTTGTAATATAAAAATACATGACCCAAAAAAATGTGTTTTGGAGTTGCAGGAGCTATGACAAACTTTGCCTACTGGGCTTCCCAGAGCTATCTCTTGGTGCCAGGGAGTCTCCATCATCTGTGAACAACTGCTACTAGCCCTCCTTCTCTTGGGACCATCTTTCTCTACTGCGACCTGTTTTCTTCACCCCTCTGTCTTCTTACTGCCTCCTCTGTGGCCTCTCTTGGTTGTGTGCATTTCCTGATCCTCTTGCCTGCACTGCGAATTCCACTACCTACACCCCACTAGCTCTTTTCCTCTTATACTGCTGCTCTTCATAGGGTGCGTGAGTGCTAGATCTTGTGCGTGTGTTTGGGTCTGTTGTTTTGTTTGTTTTCCTGTATAGTAGCCTCCTGTTCATCTACCCTCTTTCTTCTTGCCTTTAAGCTTCTAGATATTCTCTCTTCATAGTCTCTTTTCCTACTGGGTTTAGGCGTCTTTCTCTTTTTCATAATCCTGGGGTGTTCTCTACTTTGATATCCCCACATACTACTATTTATACAATTCCTTCCTCCCTTTCCTCTGCTGTTTTTACAGGGTTTTTTATCATCTTTCAAAGGCCCTTGTTGGCTGAGTGTCTATAGTTGTGAGTGACAGATATTCTCAGCTGAGTGCCTATAGTTGTAGTATTGAAGGCTTTTCTATGTCAATATGGCTCTGCCACTCAGAATGACAAAATCTGTACTAGGGACGAGTATTGCAAAATGAAAAGTAAAAATATGCATGGTCCTAGGATGGCCTTGTTCATGACTCGAATGAGCTGCAATTGGAATTTAAGGTTATGCATGAAGACACTAGAAAAGATTGGAAGGATCCTCCCCCTACAGTGGGCATAACTGTGGAGATTGACGAAATTGTGGATCTAGCTAGGGAATATGCTAAGAATGCTTCCCCCCCCCCCCCCCCCCCAGGCCGAATGCCTGTTTCAGTAGATGTGGGAAATTAGTTCACAAGGACTTTAGGGGGATGTTTTGTGCCGAAAGTGCATTGTGCAACCAAGGGTTTTTTTGAAGTTATCAGACGAGCAGCATAAACAAATGCTTCTAAAGCATTCTCCTCTTTGTTATGGGTAGCAAATGGCCATGTTTTGCCTTGGTCTCTTATAGGATACCCTTACTGATCAGGCATCGCTGCCCAGTATGGATTAAGGTTGTAGATTTACCCCAATTCTTGGAAAAGATCTTGCCAAAATTTGCAGCATCTTTGGGTAAGGTGGTGTGTCCACCCCAACAAAATGGGAATTCAAATAGATTTTGCATATTGTGGGACACAGATGTCCCACGCGGGAATCTTATTCAATCATTGTGAATAATGTTGCAATGGGCAATGCTTTTTATAAGCTTAAATGGGGTCCTTTTGTAGGTGCTTGTTTTGAATGCTGGAAATTTGGCCAAATGTCCTTACAACGTCGCGGGGCTTTACACAAGATGCCCTTGGAAGCAATGCCTGCGTCACTTAAAAACAAAGATGATATTGGCACATCTAGGCTCAAAAATAAATTTAATAAACCAGCTCTTGCTATCCAAGATAAAGGAAAGGACAAAACTCACTCCAGCTAGTAATGGTACTAGTCAAATGCCCTTTGTAGCTCAAGTAAAAGCCAACAAAAAAACCTTGAAAGAACATGCACATTGCGAGGACTGAGATTATGCCCCCCCCGCCCCCGACAAGTCGAGAGTACTCTGTTGTGAAAATCTTGAGGCCATCCAATGTGTAGGGAGAACCCATACAGCACGGTCATAAAGAGGCCACAGGTGAGCATGCCATCTAAGGTGGTGACATGTAGATATGGGAGGAATCGACTCTGGGAACGAAGGGTGTCCACTAGAGCCAACATTTCTACTCTAGGTGAGTGCAACACAATCACCTTATACGAGAAGGTAGATAACATTGGGTTCACGTTGCATCGAGGGGTGATAGTAGGCATGGTGGAGATGAGTGGGTGAGTAGTGGAGCGGATGAGTAGGGGAGCAAATGAGTGATGAGAGTTGGAGGAGGGATCGTGGAGTAGAGTAGAGCAGCGGTTGAAAAGAGCATAGTCTCAGCTAGGAGAACTCTTTGGCCTCGTACTTGGACTGGTGCCTCATCTATAGGGAATACCCTTTCTTAAAATTCTGGTATGGGTATTACTTGGGCTGCCGTGACGTTGCCTAGCTCACAAGATTTGGTGTCACGCCAGGATCATGTCATATATCCTGAGGTGGACATGTAGTCTTGATGGCACTTTTTGTGTGACAGAGCTTGTACACATCTGTAAATATGTGAATATGTTGGCACAAATAAATTGTATAAGGGTTATATGACGTGCAAAAATGAAAATTGTATGGGTATATCTCAAAAGATTGCAGCCGATATAGTGGCCTTGCCGGAGCATAAACACCATGGTTATGCAGGCTAGATGGGACATTTTCTATGCGGGTGACAGCTCTTTTCTGGAGTGGTAGTTCTTGCCTTCAGCTTATTGTGGCTTTCAACGCAATGCCTTTTGCATGGTGAAATATTTGAGTTTGCCTCAATCTACACCCCACAATCATTGCATACTAGAGCCTTCGTATGGTAGGCTAGGCAGTAATGTCTTTAGCGGCAAACAACCTTTCTTGTGGCAAATTTAATAATGCTCCGCTGCCGGGAGATAACACATCTGGCCGTACTCAAAAGCTAGCTTTGGAGCAAGAGCAGCGGCTCCTCCAGTTTGGTCTTGGTGACAGGGGCTTCGTTTCCTGGCTATTGTTTTTAGCATAATGCCTAAACAGCTTATAGAGCCCGTCTAGATCGCTGCTATATGTTTAATGTGCATCAATATGATGCACTCACTTGTAATTTGTGGGCTGATTATGCTTTCTTGCATTCGGATCATGCTCCACTTAGGTGGATACAAGGCTGCTTATTATAAATAGCAGTCACTTGCAGCATGAAGCATATACAGACATGGTGGGTGATGCTATTGGTCCTCTTTGGGCACATTGCCATATAGATGTTGATAATGCATGAACTGCCTTTGTTACTCATATGCAGCATGTAATCCCTGAGTATGGTAAGAATTACATGCGCACTCATATGGAGGATGTTGCCAAGGCTAAAGGCACTTGTCACGACTTGACAGAAGTCAGCCACATCCTGGAATTCTATCTTGTTGAGGCTACTCGCCGATGTCAGGCCCCACATTTTCTACAATGTAATGATCGTAGTAAGGTTGAGAAATGGGAAACCAAAGCCAGTCAAAGGGCTTTTTCTGATAAGGGCTGCTCCTCAAAGGATTTTTTTAAAGGCTTGCAGTATAAGAGGCAAAGTGAAAACATTTGTGGTCACTTTGCTAAACAATTTGGGAACGTTATTCCTTTGTCATATGAGGTAATCTTTGCACGGCAGGAACTTCAACATGTTAGCCCAATTTTGTCTCCTCATCAAGCTAGGCAAATTGAAGTTCTTTTCAAGGAGAGAGAATTAAAAGATGCCATCAGATCATGTGGCAAACGGAAATCCTCTGGTTGGGATGGTCTTTCTTTCTGCAATATTGGGATGCCGTTTTACCTACATTACTATATACGGTTAATCATGCTTGGGAAACACAGCAAATGCTAGCTCGTTGGAAGAAAGGATTGGTTAAATTATTTCCCAAGAAATACTTGTATGAGTTTTTTGCATACTCATGCGTGTCGTCTATAAGCTTGATGCTAAGATGATAGTCATCCATATTAAAAATTTCTTGCATGACGGGTTATACCCTGCCCAGTTTGGGTTTATTTTATGCTGACATATTACAAATAATATTGCAAATGCTTGTATGGGGATTAAATATGCAAAGTACACTGAGCAGGATGTTCTCTTATTGCAAGTCGGTACTGCAAAAGCATTTGCTATGGTACAATGGGATTTCATCTCACAGACCATGCGCTCTTTGGGATTTGGGAAAAAGTTTAGCATCTTATTTATTAGCTATATTAAGATAGTAATGTTGTTGGTATTGTGTAGTGCATGGGGTTAGAGGTACATAGAAGAAGGCTACTCATTGCACAAGCATATGCTGATGATTCCTTCTTCATTCCCCAGAAAACTAGAAGTGATCTTTTGTGCCTCATGCGTGCATTGTCTTTATATGGTCTGGTAGCCGGCCTACAAGTGAATCTCCAAATATTCCTCCACTGCATGTGAAAGATTGGCATGAAATTTCTTTGGCATGGGGAAATTATCTTACCTACGCAGCTTGTGCGTCGTCTTGGGTATCCTTTGGGGTGGACTGTCACTCACCGCCAACAAATGGATTGGGTGCTAGATAAGTTGAAAAAGAAATTGGAACACTGAAAGTTGGCTACTTGGCCCTTACTCGCCCATTTTCACATAGTTCAATCAATCTAAACACTGAAAGGGATCTTTCTTACCTCATGCCTATCTTTATATGGTCTAGCTGTAGGACTGCATGCCAATTTTCAGAAATCTAAATTGCCACCTCTCCATGCGAAAGCTTACATCATCTATTATTGCCGGGGGACATTTTTCCACCCCCACAGCATGCAAGGTGGACGGTTAGTCGCCACCATCAGCAAAAGAATTTGGTTCTTGACATGCTTTAAAAAAGGCTAGAATATTGGAAACTAGCAACATGGCCTTTACATCTCAGATACTGCACCTATTGGTTGCCTATATCCAGTTTTATTTGCCTTTGATGCTTTTTACTAAGCAAGACATCTTATGTTTTATGTCTGCTATCATGGAGCTCTTCTGGCGCTCACGCTTTCACAGGATAGTAGCCCTCAGGCTGCTTTCACTAGATCACCTTTTCACGCCTAAAATGCATGGGGGACTGGATAATATGCATATTCACATGCATATTCTAGTCCAAAAGGGGAAATTGATGCTGCAGTTTATGTATGGTGCTCAGCCATATGACGAGACATTTGATTTTGCACTTGTCTACACCAGCTTTTGGCCACTGGCACCCCACTCGTTGGGACTTACTTTTGGGTCACATTGATGTCAAAATAAAGGGATGCCCTTTTGTCTCTCATTTGATTGCGAATTGGAAACATATTCTTTCCCGTTTGAAATGGGAAGGTAGGGACACTCTTGAAGGTAAATCCTTGCGTGCAAAGATCCTTCATTGGTCAAAGGATTTCACACTCCCTTTGGCATCACAGGAATCTTGTTGTTCCTATTTCTTTGGTCCAAAGGCATCTGTCATGTGGATATGTGCTTGATGCATCTGATATGGTCATCTCCTTCAGCTGCCTTTGGAACAGCACTATAGGCCTATGGTATTTATTGTCAGAGATCTTGCATGATTTTCAGCCAGTACCTTGTCTTGGGATTTGTGACCGTCTCAAAGACTGGATTCTTCAATCTCATGATTGGGTTTGCCATGAGCTACCGTTAGCTAATATCACGGTTGCATCTTTGTATAAAGTTTTGCTGCTTTTGCCTTGGGTTTCTCTTCGTGCCAATAGCATGTGCTTTGTGACACGCTACTCTTGGTGGCGGCACCAAAAAACTGCAATATATTTGGGCTTCCAAACTTCCGATGCGTTAAAAATTCTTCTTGTGGCGAATTCTGTTTGAGAGTTCTCCCATGTGGACTGCTTTTTGGCTCGTTGGTGTCGAAGTTGTCAGTCCTCATGGGAGTCTATGCTCCATATCTTTTTGCAATGCCCCAAATCTTATGATTTCTTGCTCGTGCTACAACGAAGGCTTCTGGCTTGTTTTCCTAGTGCTTGCTTTGACAAGAGATTTTGGCTGTTTGGTTTTCATTCAGTAAGGAAGGGATATGATCTACTCTTTTATTGAGTTGGCTATTGGGCACTATGGACTCTATGGAAGGACTATAATCATCGAGTCTTTGGTGATCACTCTCTGGCTAAATATCAGTTCTTTTGGGCATCCTTAAGGCAATCGTTTTATGATTGTCCACAAGCTCGGGACCTAGATTATCCTACCTTCTTGTCATATAATGATATCTTCTTATGCTTGTAACTGGCTGTCCCTTTTCTTGGGACACCTGGATTTCAACACCCCCCCCCTCAAAAAAAAAAAAAAAGGGGCTCAAGTATAGAGCAGTCTATATTCGTGTATTCAAGAAACATTCCAATCATTTACTACTAATCCAAACATTAAGTGAATGCTTAATTCAAATCATAGTCACATATTTTACTCGTTTTGTCCTATTCGAAACCTCGAAACCCGAAACAGACGAAACGTTTTGAAATAGGACGAAACGCTCTCAATGAAACCTTTGTTTTGCCCAAATCAAAATAAACGTTTTTGCCCTGTTTTTTCTAGAATCCAAGGTGTTTATGTTTTGAATTTTCTTTTAGTATCTTGACTTACATTTCTCTTTGTTCACTCTAACTTAAATATAGCATATCCTTTTGTCCCTATAAGGGTATATATTAAGTATCAATTCAAAACCTATCCATTTCGTACGAAATGCCGAAACGAAACGAAACGAAACTTGTCGAAACGATGAAACAATGAAACAGACGAAATGTTTCTTATGACTATGATTCAAATCCTAGACACATTGGTTGGGATCATGATGCAAGTCAACTTTGATCAGGCATCTAATCGGCAACTCTGCTAGCACCTAACCATTCTCGGTACAGCCCCTCAACACCTCACATCTTTTTGAATCACTTGTACAAACAACTCGATAGCTACATCTTTTGCCTCAAGTTGGCACATCGGGTAGAAACCTAGGTATATGTGGGAACACCTTTGATCCCCTTTTCTGGGTTCTCAATTCAAAAGACCCCCTCTCTCCCTCTCTCTCTCTCTCTGTCACTGCCGATTCTTTCTTTGCAAATTTCAATTCAAATCCAAATTCATACAGTCAAAACAACTTAACTGCCACTCCTGTGTTCAATCACTTTTAAGAGGTTAAAATGATGAATTTTATCATGTAGACCTCTGTACAGTAATTTTCTTGTCAGGGCTTTTTGCAAATGGTTCGACTGCAAGCTCCCTTCACCAACTGTGTACAAAGCTTCATATGGCCATTTACGTAGAACACCCCCAATTTTTTGTGATTGGCCCTAATATTAGAATGCAAAGATGCATACATTGATGTATTGTGTAAGTTGTCAATAAGCAGGTAACCAAGTTACCAACCCTTATTTTGAGTTCTCAAAGACTGTGATGGGAATGTCTATTTCTTGAGCAATGAAGGTGTCCTTCCTAGCCGCATGATCTTCTTCTCATTTATGTCTAATTTCGAATTCATTAATTGTATTCTAGGTGCTTGTTGTCTTACCTGGACAAAGTACCATTGACGGCCTTCAAATACCAAACCATCTGAAGGGGCTTCTTAAAGGACTCGATTGGCTTCGTCATCTAATATTCTAAGTACGATTACATCCTTACCTTCAATTTTAATGTCATTTCATTGATTTCGTTAATTTTTGGATTGCGTACTTTTTTATGTGTTTTCCTTTGAGGAAGAAACACAGGTTTATTTGAAGCATTAAGACAATGGAGATGCAGAACAAAGACTGAAAGTTGTTTGAAAATGTTTCTTTCTCAAGGTCATATTTGACTTTCATATTTAATTCTCTTCTTTTCAATATTTTTCAAAACCTTTACCAAGTGGATACGAACTGTTACTGAGACTTTCAAAAATGTGTTATTTAGAAATATTTCATTTAAGGAGTTCTGTACTAGAGTTTGCTATTCTTGTTATGGCCAAATTTTTTCGACATAAGGTCATTTGAAATGGGTGCATACAAAAAGTCTTTTAGACTTAACAATATGTTTGCTTTGCTACGAGGAGTGCAATAAGGTACCCCATAACACACCACGATTTCCATTCCCATTTCAATTGTTGAACATGTAGGGTGCATACAAAAAGGTTCAAGGGTTGACAATATGTTTGCTTTGCTAGGAGGACTGTAATAAGGTACCCTACAATACCCACCATTTTCATTCCCATATCAATTGCTGAACTCGAAGAAATTGTAAGCAGTCTATTGCTGCATGGATTAATGAATTTTAGGTGAGTGTATGTATGACTTTTCATAGCGTTTGGCTAATTTTTTAGGATTCAATTCTTGATTCAAGGTCTGAGCTTGACAATATCCAACGTAAACAGTGTAACATTTTTTGTTATTTAAGCTTGAGCAGAAAATGATTTGTAAGATATGTATCTCATTGGAAATCATGCTATGCTTATAAGAGAAAAAAAAGCTTTTACTTCTGAAGATGTGGTGTTATACTCATGGTTGGCAGTAAGTAGAATAAGCATGAATTTCCATGTACTTGAACCCTACCATTTGCAAATGTCAGAGGGAAGTTAATTGATAGACCTTGAGATGAGAGAAGCATTCCAACTTGACACATTTGAAGAAAATATATATGCTAGGGAGTTCGCCTCATCAATAAAAGCATGTTTGATTGAAAGTAACAATTTGGTTGTAGTACGTTTTCAAGAAAATATTCAAATAAGTCATCCAATTCTAAAGAATCTGTTTATGTGAGTTTTATTTGGTCTTAAACATTGTCCTTACAATTATATTGAGGTATACTTTCCCTTTTCCAAGGACAAAGGAATAAAACCTTGCACGCTTGATTGAAAGAGATATCATATACAATATACAATGTCAATTAGAAAAGGGGCTCCATTGAAAGAAGAGCAATCATTGATAAAGAAATAATCCAAATGTATACGGCAAGAATGACACATCTATGCTAGGCTTCTTTCCCATTTGGGATGAGAGAACACCACCTTTGTCAAAACACAAACTTGTTTGATCTAAGTCCACAGCGGATATGGATATAGAGGATGGGGTCACGCCACTTGAATGTGAGATGGCAACACTTTGAGGGGTTTCGGTTGGATACCATGAAAGAGATCACTTTGTCTACTTTGCAATTATGAAGTGGCCAAGAGAGAAATAGAAATGGAAACACAAAAGAAGTCTTACAAAGATCTTTTGCAAAACCCTCAAAACCAAACCATCTTGTTTTTTATACTTTTTAGTTTTAAAAATTTTTAACCTTTAAGTTTTGAAAAAGGGCATAAATCATCACGTATTGCACTTTGTTTTTTGTTTTTCCTTAAAGTTTCCTAAAACGCTTCATTTGGAGGCTTGCACGTGCTTTTTTCACATAATTCAAAGAGCTTGCAAAGCACTCGGTAGCATGTCCTTTTGGATTATGCAACAAACTATCACAAGTCTTGAGATGCTCAAGAGAAACAAAACAAAATTGTCCACTTCTCTCATAAGGGGCATAGAAGCTAGGAAATAAAATTTGGAGTAATCTCATGGCACTACAAATACTATTATCAAGCTAATCATATTCTCATGGTACATATAATTTTTTCTAATGTTGTCTAATTACTTAGGCCATATCGCTTGTAGATATAATCACAAACATCATCATTGTCATCGGCATTGCATCATTATCATCATATTGAGGATTGCCATATTGATATCAATCTAGATATTTAGTATTTTTATTTGTCTTAGGTGCAAATGCTTGCTTAGTTATTTTCTTTTTGCAAAAAAATACTTCTATTAAGTATGAAAGAAAACTAGCAAGCTCAATGCGGGAGTACATCATGACATGCATGAGAAAAACCTAAACTTAAAAAAGAGCTAGCAAATAATCAGGGTTGGGGTTGAAATGCCACATCAATCCTGACACGAAATCAAAGAAGAAAGGTGATCCCCTCCATACTTTGAAAAATATAGCACCCCTAGCTCTCAATGGCCTTTGCATGCTTGTCTAGATGGCCATTAAAGTATGAATAGGTAAAAAATATATAAATAAAGTATGAATAGTATCAATCCATATACTGGCCAATGTTTGAGAAGGGTGAACCTGGGATCCATCCAATGCATCTGTACATCTGGCTCTACAAACATGCCATGCTGCAATACTAGTCAGAATCTTCGATAAGGTGTTTACAAAAGCATGTGTAGCTCTGAAAGTAGTGAATGAAACATCTTAAAGAGAACATGACTTTACTGCGTGTCGTCGAACAGAAAAAGCCGCATTCTTCGAAGACATGAGGTCCTGTAAGAGAGAGCCAAGCAACTGAGCCCCAGATCATGAAGAAGGGTGATACATGAAAAGTGCATAAGATCCTAGCAACACCCTTTCAGATCGTCCTCGCCTGTGTGCACTCCTAAAGGTAATGTTGAACTGATTGAACTGTAGAATGGCAATACGAACATTTAGGGTCAGTCTCGAACTTGGATTCGAACCTATATTTCCACAGGCTCGTTGCCATCCTTCTGTAAATATAGAGCCAAAAGAATAGAGTGATTTTTCTATTCTTGAGAGATTTCCAGAGTCTCCTTCAATTTCTACACATCGGTAAAAATGTGAAAGTTGTCCCAATGAGGACTCCACCCCTTCCTCAATATATTTGGTCTTTCTTAGTCTCATTGATCCTTTGGTCTTTCGAAGACTTTACTCTCTCTCTCTCTCTCTCTATCAACATGCATGCATGCATGTATGTATGCATGTGTACATATATCTTTGTGTGTGTGTGTGTGTGTGTCATGTGTGTGTGTGTGTGTGTGTGTAGAGTGTGTGCGTGTGAAGGCGAGAGAGAGAGAGAGAGAGTGTGTGTGTGGTGTGCTGATGTGTGCGCTGCTCTAGTGTCGAGAAGGTGGTGACAGTGTGTGCTGCTGTGTGCGCTGTCGTGGTGTCGAGAAGTTGGGGATGGTGTGTTGTTGTGTGCGCCTCTTGCAGAGCCTTCGCAATGCGAAACCTTTTGACCCCTCATCGAAAGCATTCCGCTAGTGAGCTGTGCTAGGTCCCGGCTGCCCACAATATTCCTACAAGTCCCGTGCCCTTCTGTCAAGGTCCCGTGCCCAGCTTACCTCGCTTCTCTCCTCGTTGCAAGTCTCGTGCTCTTATGTCAAGGTACCGTGCTTAGCCGTTTCAGTGTCACCAGCCCAACCAGTCTAGTTCGTGTCTTGTTTGGTTACTCCCTTTCTCATTTGTTTATATCGTGACTGTCAATTCCTAGTTTCTTCGCTATCTGTCCTAACTGTGAATATTCTGCCCGACTGTTTATTTTGTCTTCAACCTCATCTCCCTCTATTTTAGCGTTGAACTTTCTATTGAATCCACTAACTTCAACATGATAGAAATAAATAAGTGTTATACAAAGAGGGCACTCTCCCCTGAACCCTAAAGATAGTCAAGGGAGACTCTGCCCTTCATAGCTCCTTCAACTGAAGATGCTTCCTATGTTTTTGACATGTTGAATGAGGAATTTCAACAAAGTAGAAGAGAATGGATGCTGCCTGCTCCGGAACTCACTTATAAAATGAAGTTGCCTTCTCTTGTGCATCCTCTGAAGAAGCTCTCTCAAACTGCAGTCATCATCTTTTTCCCTAGGAAATTACCGTCGGCGGCTAATGATGTGGGACAATGGGTAAATTCCCTATTAGGTGGCTGTTATGTGGAAGGAGTATATTTTGCATCTCGAGGGTTTTATGAAGTTCATCTCTTGGATGCCTTGACAAAACAAAAGATGCTTGAAATGTCCCCTTTATTTTTTGGCCATTAGATAGTACATATCATGCCTTGGTCTCCTAATAACGACTATCAGAATCTCATCAAGCACCATTCCCTAGTATGGGTTGAAATGGTTGATTTCCTAGATTACGAGGATGGAGCTTCCTGGCTTAGCAATGACATTTGGATAATAGATGTGTTCCCCTCATCCCACAGGTAATAAAAATCGCTTTTGCATCTTATGGGATACTAATAGACCAACCCCTCCTTCTATTGCTGTTGAGATTGAGAGTGTTAACTTGGGAAAGAAATATTTCGCTTTGAAATGGGAAATTTTTGCTGGTGCTTGTTTTTCTTGTCACAATTTTGGACACCTAGCTTTTGAGTGTCCCTCTATCCTTCATCCTCCTCCTCCAGCTGCCATTCCCCAGCCATCTAATAAAGGAGGTCAGAAGACTTATGTGGAAAAGATAGAAGCCAAAGGGGCAAAGCCTTCAGTTCATATAGGGAGTCATGTTATTTCACCTCAAAATAAGGATAAGGGAAAGGGCAAGCAAGTGGAAAACAACTCATCTTCTCATGAAGGTTGGTAGACTGCAAAGAAGACAGTGCCTCTCAAACAAAGATCTCTCCAATCCCGTAATTGGGATGCTTTTGCTCCTTCTCTTGGACAACCATCTACCTCTTCTGATAACCCAATCTCAAAGGCATGGGTCAATGCAGTTAAGAAGGGTATTCCACTTTGTGAAGAAGATGATCTTGTTAGGGAATTGGATTTTGGGGGTCAGCAAGACCATGAGGCAATGGCAGAGACCTGATGCCTCCCTTTCTTTTTAAGGATTACTCAATTCTTGTACATATTTTCATGCGTGCTTCTCTAAGATGTGTTTCCTATAATATACAGGGCCTCTACAACCTGAATTAATGGAGGCTCCTTTTGCACTATAAATACAACTCATCTAGATGTTGTGTGTCTGCAAGAGCATAATCAACATTCTTTTACTAGCTAGCATGGGTTCTTTTCAGGATATGATATATTTTATGTAGGCTTTGATCAATTCTCTGGGGTGTGCGTTCTAGCCAGACATGATTTGCAGCCCTGTGTAGCTTATACTGATCTTTGTGGCCGATGTATAATTATCCAATGCATGATCAATGGAGAGATTTTTGAAATTGGTTCCATGTATGTCTCTCAAACTTCAGCTAGTAGAGTTCGGATGTGGGATTCCATAAAGCAATATCCTTGGTCTAATAATGCTATACTTTGTGGTGATTTCAATAATTCTCCTCACTGGAAGAACAATACTACTCATAAATCGCATATGCTACCCTCTGAAATTCAGCAATGGGAAGATATGATCTCATCACTTCATATCGCAGATTTATGGACAGCAACTCACCCCTCAGTTTTGGGCTTTATATATCATCATAATGCTTTTACAGAGTATTGGGCAAGGCTTGACAGATTGTATCTTATTCATGCTCAGCAATATGATGATTATACATGTCAAATGTGGACTGACTATTCTCAGCAATTGTCTGATCACACTCCTCTTTAGCTGAACCTTTCATTTGGTATGCCTCTGGATGATATGCAGCTCTCTCTAGTTAGACACTTACAGGTCAATCAATTATATCTTTCTCATGAAAAATTCTAGCAAATGATTCGATTGGTTTGCAGGCCATTGTTATCACATGCTTGGGAGGACATTGACTTTGCTTGGAACTCTTTTGTGCATCGCATCCAAAATGTCATTAAGGAATATGGAAGATGGTACATGGCAGAAACCAGGCATCATATCCAGTGGGCAAAATCACAAAAGCAATCCTTGGTATAGATTAGTCATCAAAGGTTCCTTTCTGCTTCTGAACAAAGTTCATTGTCTTCTGCTACTTCCATGATTGATGCCAATGATAAACGTAAGCTTTCCAAATGGCAGACAAGGGCTAGAGTTTAGCCATTGCTAGATAAGGGCTGTTCCTCAAAATCTTTTTTTCGAAATTTACATGCATATAGACAAAGTCAATCTATCACGAGAGTTAGAAAATCAGATGGTATTTGGACCCTGACTTTATCTCAGTTAGAAAAACAATGTCTGGATCATTTTCAGCTTCTCTTTTCTCAGCCATCTTCTTCTACTTCTAAGGTTAAATTGGCTTGGAGCAAATTTATTGATCTTGTCTCTCCTATTGTTTCTCTGCCAAAAGCTTCATTGTTGAAAGTGTCTTTTTCAGATATTGAATTGGATGATGCTCTCAAACATTTAGGAAAACATAAATCCCCTAGTTGGGATGGTTTGACGGTTGAAATTTTTGTTGCCATCTGGGCTGAATTAAAGGGTCCAATCTTGTAGCTCATTAATGTAGCTTGGTAGCATCAACATCTTTCTTCAGCTTGGAAGCATGGTCTGATCAAGCTTGTGCCCAAAAAACTATTATGTGAGACTATGGCAGACCAGATTTTGTGCTAGCTAAATAGCACTCATGGAATCAGTATGCAATGTTGGTACACGTGTATGAATCCCCAAATCTCCCACTAGCCGATCAAGCCATATAGCCTCCTTGCAACCCTTTGTGGCTGCAACATACTTGGCCTCTATGGTAGACAAAGCAACACACTTTTGTGCGTGAGAAATCCATGACACTGCACCACCTGCAAAGGTGAACACATAACCATAAGTGGATCTCCAGCTATCCACATGCCCATGCCCTACATAGTGTGAATCTGTGTACCCAAGTATACACATCTCTCCTCCGCCACATCTCCTTGGTACTCTTCATGTACCTCATGATGCACTTAACTGCCTCCCAATGCCTCTTTCTTGGATTAGCCATATATTGGCTAACAAAACTCCCACCACTGCAAATGCAATGTCCAGTCTAGTAGCTATCATAGCATACATAAGACTCCCAACTATTGATGCATAATGAACCTTGGCCACCATGGCTCTCTCCTCATCTGATTTGGGAGTATCTTCCTGATCCAATTTGACATATGGAGTCAATGGAGTACTTATTGCCTTTCCCCCCTCCATATTGAAATGATGTAACACTTTAGTAACATACTCCCTCCTCACTCCCTTTATGAAAGCCAAAAGAGATTCCTACTCTGGTCACATGTGATGCGCATACCAAGAATATGACGTGTAGGTCCCAAATCCTTCATGTCAAAGGCCTCATGCAACTTGGCCTTCAATGCATCCAGCTCATAAGTGTTCTTGCTAGCCAATAGCATATCATCCACATAAAGTGCCAGGAGTATCAAGTTATTTTCCTTACCTTTTAGTGTAGAGGCAGTGATCAATCTCACTTCTTCTGAAACCCTTGGATTAAATGAAAGCATTAAATTTTTGATACCATTCTCTAGGCACTTGCTTAAGGCCATAGAGACTCTTTTTCAGCTTGCAAACCAAATGCTCTTTGTCTTTTTCTTCAAAACCTTATGGTTGTACCATGTAAATTTCATGATGTAGATCCCCATGCAAGAAAGCTGTCCTGATATCCATCTGCATAAGCTCCATATCCTCTGCTGCCACAAGTCCAAGTACACATCTAAGAATGGTCATTTTCACAACTGGAGAGAAGACCTCATCAAAGTCTGTGCACGCTTCTCTTTCTTGAACCGTTTAGCAACCAAACATGCCTTATACTTAGGCACATCATCACCTGTGACTTTCATCTTGTAGACCCATTTACATGGCAATGGCCCATCACTTTGATGCCTGTTATATATAAACTTATTGCCAAAATGTTGGTTCACCGGATAAAGGATATTCTTCATGATGGTCTTCATCCTAGACAATATGGTTTTGTTCCAAGAAGGCATATACGTGATAATATCTCCAATACTCTCATTGCAATGGAATATGCTAAATATTTAGCACAAGATGTTTTGGTCATGCAAGTGGATGTGACAAAGGCATTTGATATTATACAGTGGGATTATGTCTCTCAAATCATGTCTAGACTTGGTTTTGGCCCATGATTTTGGCCCAAAGGTAGTTAATGTCATTTATTGGCTTTACTCAAATTCACTGCTCAATGCTTTATAGGGAATCATTTGTCTAAGTCCTGGACTCTGGGACGATCAATTCGACAGGGATGCCCCCTCAGTGCTTTGCTCTATGCTATTGCTTCTCATCCTTTTCTTCTTTATATGGATCATTTGATAGATACTAGATAGCTTGTGGGGCTTCAGATTCCTGGATCACGGCCTTTCATTGCACAGGCTTATGCAGACGATTCTTTCTTCATGCCAAAAAATTATCCTCTGGAGCTTCGCTTATTGATGGGTACCCTTTCTGATTTTGGATTGGCAGCTGGTCTAAATATGAATTTTCAAAAATCAAAGCTCTTGCCTCTCAAGGATTGTGACTGGCATGCTCTTCTTTGGCCAGGTCAGATTATTCATCTTAAGAACATAGTAAGACATTTGGGTTACCCAATTGGCTGGAAAATCAGCAATAAGCAACAAATGTCTTGGGTATTCAACAAAATTTAGGACAAATTAGAATATTGGAAGATCTCCACTTGGCCTTTGCATGTGCGGCTTCAAATTGTCCAGTCCATTGTTTTAGCTTATGTCCATTTTTACCTGCCTTTACTACACTGGTCATCTCGAGATCTCTCTTCTTTTATGTCTCAAGCTATGGAGATTTTTTGGAAAACTAAGCTTCATAAAAAAGCTTTGAGGTTGCTCAAAATGGACCTACTTTGGTCTCCAAGGATGCATGGAGGTTTGAATATTATAAACATCAAATTTCATGTGTTGGCAAGAAAGGTCACTATGCTAAGGGGTTTTTTAAAACAAGAGCAGCCATGGTCTATTATGTTGGCGTTTTTGTGTGGCCATCTAGATGCGCACAAATGCTTATGGGCATTAGCTTGTTGATACATGGGAAAGTAGTACTTGGCAAGTTTCAAGGTAAAATACCTGGTTGTCCATTTTCTACTGCCTTGATTTAGGATTGGAAGCAGGTGCTCTCTCGTATCAAATGGTCTCCCCATCCTGCTTCTATAGCTTCATCTCTTCGACTGGAAAGCCTTCACTGGAGTGCTATTTTTTGCTCTCCTCTCGCTGTACAACAACCAATCAGGGCCTACAATCTCATGAAGTTCGGCATCCAGATAATTGATGATGTGGTAGATATTCACGGTCATATTCTCTCTTTTTTGGTAGCTTGTCAACAATACAATCTTGGGATGCATCAGAGGCCTATATGGAAAGTTATTGTAGATCTCTTACTCCCTCTTGTTTTGATTCCACCATTGGAAGTAAGGGACAGGCTTCTGGCATCTTCAATCTTTAAGTCCAGGCTCTCAATCTTTGTATTTATTGACTTCATGTGTAGCTCAAAGGAAAGCTGGTACAATTTTCCCAGCTACAATCTACCACCCAATATCTCTAGGCCCTTAACAAGCACAAAGTACCGAATAACTGGGCGATCGGAAGTACCAAACAACCAGAAATACGAATAGTTGGGCATCCCAGAAGTACCAAACAACTGGGCAGCCAGAAGTATCGAGCAAAAAAAAATACAGTGAGAATAAGGCACACACGTATGACAAGAGGCAAGCTTGTGTGGATTAGACACAGCTTACATAATCATAGTGGGAATGAAATAACAACCTCTTTGCTAGGGACTACATCACTTAGCCCAAAAGACCAATAAGGAATTTTCTTTGGAGTGGTTCAGATGGTTTGGTAGACACTAGAGCTAGGGTGGCTTGGGATACCTTGATCCTTCCCATATGAGAAAGAGGCATTAATATTATGGTCCCAAAGCTATAGAGCAAATCCTTACTATGTAAGATGGTGGTCGGACATCTTATTCTAGGGTAGAAACCTTGGGAGGATTTTTTCATTCCGTGCATACATTCTTGTTCTCCTTCCATAGGTGGAGATTGGTTGGACAGTACTAGGTGGATGTTTACCTCAGCCCATCTCACGACCCTCTGTTCCCCTCATATGGATGCCATCTTGAAAGGTTGGTCTAGCTTCAAGAATACTTTCCAAGAGTTCTGAATACCTCTCAGGAAGATATTAATAGGTAGCCTTTCACAGCATACTTGATGAGCATGGTAGACCTTTGGGGTGTTCTTATTACATGTAGTGGTCTAGATGGGAGAGAGGTCTAGTTTCCTTTATGGGATCTTGGCTAGAGAGATTTCAAAATACTTCCAATTGATTGACAATTCCAATAAGCAAGCCACTTCACAGGAAGTGCAAGGAGGATTCAATAGATGGATGTATCTATACCTACCAATTGGGATCCTAGGTGACAAATACCATTCTCATGCCACTTGGCTAGGAGTCTTCAAAAGATTAGGAATCCCTCTTTAGGTCATATGATTTTCACATTCAGATAGGGATACACCTTGGTGCTTGATGTTAAATCTAGGGGTAGGTTCTCAAGATCCTTGTAGGATATACTTATGCATTTTCTCTTTCAGCCTGTTTGGGTTGTAGGCCATGTGGAGTAGAGTTTCATGGATTTAAGATTGTATGTAGACCCTAACCCAATCACATTCGCTCTTGGAGACTTTGGATTTATGGAGAGGTACCAATTAAGTACTTGTAGTGGGATCATAGGGAATGGGAATGGATTATGCAGAGTATGTTAAGAGACCCCCCTTCTTTTGATACACAACAATGAGTAAATGCCAATAAATTTTAGCCTAGCTTGAGAGACTAGAGGTCTACTAGAGTGCCTCATTGGGAGAAATTTCACATTTCTATTGACTTGCAAAAATACTTTAGAAGCAACTCTGAAAATCCCTGAGGAATAGAAAGATCACTCTTTTCTTTTGTCTTTCTATACATGGAGGGATTGCAACGAACTAGTGGAGGCCGAGGTTTGATGTAGATTCTACTTGTACTCATTGCCTTTCTACTAAGGAGTCCATCTAACACTGTCTTTGGGGCTGGAAAGGGATTGCTAAGCTATTGATGTATACTTGTATATGGCAATGATTTTTAAATTGTAAGAATGAACTATGTTGGTCTCTATTGATCTTCCACATAGACCTGCACATGAATCAGTGGATACGTCTTGGAAGAGTATGGTGAGCATATTATCTTGGCACATTTGGACATCTAGATGTACCGAGATCTTGGATGACTCCTTGGTTCATCCTATTGACACCTTCGCTCTAGCATCTAGATAGACACAACACATACTTTTATGGTAATATGGGTGGGAAATGCAGGGGTCTTTATGGGAAGCCTCCACTAAGAGGGCAATATTTCTCAAGGAACAGAGTGGCACTCCTTTCTTCTTGAAGTCATGTATAGTGTTGAGGTGGCAATTTTATCCTCAACTTTGGTTGTTTCCTTGCTTCTTTTAGGAGTTTATTTTGGCTCTTCTATGGTGTATTGATTGCATTGCATGATGCTTTTCTCCCTTGAGTTTTCTCCAGGGAAGGTCTCTCATACAAGATAGAAGTCATTTTCTTGCAAAACAAATTAAAAAGGCTAGACAAGTTGAAGTCCAATCTCAAAATGCCTTGAAAGAATTGGGTTTTTAAGGCAAGCTTGGTTCCAATGAAAAGTGGTGCAATATTTTTTTAATGCGAGGACACCCTGAAGAAAAGTGTTGAACTATGCACTACAACACCTATAGTGAATTTGGGCCCAACATGATGATTTTGAGTGTTGGCATAATGAAAAATGCACTATAGATTTTCATTAGGTGACACAAGAAGCTAATCCTAAAGACAAATGCCCACTGAGTTCTGAGCAAGGCAAAGGCAAAGGAAAGAATGAAGAAGACAAAGCCCATCATAGATTCACTATTAAATTTGAGGTGAGAATCACTTCAATGCTGACTGAAAAATATGACAGGGGCATCTCAAGATGCTCAAGAGCAACACTGAACATAAGGAAGTTGACTCCAAATGTCAAGCTATTTTGGTAATTGTAGACTCCGTTGATGCCGATGTAGTAACTAGATCCCAAGGTTCATTTAGTAGCCCCCAAGAAGAGTCCTCCAATAGCCAAGGACATTAATTAGAAAGATAAAAAGCAAGTGGCAACAAAATTGGCTAAATAATTAAAGGATCAGGCACATGCAAAGTGTTGAGATATCGAGCTCCACTCGCGATATGCCAGGGTGACCGTTGTGCATTTATGTCACCGACTTGTTAGCTGGAGATGCGGTTGGTACACCGCCCACGAATAATAGCTGGATGACAGCTATCCTTATCTACTCTAGTTTGTGGCTCAGTTAGTATGCCACCTTAGTTAGTTGAGTTTGGTTTTATGACCCACATATAGGGTTCTTCTATTTCTTTGTACTAGAGTTCTTTTGGCTTTTCACAACTAAGAAGAGGAAAACTGTTTTTCAGCCTCCACCTTTGTGTGTATTCCCCCATTGTGTATGTGAGAAAGCTGCAAGTGAGATCCTTCTCTCTCTCCCACTATCTTCACATGGTATCAGAGCCTTGTTCATGGTAAGGAGCTCAAGAAAGCAAACCAAGTTCACGGTGTCCGCGTAAGAGGACCAGTGTTGCTTTCCTATTTCGAGTTTGGGAGCAAATCTTTGCAGGTAGCACAGCCAGAAGTGCAAGAGTGCACTATCTCAAATTGAGACACCCTTCGCAGTGTGGCGAGAGCGCAGTATATGCTGCGGGAAAGGGGGAAGCCCTTGGTGAAATTATTTTTTCGTTTCGAGGTCATTTCAAGGCCTATTTTGGTGGCGGAAGTTTTCCACAGGCACTCAGGAAAGTGCCTTGTTTTTGCTGTGCAACCATTGTTCTACTTTATTTTTCTGATTCGAGGCCGTTTCGGGGCCCGTTTTGAAGGCGGAAGTTCTTCACAGGCACTCTGAAATAGGCCCTATTTTTGCTATGCGACCACTGCTCGGCTGGTCGGTGAAAAGTTGCCGCAGAAATTGCATCGTATGCCTGTGTGCAGAGATATTGGGAGTTGCAGAATCATCCTTGTTGCCTGTTGATGCAAAATCATCACTAGGAAGTGACTGTGTGGTCAAATACCACTTTCGTCAGTTTTGCAGATCTGCCTGTGTGAGGCAAAAGCTGTGTTTTTTGCAGTGACAGAATATTTTGCAGTGTTCTGTAATGGTGTCTGATTCTCTTTCATAGATTGTCACAGAAAATCTTGACAAGAACAACTTCCAGGCATGGAAGTTTAGAATGACGAATTTCCTTATGGGAAAAGGCTATTGGGAGTTCGTTACAGGAAATGAAGAAGAACCTGTTCTTCCTAATGCTCTAAATCAACAAGAAATGCAGGCATGTAAAGGTTTGCATGAGAGAGCTAGAAAAGTTATGTACTGGCTGTCTATCAGTATTTCGGACTCTATGATTGTGCATATTCAGGATGCAAGTATGCCAAAGGAGGCATGGGATACTTTGGCAAAAATGTACAGCACAAATACGCAAGCCAGGAAAATGCACTCAAACAGGAGTTGCATAATGTGCAGAGAGAAAATTTGAGCATAAATGACTGCCACATGAAGGTGAAGAAAATTGCAGATGCACTTGCTTCCATTGGGTCGCCAGTGGAAGATGATGATCTAGTTTCTGTGACCTTGAATGGTCTAGGAAAGGATTATGCACAATTCTGGACATCCATTGCCGTCCGTGAAAAATTTCCTGATTTTGAGGAGTTGTTTGCTCTTCTAATTTCTAAAGAACAGAGAAATGGGGGTGCATCTTCTTCAGGAGGAACTTCAAAAGAAACTGTCTTCTACTCAAATGCTGGAAGAGGTAGAGGCAGAGGTAGAGGAGGCCGACGATCTGTAGGCCATGGTAGAAATCAAAATATGCAGGAAACTCAAGAAAACCAGTCCTATGCAAGAGGACGTGGTAACTCTAGAGGCAGGGGGAGCCAAAGAGGCCGTGGTGGATGGCAGAGAGGCCAAAATGCAAACAGTAATGTTGAATGCTACTATTGTGGTAAAATGGGTCATATGGCTAAGGACTGCTACAAAAAGCAGAATGACATTATTAATGGAAAATTGCAGCAAGGCAATTATGCATCTTCCAGTAGACAAGGTGATGACAGAAATGAGCATCTATTTATGGTGCAACATATGACCAATTCTGTGACAAGTGCAGAAGAACAAAATAATGTGTGGTATGTTGACTTAGGTGCGTCAAACCACATGACAGGTCATGCAGAATGGATGTAGGATGCAAGGAAAATGGAAAAGCCAGGATTTGTGGAGACTGGTGATGATACTGCACATCCTATTGTGCAGATTGGTAAAATTCCTTTGTCTATGCAGGATGGGAAAAAGAAATACCTGTTTGATGTATTTCATGTCCCGAACATCACCAAGAACCTGGTTTCTATTGGTCAAATGGTCGAGCAGGGCTTGCAAGTCAGATTTAATCCTCATGGATGCTTTGTTGAGGATATGAAAAATATCGGTCGCTTGATAGCAAAAGGAAAGAAGAAGGGTAGGATGTTTACGTTGGATGTGGACATGCCTGAATTGAGTGCCGCAATGTTTGCACATGGGACCGGTGTAGTTGCAGATATTGATATCTGTCACAAACGCATTGGTCATGTTAATATACAGCGACTTAAATCAATGCAAGCCCAAAATATTGTTGTAGGATTGCCTAAATTCAAGGTTGCAAAAATGCATAAGGTTTGTGAAGCCTGTTAATTTGGAAAACAGGCAAGGAAACCATTTCCTAGGCATGTTCAAGAGAGTAAAAAGCCATTGGAATTAATCCACTCTGATGTGTGGACTACTAAAGCTGCATCTATTGGAGGCTGTCACTATTTTGTCACATTTATTGATGACTTCAGCAGAAAACTTTGGGTGTATTTTATGAAAAAGAAAAGTGAAGTGTTTGGGCACTTCAAAGCTTTTAAAGCTATGGTTGAAAAAGAAACAGGCCTGCAAATAAAATGCCTAAGGTCAGATGGAGGGGGAGAGTACCTCTCAAATGAGTTTGCAAGGTTCTTATAGGAGCATGGTATAAAGCAGCAATATTCATGCAGTCATACCCCACAGCAAAATGGAATTGCAGAAAGGAAAAACAGGCATATTGGAGAGGTATCTCGGGCCATGCTAAATGAAAAAGATCTACCAGATTATTATTGGGTTGAAGCAGTTGCTACAGTAGTTTATATAATGAACAGGACTCCCACTGTAGCAATACATGGCATGACGCCAGAGGAGATGTATACTGGTAGGAAACCAGACATTTCTCATTTGAAAATTTTTTGTTGCATTGCCTATGTTCATGTGCCAGATGAGTTGAGGTCCAAGTTGGATCCAAAAGCTGAGAAGTGCATCTTTATTGGTTATTCTCTGCAGCAGAAAGGGTATAGATGCTATAACCCTTCTACACGTAAGTTCACAGTAAGCAGAGATGTTGTTTTTGATGAGATGAACAGCTGGTATAAACCAGTAAATGTAATGATTGATGTAGATGCACAAAATGGTAATGCTGCACAGAATTCACAGCAGCAATCACAAAATATTAGTGGACCTAGAGTGTCCTCTAGCAGTGGTTCACATACTTCACCATGGACAAGCAGATTGAGATCAGGAGAATCTCCTCAAAGCAATGTAGAGAGTGGTATGCAGGTATCACGAAAAGGAAAAGAGAAGGTAGATCAGCCCATGTTTGATGTGAATGCAGGTCACTCTTATGTGGATGGTGAATCCAGTGGCTCAGAACATAGCATTGATGATGAGTTGGGTATTCCTTCTGTTGTTACACCTGGAGTAAGGAAGACCAGGGATGTTTTCAGAGCACCTGGAAGTGAGTCTATTTTGCACAGGTCTACCAGGGTTAGGTATCCTATGGATAGGCTGAAATATGATGGATCCATTCACTATGCCTATATGGTCAAAGTGATACAGGAACCAGAACCCACTTCTTTTGAGCAAGCCATGGGAAATGAAAAATGGCAGAAAGCCATGGATGAAGAAATGGATGCCTTGGAAGCAAATGCTACTACATGGGAATTAGTGCCTTTGCCTAAAGACAAGAATGCAATTGGCTGTAAGTGGGTTTATAAGATCAAGCACAATGCAGATGGTTCTGTGAATAGATACAAGGAAAGATTAGTTGTCAAGGGGTATGCACAGACATATGGCATTGATTATGAAGAAACTTTCAGTCCGGTTGCAAGGATGGCAACCATAAGAGAAGCCATTGCTATGGCTGCATCAAAGGGATGGTCTTTACATCAAATGGATGGCAAGAATGCCTTCTTGCATGGTGATTTGCAAGAAGAGGTCTTTATGGAGCAGCCACCAGGTTATGTTCATGCTCTTCATCCTGAGTTTGTTTGCAGGTTGAAGAAAGCCTTGTATGGCTTGAAGCAAGCACCTAGAGCATGGTCTGACAAGATAGGACAGTATCTTGTCACTATTGGCTTTCAGATTTCCAAGGCAGATTTCTCACTCTATGTGAGAAAAATAGAGAAAGGGATTATGCTGCTTGTCATTTATGTTGATGATTTGATCATCACAGGTGATAGTGATGAAGATATCCTTCATGTGAAAATGCTATTGAGGCAGAAGTTTGAGATGAAATATTTGGGAGAGCTGCATTATTTCTTGGGCATTGAGGTGATTAGATCACCAAGTGGGATACAGCTCTTGCAGAGGCAGTATGGATTGGACATGCTATCCAAATATGGGATGACAGGCTGTAAGCCTATTTCAGTTCCTTTGGAGCAGAATGTGAAGCTGAGCATAGATGCAGGTGAAATTTTGGAAGACCCTACTATGTACAGACGCATAGTAGGAAGTTTGATTTATATGACTATTACCGAGCTAGATCTAAGCTATGCTGTTGGATTGGTAAGTCGGTTTATGCAGGCTCCAAGGAAACTGCATTTGTATGCGGCTAGATGCATACTCAGGTATGTGAAGTCCACATTGTAGTATGGACTATTTTATGAGGCTGGGATTCAGATACAGTTGCATGGATACACTGATGCTGATTGGACTGGTAGTACTTCTGATAGACGATCTACCAGTGGATATGTGTTCTCTTTTGTGAGCGCTGCAGTCACCTAGAGCAGCAAGAAATAGCCCACAGTTGCCTTGTTGAGCACAGAGGCTGAGTACAGGGGTGCAGCAATGGCTGCATGTGAGGTAGCTTGGTTGCATAAGCTACTTTATGATATGCATCAGTCTACAAATGGGCCAGTTGTCATTTATTGTGACAACATGAGCAATATACACTTGGCAAATAACCCAGTCTATCCTGCTAGAACAAAGCACATTGAGGTGCATTATCAGTATGTGTGGGAGAAGGTTTTACTAGGTCTTATTGATCTAGTTTATGTCAGCACAGAGGATCAGGTAGCTGACATATTCACAAAAGCATTGGGCACAGAGAAGCTGTGCAAGTTCAGAGACCTGCTTGGTGTGCAGGAATTGGGATTGAGCTCGAGGGGGGGAGTGTTGAGATATCAAGCTCCACTCGCGATATGCTAGGGTGACCGTTGTGCATTTATGTCACCGACTTATTAGCTGGAGATGCGGTTGGTACACCGCCCACGAATAATAGCTGGATGACAGCTATCCTTATCTACTCTAGTTTGTGGCTCAGTTAGTATGCCACCTTAGTTAGTTGAGTTTGGTTTTGAGACCCACATATAGGGTTCTTCTATTTCTTTGTACTAGAGTTCTTTTGGCTTTTCACAACTAAGAAGAGGAAAACTGTTTTTCAGCCTCCACCTTTGTGTGTATTCCCCCATTGTGTATGTGAGAAAGCTGCAAGTGAGACTCCTTCCCTCTCTCCCACTATCTTCACACAAAGGACCTACCACTAGATTCACCCTTGGTTTGCAATCCACCAAGCTAGGTGAGGCTTCAACAAGCAAGTCTAAGCTAGAGCCCAACACCATTAAGTACCGAATCCTAGAAGTGCCTAGACTAGATTTTTTAAAAATGCAAGGCTAAACCATATGGAGATTGATGATTAAAAGTGTGTCATAAATACAAGCATGCAAGAATGGAATTATTACTTAGAGAAGAATAAAACACTTGTATTAAATATAGAACACCTCAAACACTCCTAATGTTCGCCTTGACTAAGACTCCACACTCTTTGAGATTAGCTATACTCAAATGCTTCTGGCATATGTAGAACCTAACAAGACAATACAAGAGGACCTGGAGCTAACTTTGACTCATCCTCTATGTACCTATAGTAGACTCAGGTGGTTGAGATGAACTATCATCCTAATCAAGACCTTGGAACTTGCTGGACCTTTACTACTAATCAGTCTCCCTGTATTGGCCCCTAAGTTGGCCATTCTTGTCAACTTGAAGATGCAGTCAAGAACTTGGAACTTGTTGGACCACTACTACCATTAGTCTCCTTGTGTAGGCCTAAGGTGGCCTTCCCTGTGATCAGCTTGATGGTGCACTTCTTGAATCTTGGTATTGGATCATCTACACTCGAATGGTCTCAATCCAATATCTAACTATAGTTATCCTGCAAGCATGGTTTCCACTCCTAGTGGACAAGGTAACACCACTTTTAACATTTTGACTATTCTTTGCAATAGTTATGGTTTTTTAAGAAATTACTCGGCTCTATTATCACTAAGGCTTCCACCATGTACAATCATATTTTGACAATGTGTAGACCTTCTGATGAGAAATGGATGGAATCACCTTCTAATATTCATTGCTATAGACCGCATCTTGAAGTTCTGGATTTCTTCCTATTGGCTATTAGGCAAGTAGGAGGCAGGTAGCAAGGGCATAGATTGAAGATTGGCATCAACATCCCGAGAAAAAACTAGCAGATATTAGTGGAGTCCACCCTTGGCCACAGTGTCACCAGCTAGTCCACCAAAGCAAGAGGAAAGCAGTGCTAATTAACTTAAAAAGTGCTCCGCAATTCTATTGCTCCAACCGTCAATAGGCAACCCCATTTGTCCCTATAGTAGCGACAAATCTTCGTGCCCAAAGGAAGGAAAATTATCTCTATGCCTTGCCAAAATGAGCCCCCAACAAGCCACCAACTTTAAAATATATTCTCATCCATGAGTGAAGGTAGCTGTGAAGATGCAAAGTTGAGGGGAAATGTTGACTCGAGTTATCTCATCCATTTAGAGTTGCAACCATGCATGCAATATAATTGTAGTTAGCTCAGATTGAGACCATTTGGGTGGAGTTGATCCAACACCACAATGCATCTCTGAGTTAATAAGGAGGGACAATGTAGCCCAACACAAGGAGACCAATTAATAGTAGCAGTCCAATGAGTTTCGAGGTCTTGATTAGAAAGGTGACACACCTCAACTGCTTGAGTCTGTAGGTACTTAGAGGTTGAGTTCAAGTTAGAACGGACTCAATCCACATCCTCTTGTTTGGTCTTATAAGGATTTGTATAAGCTAGAAGCAAGTGAGTCTAGATACTCTCAAAGATTATGGGGTCTCAACCACAGTAAACATTATGAGTGCTTGAGCATTGAATCTGTAGCTATGGCTATTCATATTCAAGTGGTTCTATATTTTAAAAAAGTATTGTTTCTATTGCATGCTTGTATTTATGACAAATGATCTCCATATGGTTTTTCCCATGCAGCACAGACCCTTGATAGATTTTGATGCCTATTTTTGCAACATGAGCACATGTAGTCTCTGCACAATAGGTAACCATAGGAGTGCAAGAGAGAGCATCATTCTACTATACACTTTGCACACACCTTGTACGATACACAACTTCACTAGTCCACTAAGGCTTGAGAAAAATACCATCAACATACCTTTTTCAAAGGCAATATTCGTGCAAGTATGTGTGCGCATGCACACACACATGATCATGTGCACATACATACATACTTTTTTGGTAATTCTTATATTACTAGTGGGAAACCTTAGGAGAGGTGAAAATCCAAATTAAAAAAGTAAAAAAGAGAAAAGTTACACAACCCCATTCTCATAAAAGAGAGGCAAGTGTTGTAGACTTTGAAAAGGAATATGTAACAATTCAAAAAGAGTGGAGGTTGGAATAATCAAACCATCCTCAAATTCCAAATGTGTTGTCTGATATCATGCAAGGTAGAAGGCATAAGCTAGAACAAGAAGTCTACCTTCTTGCATTTGCGGATCACGTTTATAATAGGCTTTTACTAACTAAAGGTCTGGTTCCTTCTGGGATGCTTGCTTCTGAGTGAGTGGCATAACACAAAGCACATGCATAACAAATGGTTCCACATCTTGAACCGATGAGCATATAGTTATTAAACTCAACCACATGATAGTCTTAGGCATCCAAGCTTAAGTCTTGGCCATCCAAATGCATATGGTGCAACTATTGGACACCATCACTAGCCATATCCTCAACAACATGTACAAGCATACTTGCATGAACATGTATGGGCATATCTACAAAAATAGAAGTAGAATAAACAATAGCATCTAGGGTAGCAATAACATGTGGATGAGGAGCTACATTTGTGGCCACATTCTTCACACTGCAAGTGGCATCCCAAAACACCTACCATGAAACATGGACAAGTGATATCAAAATCCATGACATTGGAAGGAACCATTGGCTACACTTAGGAGGGTCCGTAATATACCATATCAAAGGTAGCCTATAAGCTAGGGTGAATAGGTGAAAGGCTAGGGTAGAAGAGATCCTTAGCTACACACGTGTCTACATAATTGCCAAAGGAAGTAAAGGAGCAAGCTAAAAGGTGGCACAAATCAAAGAAGGTCAAGATTGAAGGGTTACCAAAAAACTAGAATATAGAAAAAGATTCTTGGAAAGGGACCTACAAAAAACTTAGCAAAGCTTTACCATGCATTGATTTGGTAGATCTATTGTTTGAGATAGGACAAGAAGGATGTGCATGTGATTATTTCTTTTGAGACAAAGAACATAGATTCTTATATAGTGCAACAAGTTGAAACATCTACAAGTGTGGATTTTAGAGGAACTCACAAAAACCCAGTTAAATAACAAAGCTAGCAAAGGTGAAAGTAGATAGCCCATTTTCCTCTTTTTTTGGCTACCAAGATGGCAAGGCATTGACCAAGGAAAGAGACTCTCAATCTACAATTTGATGTATGATTCCCATTTTTTTAATTTTGTTCTTTTTGTTTAATAGTTATATTGAATAAATGAACCATATTCATGGTAGTTATCTTATTTAATGGTCAAACCAGGTGTAATTGGAATTTCATGTGGCTTGTTCATCTCTTTTAAGACATTATGCAAAAACTTTTTTCTACCCAAAAAAAGAGAAAAAGTCCTATAAGAGATTACTCACACATGTGATCATTAAGAATGTGTAAATATTAGCTAAAACATAGAAAATATAGTACTAATATCTATGGGAAAATGTGTAGGTGTGTTACATTCCCTCCATTGCTATAGAAATTATCGAGTAGAGGCACTCAAATGGGGTAATTTCTCATGAAGCTAAATAAAATCATGATAATAAAAAGAAACTTTCAATCTACCCACTTTGCATTGTTAGTAGGGTAATTCTAAAATTGAAGAAGATATTTATAGTCAAACCATCCTCTTTTCGTATGCTTACCTTGATGAAAATAAATTTGTTCAAGTATGAACACCTAATCCTCATTAACAACCTTTGGTTGAACCTCATCAACAACGATGAATTATGAGATTTTCATCGTAAATCATGGTGACTTGAATAAGCAAATTCACCACTAATCCCAAAAATTAACCCTCCCAACCCCCACATCCTATGAAAGAAACACTCCCACCCCTCATTCCTTTCCCATTCACTTTTGCAAACTCCTTTATTTATGTATCTCTCCTCCATCTCCAAGTTCCATCAAACCACCATATTTTTTGTCCATCTCCATCCCCTTCCCCACCATCACCCCCTCCACTACCCTTTTTTAGTCCATCCTCCACCTTGCACCTCCACTTTCCATCCTCTAGATCCACGACTTTCCACACCATCTCCACACTCTCAACCAACACTTTTTCCATTGACCTCGCCCTCCACTTTCACTTTTTGTTGGGTGATCTCCTCCATCATTCTGCCTCACGAACTCAAGGTACATTCCTCCCCTCTTTTCTTCTCTCTTTTATGTCACCCTGCACCTCTTTTATGTCCCTCTTATTCCACCTTTCCTCTATGCTCTTTTCCATCCCCCCATTCTCTGTCACCCCCTTTTTCTCTTTTCCCCCCTTTTTGATTTTCTGTCATCATCTCCCTCTTATATGCCACCCCCACTTTCCTCTTCCACCCTTTTTCCCATCCATCCCAACCGCCCTCCCCCCCACCCTCTCTCTCTCTCTCTCTCTCTCTCTCTCTCTCTCTCTCTCTCTCTCTCACCTTCCCTCCCCCCCTCCCCTCCCCCATGCTCTCTTCTCTCCCACCTTTCTCTTCTCACACCCCCTTTCACTTCTTGCACCCCCCCCCCCCCTCTCTCTCTCTCTCTCTCTCTCTCTCTCTCTCTCTCTCTCTCTCCACCTCCCCCTCTCCCTCTCCCTCTCCCTCTCACTCCCCCCCTTCTCTCTCTCTCTCTCTCTCTCTCTCTCTCTCTCTCCTCCCATCTTTCTCTTCTCACACCTACCCTCCCCCCTCTCTCTTCTTCCCCCCATTTCTCTTCTCACACCCTTTTTCACTTCTTGCACCACCCCTCCTATTCCCTCCCCACTTTCTCTTCTTTCATCCCTACCCCTCCCCCTCCCCCCCACCCATCCCCTCCCCCCTTTTTCTTTTTGCACCCCCCCCTCCCATCCCCTCTCTACCATTCTATCTAGCCTCACACCCCCAGTCCACCTTCCATTTTCTTATTGCTCTTTCCCCCTCATTTATGACCTCTCTCTCTACCACACCCCCTCTCTATGCTCTCTCTCTAATCTCTTGAGCCACTCCCCCTCATGAAAAATCCCCCTCCCTCTCTCACAATGCCCTCAATATACAACCATCCTCCTAAGAACCACCACTAATGTGGATCCCGAGCTCCAACTGCCACCACTCCATTGTACATGTTGGTCACCTTGGGCGTTACACCATGCATCCGCCTTAGGTGTTGTTCTTATGATGGACTATGGGTGCAACATTGCCATCCTTCAACCACTTTTGTCAAGCCAAGCACATATATGGAATTGAAGAGTAACCAAGAAAATGGCTATGCATAAAGTGACGACAGGATAGACCCATAAGAGAGAATCTTTCGACTCCTTTTGAGACCACACAAACAATAGGAGAAAACCTCAACTGGCAATA
Organism: Dipteris shenzhenensis; assembly: GCF_047967505.1. Classification (NCBI taxonomy): domain Eukaryota; kingdom Viridiplantae; phylum Streptophyta; class Polypodiopsida; order Gleicheniales; family Dipteridaceae; genus Dipteris; species Dipteris shenzhenensis. The sequence continues at coordinate 17,671,680 of NC_141604.1, forward strand.
GTAGAAAGATATATGGCTTTGCTGGAAATATATGTTCTCCAACCGAATAGAACAAGCTCCTTTGCAACTTCAACATCAACACTACTTGCAGTAGGACTTCAGAAACCACGTCGTTGATAATGGACTCCTTTTGGCATCGGAGACCTTTCAGCCTGTTTGCTGTACTTCTTGTCCATATAGCAAACAGGGATACAAGTGCCAAAGGCAAGAAGGAAGAGGAAGAACATCACCAGGCTCTAATACCAGTTAGGAAATGTAGCACAACTCATAAGGCACAACACGAAAGAAAGATGGGCTGAGACTCATGTTGTTGCTCAAACTAGTGCTGCTACTCTTGGGCGGGGGGGGGGGGGGGTTCCCTCATAAATATATAAGTGTAGCACATGTGTTGAAAAGGTGTTTTAAAATGTTTTTTTGCACATTTTTTTACATATAGAAGGGTATCATTTAAGGTTCAATGTTTTCTTGGGTGCTACCATTTTTTGTATATAGGTATCTTGCTTGACCCATAGCTTATGCATTGCTCAATAGAATTTGACAAACTTTGTCTTTAATAGGGCGTTTTTGATAGATGGGTATCTTTCCTGACCCATAACTTATGCATTACTCAACAGAATTTGAAAAACTCCTAGGGGACCACTATGTAAAAACCCCATATAGCATGCTTGGATAAGGGGTATTTAAAAAAACCCCTACCTACATATTTTAATAACCTTTATACATCTCTTCTATGAATTTCAAGATGATTAATCATTAAAGTATCCCTTATGTATGAAAATTCACTTGTTAAATTTAAAAACCCCTTATGTATGTATATTTTTTGTAACCCCATAAAATTTATAAACCCTTCTATTGATCGCACGTGCTATCTAGCATATTTCTTAGTGACCCCCCCGGGGATAAACTTTGTCTTTAAGTTGTCGTACACATTTCAATCTTGAACATGAGATCATAAAAAATATGGAATATAGATTTGGAATGAGACCGTTGAAGAATTAAAAGTGCTATGTTGCATGTGAGGTATCATCCTGAAGAGTATAGGATATAACAATTTATTCAAAAACATCAAAATTTTGTTCTACACATACATACAAGCAAGTACTCATTCAAAAGTACACTATGTGAGCTTATCTGGAACCAAAGGATACATGCAATTGAGAACATTAGATGTGGTTTAAGAGGCCTCCAACGTTTTGCTAAAATTATGCACACCGATTCGAGGGCACGCTCCATAAATTTCTCTTGTTTTGTTTTAGATGTGGTTTAAGAGGCCTCCAACGTGTGCTTAAATTATGCAGACTCATTTGAGGGCATGCTCCATAACATTTTCTTGTTTTGTTGAAAAGCAAAACTAATTGAAAGAATGAAAGCGAAACTAGTATGACTACTGTATGCCAGTCTTAAAACATTGATAATTGGTGATATTGGTATCTAAATTCACCCTAGAATGTCCAAGAATTTGAAAATGTGCAATTTGTGCATTGGAATATGGAAAAGGGATCCACATCAAGACATGGAGGCTTTAAAAAGGGGCTCTCCTCAAAAGTGAAAGATTAAACTTGAGCCTAACATTTCTAAGGGGTTTCCATTTTCCGAGCTAAAACCCCCGAGCGACGAGCAGACAAAAGGTGGGAGGGGTCAAAATATATAGGCTCAAGTTGTTTTTGGGGAGCAAAAAAATCCAAATTATTCCAACGAATATGTAAGTAAATATGAAACATTGATAAATAGATATAGATATAAATATACCTTTATATAACATACATATATAATGTCCAAGTGGTGACTTATTTTATGACTTTCAAAAATCGTTTCTTTTCCTTTCACCATTGCTTGGATCATGAAATTTTGAGCAAATATCCTCTTTACAGTTCCTCAGGATGACCTAAGAAAAATAAATAGTACCTTTTTAATAGACCCTCTAAGTATATTTTGCCATAGGAATATGGTTTGAAGAGCTTGCCCCAACCCTATTCTACTGGCGAAATACCCTTGGAGAGCCTATGCAGAAGGGGTCATAACTTTTGCTCCTTAGCTTATATTGAGGAGCTATAAAAAGAAAAAATGTTCAAAATTTAATGATCTATGCAATGGTAGGCTTAAAATTATAATTTTTATAGTTATAAAAGAAGTTAAAAATTTCAAGATGTATATGAGAGTTACAACTTCTCCCTAATTCATATTATGTAGGAAGGAGTTCAGTAGAGAGCACATTTCCTTAAAAGTACTTAAGTTTAGAGAATTGGGAATATTTTTAAAATCCCTACCTTGCCTTTCCATATTTGATAATGTATTAGAGATTAATTTATGATCGATTATAATGGCTTCAAGTATGAGGTTTCTAATATCTTTTTCCTACTCATCTAAGGAATAAGGTATACATTGTTATATGAGAGCTTCAAATATGGGATTGCTAAAGATTAGGGAAAGTATTTTAAATTGATTGAATTACCATAATACTCAAAAGATAGTATGGTAGGGAGGCATTTATAGGAGTTTCTAAAGTGTTCACTATTTGTTCATATATAGATGATGTTCTCTAAAATGAGGGTTATAATGAAAAATAAGTATATGGTTCCATAAATGAGAAATTAAGAAAGAATTGTATATTCCTTTGAGAAATATACAAGCATGGTTGGTGTCAAAAACTATCTCTCGGACTTTTCTGCTCGTAGGTTTTTGCTCGGAAACTGTGCACATCCACATTTCCACAATAAAATATGCAATAGACATCCATCAATCAACATGAGTGTGGAAGATGAGGTTCTACTCCCATGTCCACATGCACCTAGCTGCATCACATATGCATGCTCTTGATAATGCATACCTTGATTTGGGGGTTTCATGCCGCATCATTTTCCATTTAGGCATGTGAGCCTCAACGTGTATATCCCATGATTATCTTAATGAAGATATTTGCTAGCATGCTCTAGGATTCCAAACCACCCTTAGAATTGTGCACATGTGACACCAATCATGTGTCATTTGATAAGCAAACTGCATAAGCTACTACCTAGGCCTCCTCCCCATAACTCAATAAAAGGACATGATCAAGGTATTGGAATCACCTCATACATTCACATGGACTCAATCTGCCACCTAAATAGCCACCTCTTTCTCCCATACTTTATTCCAAGTACTTAGTGTCGTATAGGCTATTGCCTAGGTCATCCTCTCCATATCTCAATCAAATTATTGACCTCTATATCATACACAAGTGTATGGACCCCAGGTGACACCTCAATAACAATCTCTCCATATGACTCAATCAAGGTGACTTGATTGAAGTACACTTTGCCTCTGCATATGCTAGGTGTCTCTCTTTCCACATAACTCACTCTAGGTATTCAACTCCACTTAGAATGTCATCTTGGGTACCTCAATCATAAAATCCTAGTGAAAATATCTCAACTGAGGTATCTCTATCAACTGCTTGATTTCTTGCTTTCCCTCATATTTTACATGTCCCATGTTTTTTAGAGGGAGCCAAAGGTGTGAAGCCTTAGCTTCCAACCACCCCATTAAAAATAAATAATTACTCATAGGGGTTGCATCTAAACATATGTAACCATAGGATGTGGATTCAATAGGGATCAACATAATGGATAAAGAAGGAAGATTTCAATCTACAAAATAAACATCTCATACTAGAAAAGGAATGTTGTATCCTTATGTACGTAGGCACTTAAATATTACTCTAATTTGAATACACGTTTTGCACTTTTTTGTAATGTAGTATCCTTACATAAGTAAGGACTTAAATATTACTCCTTGAACGGTGCACCCCCTCAAAAGTTATCGATATAGTATGCACTTTGAATACATTAAATGATTGATTAAAAATATCATATATGTAAAAAGTTCAACTTCACATGCAAAGATTGCAAACACCTTGTTTAATATGATAAAAGTTCATCTTCTTAGGAAGATGTTTTGAAATGCAAACATGTATTTAATGAGCATAAAATCTAGTGCAATAATCAAAGGAGATTTAACAATAATAAGAATGTCACTTGAATTAGATAATGCTTACAAAGCTCAAATTGATATGAATGTAAAAGATTTCACCCATTTGGATGAATTCAAAATGTATACGTAAACTTGGCATAAACTATAAAGAAGTTATTTCATAAGAAGATTCAAAGGATTTGACAAATAGTGATTATGGTATGGATTACTTAGGTGAGAATAGTATGCAAGAAGCAACTAATTTCAAAAGCATAATAGAATGCATGATATAGAAGAAGAACAACACGTTCAAAATCAAAAGAAAACGAGATCAAAGAAATAGGTGCGTGAAGGATTTTAAAACAATGGACTTCAACATCAATCGATTAAACAATTGCAAAACTTAGCACATTGAAAACCTGGGGGGTCCACTAGGGTTTATCGTATGGTACCACGTGAGTGTAAGGGAGGGGGGTTATATAAGGAAAGGAAGGTACATTTTATAAGGTAAGGTCCCATAAATAGGGGGTAGATAAGGGGAATTTTCATATATTTATTGCACAAAGGTGACGTCTCCTTATTACTACTAGTGAATCCCCCGTGATTGAAAATAATATTTTACAACAGAAGATAAGGCTACATGTTTGAGTTAGTATAGATCTATTGGATGATTTATCAACATATATGTGGTCGACATTTCCTCAACATTAGGATGAATATAGTGGAAGCATCTTTGACAATGACATTGCACATGCTTAATCAAAGAGTCAATCAACATAGAATGTTTATTCCAAGATATGCAATTAACAAGCATGACTTTTGGGATACTAATATGCGTAACAATATCAATTTCTAGCAATTGTTGATGACTATTTGATAACTTTCCTATTGGTTTGGGTAATTATCTTGTAGAAATCCAACATATGATTTAAGCAACATTGCCATATGATGGACAACACCATGAAAAAATCAATGTTCATTATAGAAATCCATTTTCATAAGAGAAATCAACCATTTTTTTGAAAAATGCCAAACTCTCAAGTGTAGGTGTGCAAACAAAGTCAACACATGTTGAAAAATCCAAGCCACTCAAAACATATGTAACCTTTTCAAACAAAGGGCACAAGAACATAAATATTTATGTAGAACATAAGGATTCATGCAAACAAGATTTAGATAAACAAAGTGCAAACGTAAAAGAGATGCATGGATTCTTGGATGTAGACAATGAAAAACAAAACATGTTTGACATTTAAATGTCAAATGATTGTGCATCTTATCTTTTTCGTGCAACCACGTCTATGCAAAAGTCGCTAAATCATAACATCTCTTATTTAGGTGCTATACTCTATGATGGAGGAACAAAGTTTGATGACATTCTATCCAAGACAAAGGCAATTTGTTGTGCATACCTCTTATTAAAGCAAAAGAGTCGGGTGCAACTTGGGTTGTTTGAAACGATTTGGAGATGGTAATATATATGAAAAAATAGAGTCATGCAGTAGAGTGCTTCAACCTTTGCATTATCACATGGAATTAAAAAAAAATTGACATGCCAAAAAAGAAAAGAAAACTAACTTAAGCATTAATATCCCCAATTTGCAAGAAAAGGATTAACACGATTAAGCATATATTAAGGAATAGGGTTTAGAAATTATACATTACTATGTTTGACTTTAAACATAAAGGTTTCCACCTATCATAATATTTATGTCCCTATTATGTTAGTAAGCTTATAGTAAGTAGTCCAATCACATGAACATTAACCTTACAATACATAATTCCATCTCCACATTAGTACACAATGTGCTTTGTACCAAGTGGTCGTAAGAAGAACTCTTTGACAAATGGTTTATCTTTACACTCTGAAGTGAGCTTAAGATCAAATGGGCTTCATCTTTTTAAGGTAAATAACAACCAATTTGTATAGCTTTGAATTGAACGAATTCCTCTAAATTTGTTAATGAAAAGGTTATTCCCACTACCCATTGTAAAGTTGAATCTACTTCTCTAAAAGCTATTACAAGTTCAATTTCAAGGTGCTTAAGTTTTCAAGGACTCTTGACATGGCATTAATAAGAGATTTAGCATAAACAATCTAAATTGAAATGCATTATTCTATTGAAAACCTAAATAGGTCCTTCTAAGCAATATTGAGAATAGGCCCTTACCAAAATCAATGAAATGCTTATAAAATTGGAGGAAGTGAATTCTTTGCACTATCAATTCTACCGAATGCTCTTTGTAAATAGATGAGCCAACTTGCAAGCTTGACCCAACCGAGGTTTAATGTCATGTGAATGGCAAATAGGTACCCTCAGCTAAATTCTTGGGGTATTAATTAATTTGTTCGCAAGGGGGGAGTTTGGTTTTGACAAAAATTAAGCCTCATGATATGTAAAGAGAAGTTTAAAAGCTGCGTGATATGTAAAAATTAAGCTTAAAAGCTACGAGATAGGAGGGCAGCTTCTTCTCTCCAGAAGCTTCTGCAGCTTCCTATAAAGCCCAGATAGGCTTAAGAGAGGAAGGTTATGCAAGAGGAGGGCATGTGAAAGGCTCTCAAAGGAGGAGGGCGTGTGAAAGCCTCTCCATGCCTCAAAGGGGAGAGAGGGGGATGGAGAGGGAGCTGAGGGTGGGATAGGAGTGGAGAGGAGCTGAGAACATAGGTTAATTGAGGAGGAGAATGCAAATTGAGGCAAAAGACGTAGGTTAATTGCTCGGCAAAAGAGAGAGATGAGGAGGTGAATTAATCGAGTAGCAAGCGGAGCTGAATAGAGAGTTTATAAAATATATCCTGGCGATGGCAAAATTTGGAAATAAACGTTTAAATTTGCAAATACAAGATTTTATTGAAATTATGTAGGGCTTTTTAATCTTTGGTTTTCAAGGCAATTAAAGCAAAAATATAACTAAAATGCCACTGCCAAATTCAATAAAAGAAATTGAAAATTTGAACTTAAAGGTCTTTGTATCTATTTCAATAAAAAACATGCAAAAATGTTGTTTGTGAAATTTTGAATGCCGATCTGCTTGACCCGTCAATACGGCAAAAGGCTTTCCCATCCGGGCTGTGCCTATCACGTTATTCCTCCTCAGCTCTTTTGATTTCAGTAAAAAACAGAGAAGACTGTGAATTAATGGGGCAGGTAAGGAAATGGTCAAATCGACCACGAGTGCGTGCCATTCCTGCATGCACCCTACAAAATTCTTTGAAATCTTAATAGGCGAGAGTCGAGCCGATGAGCATCTTTCGACGTGTGGTAGGCGAACGACAAGCAGGACTTTGATCTTGACGGAGAGGTATAACTATTCCAGACTCCAGTCACTAGATAATAGATCAGCTCGTCCACGGTAACAAAGTAATCAGAGCCGTAATCAAAGCAGTACGTGCGCGGAAGAATTAGGTTTCTTGAAGGGACAGTGAGTGAGTGCCCATCAATCAATCAGTCCAATTGCCGGTCCCCTGAGTTCACTTTGTTTATTTGTGATTCCAATCTTGGGAGGATCCAGCGTTGTGGCATGCACAAATGTCCCGCCACTCAGGAGTCAGGAGTCAGTGAGTGCCTATCACATTCCTTCACCCGCTGATTCCTGTGTACAATTAACTTTAGTCAACCTCGCACCTTGTAGTAGCACAGGCAATGAGGCAAGCTGGAGCAGCATCTCTTTTTCTGCCATGCATGCTCGCCTCACCTTTGTGAGTCGTGAGTCACCCAATAACCTAAAGTTTCAGTTCAGTAACGACCGTCACGACTCACAGCTCTTTGATAACATTAATCTTTCTGATTCTTTTGCCTTAACGTTATGTACCTTCGTGAATCGTCAAGTCTTCGAAAGCGAATTGGAAATCTGGAACACGCTGAAGAACACGGAGTAAGAGAATTCCTCTTAAATTGCCCTCCAGTCAGGATCGAGTCTAGCTCGTCTACCAAATACGGATCCCGTATTCAGCACCGGGGCCAACCCGCACTAGTAGAAGCTACTTTTTTCTGGTGCCGAAGCCAAAGATCTGCTGCGTACTTCAGTTAGCTTTACACACGAAAGGCTGCATGATCTCATCTGATCAGGCGTCCCCCCAGTCTCGCCAGACTCCTATAACAGTTTCATGTGGCTCACTCTGGATTAGGATTCAGGATGCGCGCTTCGGCCCTTGTCTTTCTACACCAAGTGCATCAGCTTCAACGGTAGACCTCAAGGCTCATAGCTTAACGTTGCAGGACGACTTCTCCAAGGCGCAACATTGCTCTTCATTTTTTCACTCCCTCGACATCCTCAGCATTTGCTATTCGAGAGTCGAATGTCGACGGAAATGAGCTGAAGCCTTTTTACGGGTTCTCGGCTTTGCATGTTCGTCGTTTCGCCCCGTCGGCCTGATCATTGAATTCAAAAGCCGTCACAACGGAGATCAAAATGGCGACACGACACTTCGTTTTGCTCGAAGCGTTACAGCCAGTTCCGGCGCCTTCCTCTGCGCACCCAACTTCCGTGGTTCAGGCTGTACCAGGAACAAATAATGCCTTGCCAAGCAGCACGTTCGCAGGTTTTGGCCCCTCCTCAAGCTCCACCCCGGTCGACCCCTTGTCGGATTCCTTCCATCCAAGCATTGCAGTTATCATTGGAGTTCTGAGCACAATGTTCTCTTTGACTTTTCTTATTCTTCTATATGCAAAGCATTGCAAGAGGAGCCCGGTAAACATGTATGGACCGGATGATGTAACAACTCCAATACCTGCCAGTACTCTCCTTATAGGACGCGATTCTGGCCTAGATCGAGCCGTCGTGGAGGCGCTGCCGATGTTTAGCTTCTCTTCTTTGAAGGGCATGAAGGAGGGCCTTGAATGTGCAGTTTGTTTGTGCAAGTTCGAGAACACAGAGATTCTCCGCTTGCTTCCAAAGTGCAAGCATGCCTTCCACCTCGACTGCGTGGATGTTTGGTTGAACAACCACTCCACGTGCCCGCTGTGCCGCTATCGGGTTGATCCACAGGACACACTTGTGGTGGAGGAATACTTGGCAGGACTTAAGCCGAGCGAGGTCGAAGAGCTTGGGTCTTTCAGAAACAACACAGCGGCAAGGGTTTCCACGTCTCAACTCAGTGGTAATATCGAACGCGCATTTCAACTCTATGTACAGCGAGACAATGAAGCAGCAGATCTATCGAGCTGTTGGCGTGGTAGTGGCAGTAGAAGGAAGGATGGATTTGGGAGCGAGAGAAGAACGGGCACTTTCGACAGCGGCGGAAGAGATAGTCTGAGTGGGTATCTTGGAAGCGAGCGATCGGGAAACAAACGAAACCAGCTGAACGCTAGTGAAAGAAAGAACGGATCGACGCTTGCGGACCTGACAGAGTACGATGAGCAGCTGGCGCGACGTTTGGGTCATCGTATTATAGTCTCGGATATGGTGTTCCAGCATAGGTGGAGCGACTTTCTCCCTTCGGACGTGCCGTTCTACAACGCCAGAACGGTGCAGTTGGGGTGTGGCGGGGGTCTATGTGTGAGCTCGGAGATCAAAAGCGGTAGCGTGTCAGCAAGAAGGGTGGTGGTTGAAGGAGGAGCAGCAGTGGAGTACGTGGAGATGCAGCTACAATATGGGGAGCAAGGGAGGGATGCAATCACGGGAGGCAGTCGAAGGATGTCGTGCAGCAGCAGCAAGGTGGCGGATGAAGAGGAAGCGATGGCGGAGCTGGACGTGAAGCTGAGGGCGGCGTCGATGGAGAGGAGGGAGGGAGTGGGAGGGAGGCGATGGCTGATGAGCCAGCAGAGGTCGATGTCTGAGATGTCTGGTCTGGAGAGGGTGGCGCAGGCGTATCAAGGCAAGGTACAGATGCAAGCTGCGGCGGATGATAAGACGAAGCGCTGGTTCTCAACAGCTCGAAGGACCTTCAAATGGCTCATGGGCTCGCCACCTCCACCTTCAGCTGCTAGTGCTCCTCCTCGTCCAACCTGCTGAGATTGCTCCTCCCATGATCTCCTCCTATTGCTCCTCCCATCTCCTACTGCTGCTCCTCGAGACCTTCAACCTTCTCCTCTCATCTTCTGCTACTGCTCCTCAAAACCTTGAACCTCCTCCTCTCATCTGCTACCACTGCTCCTCATCACCTTGAACCTTCTCCTCCCATCTGCTACTCCCGGTCCAAAACCTTCAACGCTCTCCTCCCTCCCGCCTCCTACTGCTCCTCCCACCTGCTCATGGCGCCTCTGTCACTTCTCCATCAGCACTATCACCTCCTACTGCTCCTCCCACTTCCTCCCACCTCCTACTGCTCCTCTCATGGCGCATCTATCACCTCTCCAATATCCGCACTATCACCTCCAACTGCACCTCCTCCCGCCTCCTACTGCTCGACCTCCCACCTGCTCATGGCCCCCCTATCGCCTCTCCTCCCACCTCCTACTACTCCTCCCACCTGCTCATGGCGCCTTGCTCGCTTTTGCTGTCACCAATTAGACTGCTGATCTCAGCTATCAGAGCTCCACGCACATGGCTGATGGCGCCTCTATCATCTCTCCTCTCAGCCTTGCTCTCTTTTGCTGTCACAAACTTAGACTGTAGATTCGGCTTGCTTCTCGGTTTCTGCTTCACTAGGTGATTTACCAGCTGCAACACCCACACCTCACCTTTCACGCTTGCATGTGAAAAGCCTCCATATCTTCCCAACAGGACCCCCTCAATGAGCTCCTCTTTGTTGGGAAACATCCGTGTTGCTGCCCTCCACGATATGGAATCTTTTCTCAGGATGCAATGCTCTTTTTCATCAGGCCCTTGAGCGCATGGACTCGATTTCCCAACACTCCTCTTCTTCGTTGGGAAAAATCATTGTATCACTCTTGATGATATGGAATCTTTGAGTGCTCTTTTCTTGATCCTTTGCATGCTAGGCAATTCATTTGGTGTGCTTCTTTTCTCTTTGGCTTATTCAATCTACTCAATTTGCAAAGTTGATTGAGAACACGAGGAGAGTTACGAGAAGCCCTGAAATTTGAAGCCTTCGACCTTCAAAGCCCTTTAGGCGTTCTAGGGAAGGCCATTGGAAAAATTGAGGTCGCAAATGAAGGCCAACAATTGAAGAAGGTTGCAAAATTTTTCATATAAATGCATGTATTTACCCCTATTTACTTACTTTTGAAGGACAATGACAAATTGTGTCCTTCAATATGAAGGTTAAGGTAGGCCTTCAAATTTCACGACTAGTTACGGGGGACTCATTAAACTAAGGTTGAGAAGGAATGATGAATCCCTCCCATATGCATAGGGAGGCACCATAGTGCCATTTTAAGGAGAGCAACTTCCCTTCCTTTTGGTATAGCCAATATTGACTTTGTGTTTTTTCTTCTTCAAAAAGGCACACCCCTCAAGTGTAGTCGGTTTTTCTTCTTTCAACTATTTCAGAAAGCCATCCAATTCTCTTAGCAAGGTACATGTCCAATTAATTCCATAGATTTTAGGGCCGATAACATTTTCTACTTCATTGGGTGAACACTCTAGTATAGAGAACACAAAGCAATATTTAGTCCATGTATCTCAAGCCCAGAAGACCCACCTTATGGTAAGCTAAGTATAGTCCACTTTGTTGGTCTCATTAGAGAGGACAACAGACAAAGAGATACAAAGGAGAGAGCGAGCTCTCTTAGTGATGACAGTATGTCAAGTGAGTGGGCATTCTCAAAATTTAATAATCACAATGCATGCAACCAACCTAGAGAGAGTTAATGTTACTTAAAACCACACACTTACATGCAACCAATGCCACACCGTATACTCAATGCAATGAATTCCTACTCTAACATGCACAAGAACACATAAGATGAGAGACAAATGGAAAGAGTTCCGTAGGTGCTCAAAAACGTTACACCAAGCCTTGAGGATTTTGTGCTTATTAGATGAATAGAGAAGTCACGAGCCCATAACTCCACTCTTTCACTATATCAACCAACTAAGACCTTGGGTCCTCCAGCTTCTTGCAACCTAGTCTCTTGCCCCTGAAGGACCCTAGCTCCAAAAATTGAGTCTTAATCGATTGGGATGATCGTGCATTTCTTCTACTCTACGTCCAACTGCTGGAACCACATTGGTCCTTTTGATTGACAACATCTTCGACATTATGTGCCCAAGTCATTTCTTATTTTTTTAGGGGATACCAACATAGCTAATGCCACCCTCTTTGCAGCTAGTTGATCTAAGTTGTGCACCCCTTTTACTTTTTGTAGGCCATTTTTCAGGTTAGAGAGCATCATCTCTTGGGTGTGCATCTCCCCAGGTGTTGGTAGGGTTGTTACTCTACAAACTTTAGGGTGCAGGCTAAATCTTGTGAAGACTCAAGACTAGTAATCATTTGAATGGCCTGATGTTGCTGCTTCGAATGCTTCCACCAATCGTGATACCACAGCTCGTGTTGTTTGCTTCGATGGCAATGATCGAATGCGTGCATCCGCAACCACTGCTTGCTGTTGCTCTGGAAGGAGTCTTCTTTCTTGTCATTGTTTCTTCCTTCATCGTAGATGTTACAAAAGGTTTCTTCTATTGCTGATTCGATACTGTGCCAATGCTTTCCTCGAACCGCACTCTGTTCCTTGTGCCTTGACTTGGCTTTTTGACTTTCCTATCTTGCAACTTCATGAAGAGCTACTTGTAGCCAATCACATGATTTGTGTCTGGGGAGAAGAGCAAGGTTTAGTGGATATGGTACCCTTCACCTGTGCATGATTCTAAATCTTGTCCTCTCATTTATTCTTTTTGCTTTGGCCTCTTCATATCTCTCCACCCATTTTTGCATCTCGAGACTATTAAGGATACAAAACTTGCTGAATTTCTCTCTTTTCTCTTTGAACATATTTCTTTCAATCCCTTTACCTTGGGGAACCTCCGCAACGACACAACATCCTGGATGTTCCAAGAATGTGGCATATTGACATCCATAGATGCAAGAAACTCCGTGATGTATACTAATGACTCTTGCACATGCCATCCCTCTGCCATGCTTGCTTTGGGTCTAGATCTCTACCTTACAAATCCCTTCAAAGTTTTCATAAACCGTTCAAGAAAAAACATCCAATGACTATGAACGGTTCCTGCAATGGCGACCTCATCAACTATGTGTACAAGCAAGTGCACCTGAGTCGTCTTAATGCTTGAGTGAATGTGCTTCTCAAGCAAGCACACAACATTAATGGAGTGTTGAGATATCGAGCTCCACTCGTGATATGCCAGGGTGACCGTTGTGCATTTATGTCACCGACTTGTTAGCTGCGGATGTGGTTGGTACACCGCCCATGAATAATAGCTGGATGACAGCTATCCTTATGCACTCTAGTTCGTGGCTCAGTTAGTATCATGCCACCTTAGTTAGCTGAGTTTGGTTTGAGACCCACATATAAGGTTCTTCTATTTCTTTGTACTAGAGTTCTTTTGGCTTTCACAGCTAAGAAGAGAAAAACTATTTTTAGCCTCCACCTTTGTGTGTATTCCCCCATTGTGTATGTGAGAAAGCCGCAAGTGAGACTTATTTCTTCTCTCCCACTATCTTCACATGGTACATAAGCCTGGTTCATGGTAAGGAGCTCAAGAAAGCAAACCAAGTTCGTGGTATCCTAGTAAGAGGACCAGTGTTGCTTTCCTTTTTCGAGTTTGGGAGCAAATCTCTTTAGGTAGCACAACCAAAAAGTGCAAGAGTACATTATCTCAGATTGAGACGCCCTTCACGGTGTGGCGAGAGGGCAGTATATGCTGTGGGGCCCATTTTAGAGGCAAAAGTTCTCCACAAGCACTGTGAAAAAGGCCTTGTTTTTGTTGTGCGACCATTGCTCCGCAGGTTGGTGAAAAGTTGCCGCAAATTTTGCATCGTATGCCTGTGTGCAGAGATATTGGGAGTTACAGAATCATCCTTATTGCCTGTTGATGCAAAATTGTCACTAGGAAGTGACTGTGTGGTCAAATACCACTTTCATCAGTTTTATAGATTTGCCCTTGTGAGGTAGAAGCTGTGTTTTTTGCAGTAACACAATATTTTGTAGTGTTCTGTAATGGCGTCTGATTCTCTTTCATAGATTGTCACTGAAAAGCTTGACAAGAACAACTTCCAAGCATGGAAGTTTAGAATGACGAATTTCCTTATGGGAAAAGGCTATTGGGAGTTCATTATAGGAAATGAAGAAGAACCAATTCTTCCTAATGTTACCAATCAATAGGAAATGCAGGCATTTAAAGGATGGCATGAGAGAGCCAGAAAAGTTATGTACTGGCTGTCTATTAGTATTTCAAATTCTATGATTGTGCATATTCAGGATGCAAGTACGCCAAAGGAGGCATGACTTTGGCAAAAATGTACAGCACAAATACACAAGCCAGGAAAATGCAGCTCAAGTAGGAGTTGCACAATGTGTAGAGAGAAAATATGAGCATCAATGACTACCACATGAAGGTGAAGAAAATTGCAGATGCACTTACTTCCATTGGGTCACCAGTGGAAGATGATGATTTAGTTTCTGTGACCTTGAATGGTCTAGGAAAGGACTATGCACAGTTTCGGACATCCATTGCCATCCGTGAAAAATTTATTGATTTTGAGGAGTTGTTTGCTCTTCTAATTTCTAAAGAGCAGAGAAATGGTGGTGCATCTTCTTCAGAGGAACTTCAAAAGAAACTGTCTTCTACTCAAATGTTGGAAGAGGTAGAGGCAGAGGTAGAGTAGGCCGAGGCCATGGGAGAAATCAGAATATGTAGCAAACTCAAGAAAACTAGTCCTATGGAGGAGGATGTGGTAACTCTAGAGGCAGGGGGAGCCAAAGAGGTCGTGGTGGATGGCAGAGAGGTCAAAATGCAAACGGCAATATTGAATGCTACTACTATGGTAAAATGGGTCATATGGCTAAAGATTGCTATAGAAAGCAGAACGACATCATGAATAGAAAATTGCAGCAAGGGAATTATGCATTTTCTAGTAGATAGGGTGATGACAAAAATGAGCATCTGTTTATGGTGCAACACATGACCAATTCTATGACAAGTGCAAAAGAAAGCAATGATGTGTGGTATGTTGACTTAGGTGCATCAAACCACATGACAGGTCATGCAGAATGGATGCAGGATGCAAGTAAAATGGAAAGACTAGGATTTGTGAAGACTGGTGATGATATTGCACATCCTATTGTGTAGATTGGTAAAATTCCTTTGTCTATGCAGGATGGGAAAAAGAAATACCTATCTGATGTATTTCATGTCCCGAATATCACCAAGAACCTGGTTTCTATTTGTTAAATGGTTGAGCAGGGCTTGCAGGTCAGATTTAATCCTCATGAATGCTTTGTTGAGGATATGAAAAATAACGGTCACTTGATAGCAAAAGGAAAGAAGAAGGGCAGGATGTTTACGTTGGATGCGGACATGCCTGAATTGAGTGCAGCAATGCTTGCACATGGAACGGTGTAGTTGCAGATATTGATATCTAGCATTAAGGCATTGGTCATGTTAATGTATAGTGACTTAAATCAATGTAGGCCCAAAATATTGTTGCAGGATTGCCTAAATTCAAGGTTGCAGAAATGCATAAGGTATGTGAAGCCTGTCAATTTGGAAAATAGGCAAGGAAACCATTTCCTAGACATGTTCAAGAGAGTAAGAAGCCATTGGAATTAATCCACTCTGATGTGTGGACTACTAGAGGTGCATCTATTGGAGGCTATCATTATTTTGTCACTTTTATTGATGACTACAGCAGAAAAGTTTGGGTGTATATTATGAAAAAGAAAAGTGAAGTGTTTGGGAATATCAAAGCTTTTAAAGTTATGGTTGAAAAAGAAACAGGCCTGCAAATAAAATGCCTAAGGTTAGATGGAGGGGGAGAGTACCTCTCAAATGAGTTTGCAAGGTTCTTGCAGGAGCATGGCATAAAGCAGCAATATTCATGCAGTCATACCCCATAGCAAAATGGACTTGCAGAAAGGAAAAAAAGGCATATTGGAGAGGTATTTCGGGCCATGCTAAATGAAAAAGACCTACAAGATTATTATTGGGCTGAAGCAGTTGCTATAGTAGTTTACATCATGAACAGGACTCCCACTGCAGCAATACATGGCATGATGCCAGAGGAGATATATACTGGTAGAAAACCAGATATTTCTCATTTGAGAATTTTTGGTTGCAGTGCCTTTGTTCATTTGCCAGATGAGTTGAGGTCTAAGTTGGATCCAAAAGCTGAGAAGTGCATCTTTATTGGTTATTCTCTACAGCAGAAAGGGTATAGATGCTATAACCCTTCTACTCGTAAGTTTACAGTGAGTAGAGATATTGTTTTTGATGAGATGAGCAGCTGGTGTAAACCAGTAAATGTGATTGATGATGTAGATGCACAAAATGGTAATGTTGCACATAATTCATAGCAGTAATCACAAAATATTAGTGGACCTGCAGTGTCCTCTAGCAGTGGTTTACATACTTCGCCATGGACAGGTAGATTGAGATTAGGAGAATCTCCTCAAAGCAATGCAGATAGTGGTATGCATGTATCATGAAAAGGAAAAAAGAAGGTAGATCAGCCCATGTTTGATGTGAATGCAGGTCACTCTTATGTGGATGGTGAATCCAGTGGCTCATAACAAAGCAATGATGATGAGTTGGGTATTCCTTCTATTGTTACACCTGGAGTAAGAAAGACCAGGGATGTTTTGAGAGCACCTAGAAGTGAGCCTATTTTGCGTAGTTCTACCAGAGCTAGGTATCCTATGGATAGGCTGAAATATGATGGATTTATAGCCATTCACTATGCCTATATGGTCAAAGTGATACAAGAACCAGAACCCACCTCTTTTGAGCAAGCCATGGGAAAAGAAAAATGGGAGAAAGCCATGGATAAAGAAATGGATGCCTTGGAAGCAAATGCTACATGGGAATTGGTGCCTTTGCCTAAAGACAAGAATGCAATTGGCTGTAAGTGGGTTTATAAGGTGAAGCACACAGCAGATGGTTCTGTGAACAGATACAAGGCAAGATTAGTTGTCAAAGGGTATGCATAGACATATGGCATTGATTATGAAGAAACATTCAGTCCGAGTGCAAGGATAGCAACCGTAAGAGCAGTCATTACTATGGCTGCATCAAAGGGATGGTCTTTGCATTAGATGGATGTAAAGAATTCCTTCTTGCATGGTGATTTGCAAGAAGAGGTCTTTATGGAGCAACCACTAGGTTATGTCCATGCTGTTCATCCTGAGTTTGTTTGTAGAGTTGAAGAAAGCCTTGTATGGCTTGAAGCAAACACCTACAGCATGGTCTGACAAGATAGGATAGTATCTTGTCACTATTGGCTTTCAGATTTCCAAGGCAGATTTCTCACTTTATGTGAGAAAAACAAAGAAAGGTATTATGCTGCTTGTAATTTATATTGATGATTTGATCATCACAGGTGATAGTGATGAAGATATCGTTCATGTGAAAATGCTATTGAAGCAGAAGTTTGAGATGAAGGATTTGGGAGAGCTGCGTTATTTCTTGGGCATTGAGGTGATTAGATCACCAAGTGGGCTATGACTCTTGTAGAATTGTACATGCTGTCCAAATATGGGATGATAGGCTGTAAGCCTATTTCAGTTCCTTTGGAGTAGAATGTGAAGCTGAGCACAGATGCAGGTGAGCTTCTGGATGACCCTACTATGTACAGACGCATAGTAGGAAGTTTGATTTATATGACTATTACCAGGCCAGATTTGAGCTATGCTGTTGGATTGGTAAGTCAGTTTATGCAGGCTCCAAGGAAACCACATTTGGATGCGGCTAGACGCATACTCAGGTATGTGAAGTCCACATCGCAGTATGGACTATTTTATGAGACTGGGGTTCAGATACAATTGCGCTGATACACTGATGCTGATTGGGCTGGTAGTATTTCTGATAGACGATCTACCAATGGATATGTGTTCTCTTTTGGGAGTGCTGCAGTCACTTGGAGCAGCAAGAAACAGCCTACAGTTGCCTTGTCGAGCACAGAGGCTGAGTACAGGGGTGTAGCAATGGCTGCATGTGAGGTAGCTTGGTTGCATAAGCTACTTTATGATATGCATCAGTCTACAGATGGGCCAGTTGTCATTTATTGTGACAACATGAGGAGTATACACTTGGCAAATAACCTAGTCTATCATGCTAGAACAAAGCACATTGAGGTGCATTATCACTATGTGTGGGAGAAGGTTTTACTAGGTCTTATTGATCTAGTTTATGTCAGCACAGACGATCAGGTAGCTGACATATTCATGAAGGCATTGGGCACAAAGAAGCTACGCAAGATCAGAGACCTGTTTGGTGTGTAGGAATTGGGATTGAGCTCGAGGGGGAGTGTTGAGATATTGAGCTCCACTCGTGATATGCCAGGGTGACCGTTGTGCATTTATGTCACCGACTTGTTAGCTGTAGATGCGGTTGGTACACCGCCCTGAATAATAGTTGGATGATAGCTATCCTTAACACTTATTTAATTAATTTTGGACTCATATGTCTACTTTTGGACTATTCCTTAAAATCCTTCCCAAATGAAAAGTTTACTTTATGAAACCGTCATTCGAGAATCAAAAGTTTACTTTCTGGCACTATCATTTTCACATAATACATTTCAAAATATCTCTCTACAATGTTGTACAAATAATGCAAAAACTACTATTAAATCCTAAATTTGTATTTCTTGTTTATAAGAATCATATTCTTAAAATAAAAAATCCGAGTTATTAGTTTAAATCCATGAAAAACCATGCTATTGAGGATTCACAACATTTTAAAAACGTATACATAAGAGACCTGTAAGACTCTTTTTACTTTCAATGCAGAAAACTATAACACTCTTGAATATTCAAGAAATTAACAGGTTTATATAGACATGAGACATGATGGAAGCCTCTTTTGTACTCCAAAAAATAGCAATAGCTATGCTTGCAATTTTACATTATCATGTCATAAATTTTACAACAAATACACAACAACACAAAGCAACTATAGACGCGCTTGGTAGATGCGCAAAATAGCGGGCGCGTCTATAGGCGTTGCTTTAGTAGAGAAATTATGGGCGCGTCTAAATGTGCGTCTAAACGCTCATCTATTTGCACGTAAATCACCGTGTCTATTTGCGCGTTTGACCTGGGAAAATACGGGCCCGTCTAACATCCCGTTTATTAGCGCATCTATTTGCACGTGTATTTGCGCGTTTATTTGCGTGTTTACACTGAGAGTCAGACGCACATTTAGATGCGTAAATAGACGCGCTCCAGAGAATACAGAAAGTGAGATTTTGGTGTACATCATTGCTTTCCAAACATTGCCCATGATTACCAAAGCACATAATTTTTTGCAAGCCCACATATACAAGAATTAAGTGAGATGAGGAGAATGAGACAATATGTAAAATAGTTTTGCCAATATCAATTGTGGGGCTACAGTTCAATCTCATCCTCAATGAGATCAACCCTTGCCAAACTATCTACTTGAAAATCCAAACAAGTGTTTAGATCTACAAATACATTCAACCCACTACTACTTGTGCCACTCATGTGCTCATCGAAATCAGCATCTCCAATGGTAGGCTCGTCCTCATGGGTAATGGCCTCAATATCTATATCTCCTATCTCATGATCATCCTCCTCTCTTGTATCACGGTCATCATCACGTCCATGGCCATGATCATCCTCCATATGCTCCATATTAGTAAATGTACTATCCATCACTTTGGAACGTGGCATAATAGGTATGACATGCCACCATCTATTATTATCCACCATTGGTTGATAGACAACCTAATTCAAACACAAATACAATCATGTTACTTTTCTTGCATCAAATATTTAAAAGCGAGTATTTTTATGTGTGCACAATACCTGTTCACATTGTTGCGGTAGTACTAGTGTGTCCTTCCTACTTTGCCAAAACTTTGTGGAGTCAATAGTTACAAAGCCACGTGCATGGCGTTTGATTGTTGCATTAGGGCCTCTTTCCACCACGTCCTTAAACCACTTTACATCCAAAACATACACAAAGAAGCGTCGAAAGTCAAGCATAATGATATCTTGGATTCTGCCACAATAATCATCCATGGCTCCATTGGCTCTCTCAAAGCTAGCAATGATGCCACAATCTTGTGTGTTTCTCTTATCATCAATCCGTTGTGTTCGAAAATGCTTGCCCTCACACCATATAGCATTGAACATAGTGCACTACACCAAGAAAAAATCAATTAAATAAGCAATCCAAATTATAAAAAGCTCCTAACTTATGCATAACATTCTATATACCGACCTTGCTCATGCATCCCCTAGCATACTCCCATTCTTCCATTGTGATATGCATCCCCTCGTCTTTCTCTGCTTTCTCCATTTCATCAAGTAGCCAATCCACATGAATATCCTTTGGAAGTGCTCTTAGATGCTGAGGGTATGGCACACGAGATCCGTGGTGTGTACAAAAGAGGGCCTTTTCTTCTTGTCTTCTTGCCTTTGCATCCTCGTATCTTGTCACCCATCTTTTCATCACATCACTATTAAGCACGCAAAAGAGGTTGATACTATTATGCAACTCCGTGTCTATTACTTTGTTGCGTCCTTTTCCTTGAGGCACAATAGAGGTCATCCTTAGGTCTTCATCATCTCTCCATAGTCGTGGGAGAGAGCTATCCACATCAACAAGAAACTCAGAAATATATACAAGTGACTCTTGTACCAACCAACCCTCGGCCATGCTACCTTCGGGTCTTGCATTTTGTCTCACGAAGCCCTTCAACGTCTTCATGAAGCGCTCAAGGAAAAACAACCATCGTGCATGTATAGTACCACATATAGCAATCTCATCCACCAAATGTACTATGAGATGTAGTTGGCTCATCAATCAAAGGCTCCAAATAAACATCAGGATTTTTGACTTTACGTTTCCCTGGAATTAGAAGGGACAGCATGACATGTCCTTTCTTAATAGCCATAGAGGGTGGAAGATTGTAATTCTCCAATACCACTGGCCATACACTGTAAGACGTGCTTTTGAGACCAAATGGGTTCACACCGTCCATACCCAATCCAAGTCTCAAGCTCCTAGGTTCTTCCTTGAAGCTTGGCCATGTGTCTTTAATATGCTTCCACGCAGGAGAGTCCACGGGAGTTCTCCACTTGCCATCGGTTGATCGATGGGAGGAATGCCATGACATGAGCTCTGCAATAGATTTGCACTTGAACATATGTTGGATGTGAGAGATTATGGGAAAATGTTGCAATACCTTACGAGGCACATCCAAGGTTTTGAGATCTGCTCTATATCTTGCCTCTCCACAAGTAGGACACTCTCTTGCATCCTTATGTAGTCCACGAAACAAAACGCAATCGTTGACCCATGCATGGATGCGCTTGTAATCTAATCCTCCAAGAGAGGTCACATGTTGCCTTGCCATATCTCTTGAGGTTGGTAATTTATTCTCCCTTGGAAGCATTTTACACAATAGCCTGCACGTGAAGACCATAAATGAGGAAAAGCATTCGAGTAATTGACCCACTAGCATAATTCACCATGTTTGCAAAATCAACTTTAAAGCTTACTTGAGTAATGCATTCAAACTTGCATTGCTCCATCCATAGATGGTTTGCAAGTTTAGTAACTCAAGGGAGGCACGTAGAACAGAGAATGTGCACCCCTCAAACAGTGGAGTCGATGCTGCGGTAAAAAGATCATCCTGCTCCATGCTATTATCCCTCCCTTGATGGACATATAAATCCCGCACCATATCATCAAACACCTCCTCCTCCACGGCTTCATGAGGTAATGGCGGAGGGCTACTATCACCATCACTCCATGCATCCGTAACGGTCCCTCCTGAAGATCCCACCTCATATCGTCGATGCTTCACCTCCTCACGACGGGCATAGGGTAACATGTGCGGGTGTGGCACTACATCCTGTATCAAATTAAAACGGGATCATAACTCAAACATATGAACACCCATAGGTATCTCAATCAACCTTAACTTACAAACCCTTACCCTGTTTACGGTCACATCCCATTCTCCATACTTTGAGATATGATTGAGTGTAATACTGCGTGCACGATACATGTTTCCTCGACATCGATCACACAGACATTTGATTTTTTGCTCCAACCACATTTCGCGATGGTGGATACGGAGGGATTCATCCTCACTGGAGCTACTTGTTGAAGATGGAGACATCCTACAAACAAACAACCCACCAAATTTGCTCTTCTTCAAATGCTTAATTTAAACTCTGTGTTGCATCTATCGCCGCGTCTAACATCGCGTCTAACGGCGTGTCTAAACGCGTGTCTACTCTGTGTAGTTAGACACGCCTATAGACGCGCTAATAGACGCGACTATAAACGCGGCTTTTAAACCTGCTTTTTGGTGCGCCGCTCGCTTTGCTTTTCTTTACATTACTTAAACTTCGCGAGCGGCTTCCTTCCTTCTTTATTAGCAGTTCCATAGATTCGAAGCTTAAGAGAGAGCCTCCCATACACACTTCCAAGCTTTCCCTCAAGAGAAAGGGATCGTACCTACACTTACTTCCAAGCCTAAAGGAGAGGAGGAGTACGAACAAGGAGAAGAAACAAGTTTGGAAAAGAAAGAAGAACCTTCCATACCTTTATCCAAGTAAGTCCTTTTGAAGTTGTTCTTGTTTGGAAGTTTGCTCTCTCCAGTTTTGTACTTTCTCGCATCCAGGAAACGCAGGATCTAGGTATGAGCATCATGTTCTTTTGTCGGGCGCAACGTCCTTTTTGACTTTTTAGAAATCTCGCATGTCGGAGCGCGTCTATAGGCGCGTCTCAGGGCGCATCTAAAAGCGCGTCTATAGGCGCATCTAACCGCGCGTCTAGCTTGTTGCAGACACACACAGCACATCTATAGACGCTCACACAGACGCCTTGTTAGATGCACTTTTAAACGCACTGTTAGACGCACTGTTAAACGCACTGTTAGATGCACTGTTAAACGCACTGTTAGACGCACTATTAAACGGACTGTTAAACGCTCTGTTAGACGCGTCTATAGATGCACAAATCAGACGGGTCTATAGACGCGCTCTGATAGTAAGCCTCTTTTTTCTTCCCCTTTCTTCTCAGCTCATCAGTAATAGATTTTTTTCCTTGCTTCTAGCTCACCTGATCCCCGGGAATCTATTTGGAAGGACTTATATAATCTTTTAGGGCACCCTCCTAGTCCTACAGAGTTATACGGGTATATGACGGGTACTCTTAACACTCCCCAAGAGTCGGCACTACAGACTCCGAGCCACCCCACACTGCCTGAGATCACGCCAGCGGAGTCAGCACAGCCGTCTTATGCCCCTTCTTATGCCCCTTCCCCTGTACCGTCTTATGCCCCTTCCCCCATGCCGTCTTATGTCCCTTCTGCCATCCCGTCTTATGCCCCTTCCCCCATGCCGTCAGGAGGTCCTTCTATCTCGGCGAGCCGTCGACGTACTCCCCAGCCGTCGAGACTCGGTTCTCCAGCTACGAGTGGTCAGCATAGTTTCGTACAGTCCCCAGCTACGAGTGGCCCAGCGTACGAGCTCGACACGACAGGGTAGTAGGCATAGTAGCAGGGAGAGCGGTGGCGAATGCATGGCACAGTGCTTTGGGCCATGTGGCGGTGAGGAGGAGGATGATTCAGATGATTTAGACGTGCCTCTGGGTGATGGTACGATTTATTATGACATCACTCAGACAGGAGGCATCTTGATGGATGCGCAGGGGAAGGACATCATGGCCTTCATGCGCTCTGTAATTGCTAACAATTATAGAGATTGCTTTATCCACTATAAAGACCACCCAAAGAAGTTGGCTGATGAGACCCTTGCTACTGTTCGCTCTAGGTATCCTAACCCCCCCAATCGCCAGTTGACAGATAAATGGGGGAAGTCAAAGATTGTTATGATACTTAGCAATAAAAGATCTTCGCTTAAGAGGCAGGCACTAGCGGAGCTTGCTAGGCTTGAGACAGGTCAACCACCAAGGGGCCCGCCCCACACCGCTCACAAGCATGAGTGGAAGAAGGCAATGAAGTCAGCGAGGGAGGAGCCCAATCTGCAGCACGTGGAGGCACGGAGGATCCAGATGGAGGAATATGGAAGCGCGCATTTTGGAGCAGGGGGTGTTGAATCATGGGAGGCCCAATTTGTAAGTATCGATCTCAAATTATATTGCTAATGTAGTTTATTAGGAGGTTGGTTGTTTCTTTGTACTAATCCCTCCACAAAGTGTGTCGCGGTCATGTAGCTTGAGATCGTGGGCAGATACCCTACTCCAGTGGAGACAGCCTACCACCGCCACCATCGCAGAGGAGATACATGGAGGCACTTCTATGATGACGGCTTGATTACTGAGGAGCAGTATACCCGAGCTACTGGAGCGGCCCCCCAGGTATTTGAAAGTAATTAAATAATGCCAAAATTATAAGTAAAGATTTGATTTTTCATACATTGATATATGTTGTCCCTTGTTTACAGGCCCATGCACAAGACGACGAGGAAGACGAGGAAGGAGGCGCAGAAGGGAGCGCAGAAGGGAGCATGGAAGGCAGCGAGGATTAGTCGTAGAAGTAGTGCTAGCTACTCTTTTTTGTACTTAAAGCCACTGGCTTGGCTTCGTGCCTCTTGTATATAGACTCCTCTTATTTTTTGTACTTGAAGCCACATGACGTGGCTTAGCTTCCTTATTTTTTGTACTTGAAGCCACATGATGTGGCTTAGCTTCGTGCTATATGTATATACAAGCACTTTTTGAGCTTTCAATTTTATTGCATTTTGGAGTTGTAATATTTTATTTGGAATTGTAATTAAAATGCGGTTGGCTGTAAGAATTGAATTACAGAATGTGGATATGGGATTCTTGTAACTATATAGCATACACAACATACACAGTATTCTATAAAATTTTTTTTTAAAAAAAGCGCGTCTATCAGTGCGTTTAAAAACGTGTTTATATTCGCGTTTGTCTGTTCGACTTGCGTCTATAAAAGCGTTTATAAGCGCGTCTATTTATGCATCTAACTGCGCGTCTATACGTGCGTAAGTCTGATATATAGACGCGCAATTAGACGTGGGTCTCCAGACGTGCAAATAGACGTGCAAATAGACGCGCCCGTAAGTTTTTTATTTAGTTCATGAAACGCATCTGTGCGCGCGTCTATGGGTGCTTTGTCTTGTTGTGATATTGCTCTGGATGAGTCTTTGTACAAAGGATCTCCTATGGCCTTTTCAATAATTTATTTTTTCCTTTACAATGAGTTTAGTACAAATGGGTGATCCAAACATTTGCTTATTTGAATGTCCTTTTCTCGTCCTTTTCTATCATGATCATAGAAATGAGCGATCCAAACGTTTGCTTGTTCAGAATGTCCCTTCTGTCGTCACTTTGGGTGCCATCTTCATTCACTCTCATATGACTACCACCATCACCTTCACTCTTTCTCGATATTTGAATGGTGTTATCATGGGCATTCTTCATTTGCGCTATCTCCTTCTACTTCCTCGTGGGCGAGCATCTTTATGAACTCTGTAATGTGTGTAATCATTGGTTGCGGTAATTTTATTTTGTCTTCTACATCATACCCCATGTGCTTCTTTGTTTTCTTTGACCTTGATTTCCAGGATACTATGACTGTCTCTGTGGAAAGTCTTGAAATTGCTTCATGGTTTGGAACCCATTCCTTTTTTAGACAACTACTATACAATGTACTATTATCTTGGTTCTCCTTCCTACCCTGTGACTCATACCATACCGCTGTAAATGTTGTAGCTCTCCCCTGGTCATCCATGCTCACGTCAACTACTTTTGCAACCCAAAACTTCACGTTCTCATGTTCATCATCCGATGGTCAAACTGCAACAAAACAATGGACATCTATGTCTATATGTGGCATAAACTCTCTCTTCTTAGGTCCACAATATGGACGTGGGAGCAATGATTCAAACTCATTTTCAAAGAGACCACATGTTGGACGCAAGTCATTACCAACATTTGGCCAAAATAAAGGCTGTTCTCCCTTAATATCATCTTCTCGCATTTTTGCAGGGTCCTTTATCAATTGGTAGGTCTTTCTAATTGCAACAGTAGTGTGTTCCTTCCGAGAGGGCTTCCAATCAGGAAATCTGCGGAGCATTTCCTCTTTGTATGCAATAAAAGCTTTTAAGCCTTCTATTTCACCTTTGGATTTCTTGCTGAATTCTTTTATAGGAGCCCATGTTGGATGCATTTCTTTGCTTGGGATTAAAGTTAAAAGAGAGTAAGGTTCTTCAGGTTCCCATTTTGTATCAAGAGAACAATGTTGCCATTGCATCACTGGTTTTTCATCCTTTAAGAAAAAGCAAAAATAGTGTGGAGCGCTATGACCTATCAGGGCATCACCACCTTTTTGTATGAAAGGTAGAATAAAGCTCTTCCAATCATACATCCTCTCAAACATTGAGCATATTGTTCCTTCCTTATGGCCACCAACTTGCCTCCCACATTTTCTTATCAAGTCATCCATTGTCTCCATGTCCTTGTGTCTTAGTTCTCTTGAAACTGTGCTAAATACCTGATCGATATCCTCATGTGTGTGCCCAACCAACAAAAACCCAACTTCAATCTCATTTAAGATTCTATGAGTGATTAGCATTGAGCAAAATGCAAAGAAGAGTACATTCTTATTCTCTCGTCTGCAATTGTCTGCTTGTACTCTCAAAGTTGCTCGTAGGCGACCTTTTTCTGCATGTACATTGTGAATTGCCTTCATAACAGACGTTACAACTTGATTGCTATCATGTAGATGCAAGGAATCAATCCATATGTCTGCAAAAAACTTAAATCCATGCAATAACACTCCACATAGATGTGTCTTTAAAAAGTATTTGCCTTGTAGCTTACGTGGAGTGTTAACGAATCGAGGTAATGTTGTTGTATTTTGATCCATACCATCTACAATAACGCACATGTACTCGTTTGGGTGACAAATAGCTTGCTACTTCCAAAATGCATATTTTATTCTAGAATATCGAACAAGTCCATGATGAAATTCTCTCTTTTTTTTGTAAGCTTCTTTTTGTTCTGGAGATGTTGCACTCTCAAGTGCTCGCTTTAGATCATCATAGTCGTTGCACTTTGACATTTTTTGCCTCTTTGGGATTTTAACATGTCCAAAGCTTTTTTTCCAAAGAGTATACAAAGTATGAAAAGACGCCGGTGCATGCCCTCTTTGCCTCTGTGTTTCTCCAATAGAGTTAAATACTTCTTTTTTTGTCAAACCTATCGGAAGATGCATTTCTGATAGGTGGGGTTGTGGTAAAGCATTTTCATAACTGTAATCTTTCAAAATTGCTGTTGTCGCAACCATTGAGGCTCTTGTTTTGGGCCTTCCTATGTTTCGATGAATGTTAAATTTAACTCCATACTTTGCTTTATTAGCCAAATCCAATATGTGCCATGTGATAATCCTGTAATAATGCGATATGCATTATTGCATATACTTTTTCCATTTATACCATCTCTGAAGGAATAGAGCTTGGTACATTGACATATTCTTTCAATTCTTTGATGTTGTAGTATACATTATGTTTATCATTAAAAATCACATGCCGAGTCTTTCCAATCTTTAAAAATTGCATGCTCCATCTCAAATCCTTACCTACCTCATAGTAGGGACCATCCAATGACATTGAGTTATCATCTATACCATCATCAGTAGCTTTTTGAATTCTCATCTGCACAAATGTCCAGTGTTCCACTTGTTCAAATCCCAAGACTTGACCTTCTGCTACATTCTTATTTGCAAATGATAACATTTGTAAAATATCTCCCACTCTAAAATCCAAAGATATGCACTTTGTATTCCTAATGACATGTGTTGGATAAGTCTCATCTCTATCCCATGCAATAAATGCTTTGTTGGAAGTATTATAGGGCATAACATCTCCAAGGATTTCCATATCCCCACACTTATGCTTTAGCTCAACATGTACACTAAGAATCCTTGATATGATAACCGCCACCTTATCTTCGCCAAGACTTCTAAAGTGACAAATAGAATTTGGATCACTTTCATGGATTGTAGCAAATGCAAATACTTCTCTTTTGTAACATAGAATCACCTCCATCCCCGGAATAAATTTTGTAGCCATCTCCTTTGTGAGTTTCCTTTGCAAACAAGCTGTAACAACCATTATAAAGAACATTAGTCTCTTCTTAATAATCTACTTTATTAATGATTTAAAAATCTAGATCTTGTTTAAAATTTAATCAAACCCTAAACCCTAAATCCTAACCCCCAAACCCTAAACCCTAATTCGACCCTTGAAACCATAAGCCCTAATTCCTAAATCCTAAACCCTAACCCCTAATTTCTAAACCCTAAATTCTACACCCTAATCCCTAATTCCTAAACCCTTAAACCGTAAGCCCTAGATCCTAAACCCTAATTCCTAAACCTAAATCCCTAATCCCAAAATCCTAATCCCAAAACACTAATTCCTAAACCCTAACCCTTAAACCCTAAACCCTAGTACCTAAACCTAAACTTGTAAACCTTAATCCCTAAACCCTAACTCATAATCCCTAATCCCTAAACCGTAAATGTTAATCTTGACTCTCTAAACCCTCAACCGTAACCAATAAAAACCCTAAATCCTAAACCCTAAACCCTAAGACCCATAAACTCCTAAACCCTAACCCCCAAACCCTAAACCCTAAACCCTAACCCTTAAACCCTAAACCCTAAACCCTAACCCCCAAACCCTAAACCTTAAACCCTAAATCCTAAACCCTAACCCTCAAACCCTAAACCCTAAACCCTACCCCCTTAACCCTAAACTCAAACCACCAAACCCTAAACCCTAACCCCCAAACCATGAACCTTAAACCCTAACCCTCAAACCCTGAATCCTAAACCCTAGCTCCCAAACCTTAAACCCTAAACCCTAAATCCAAACCACCAAACCCTAAACCCTAACTCACAAACCCTAAACCCTAACTCACAAACCCTAAACCCTGACCCTAACTCACAAACCCTAAACCCTAAACCCTAACTCACCAAGCTCGAAACCCTAAACCCAAACCACGAAATCCTAAACCTTAAATCCTATGAGTGTTTTCAGTAATATCATTTATTTAAGTAATAGTTTTAATTAGAATTCATAAGTAGTAGTGGAATTGATAGTAGGAATGTGGGAATGGGAGTGGGAGTTGGGAGGGTGGTAGTGGGAGAAAGGGAGAGTGGGAAAGTGGAGAAAGGGAGTGTGGGAGGGTGGTAGTGGGAGAAAGGGAGAGTGGGAGAGGGAGTGGCAATGGGGGCGGTGGGGGTGGGGGTGGGAGGATGGGAGTGGGAGTGGGAGAGGGAGTGGGAATGGGGTAGGTGGGGGTGGGGGTGGGAGTGGGAGAGGGAGTGGGAATGGGGGAGGTGGGGGTGGGGTGAGGGTGGGAGGATGGGAGTGGGAGTGGGAGGGGTGGGGAGTGGGAGTGGGAGTGGGAGTGGGAGGATGGGAGTGGGAGAGGGAGTGGGAATGGGGGAGGTGGGGGTGGGAGTGGGAGGGGTGAGGTGGGAGGATGGGAGTGGGAGAGGAAGCGGGAATGGGGGAGGTGGGGGTGGAAGTGGGAGGGGTGGGGTGGGAGGATGGGAGAGGGAGTGGGAATGGGGGAGGTGGGGGGGTGGGAAAATGGGCATGGGAGTGGGAGGGGTGAGGTGGGAGGATAGGGGTGGGAGAATGGGAGTGGGAGTGGGAATGGGAGTGGGAATGGGGGGGGAGGGGTGGGGGTGGGAGGATGGGAGTGGGAGTGAGAGGTGGAGGTGGGAGGATGGGAGTGGGTGGGAGAATGGGAGTGGGAGTGGGAGTGGGAGAGGGAGTGGGAATGGGGGAGGTGGGGGTGGGGTGAGTGTGGGATGATGGGAGTGGGAGTGGGAGGGGTGGGGTGGGAGGATGGGTGTGGGAGAGGGAGTGGGAATGGGAAAGGTGGAAGAATGGGCGTGGGCGTGGGAGTGGGAATGGGGGAGGTGGGGCGGGAGGATGGGGGTGGGAGTGGGAATGGGGTGGGAGGATGGGAGTGGGTGGGAGAGGGAGAGAAGATAATCTAATGGAGAGGCCAATGGGAGAGGAGATAATGATATAGAAGGACCAATGAGAGAGAACCACTTAAAACCCTAGTTTTTCTTATATATACTCTCCTTTCATTGTTTCTCTCATTTCAACAAGGAAGAGCAAGAGGAGAAGCAAAAGGAGGAGGAAGAGCAAAAGCAAGCACAAGCATAGATCTCAACTTTTTTCCAGGTACTTTTTTTTAAATTTGTATTCTTTGAAATTTTATTATAGAGAGAGAACTTAGAGAGAGAAAAGTGAAGGAAAGACTTTTAGAGAGAGATTATAAGAGAGAGAGTCTTGCTGCCTCTGTAGCAAAAGAGAGAGAGAGAGAGAGAAAGAGAGAGGGAGAGAGAGGAGAGACTTTTAGAGAGAGAGAGAGAGAAAGAGAGAGGAGAGACATTTAGAGAGAGAGGGTGAGAGGTAAAAGAGAGAGAGGGGGAGAGAGAGAGAGTGGGGAGAGAGAGAGAGGGGGGGAGGCACAGCGCGAGGGAGAGAGTGGGGAGGGAGAGGGACACGTTACAGCACGTGAGAGAGAGAGAGGGGGAGAGAGAGAGGGGGGAGGCACAACGCGAGGGGGGGGAGAGAGAGAGGGGGAGGGAGAGAGGGGCACGCTGTCGCTGCCACAGCAGTGCACGAGAGAGAGAGGGGGGGAGAGAGAGAGTGGGGGGAGAGAGAGAGAGGGTGGGGAGGCCGCTACCGCGAGAGAGAGGGGGGGAGAGAAAGAGTGGGGAGAGAGAGAGAGAGAGGGGGGGAAGCCGTTGCCATGGCAACATGAGAGAGAGAGGGGGGGAGAGAGAGAGTGGGGGGAGAGAGAGAGATGGGGGGAGGCCACTGCCGTGGTAGCACACGAGAGAGAGGGGGGAGAGAGAGAGTGGGGAGAGAGAGAGAGAAGGGGGGGAGGCCACTACCGCAAGAGAGAGGAAGGAGAGAGTGTGTGAGGGGTGCCGTGAGAGAAGGGGGGGAGAGAGAGTGTGAGGGGCTGCCGCGGCAATGCGCGAGAGAGAGGGGGGAGAGAGAGAGACGGGGGGAGGCCACTGCCACGAGAGAGGGGGGAGAGAGAGAGTGAGGGGCGCGCTACCAAGAGAGAGTGGGGAGAGAGAGAGAGAGGGGGGGAGAGAGAGAGAGTGGGGAGAGAGAGAGAGAGGGGGGGAGGCTGCTACCACGAGAGAGAGGGGGGAGTCCACTATCGCAAGAGAGAGGGGAGAGAGAGAGAGTGACGGGCGCACTACTGAGAGAGAGTGGGGAGAGAGAGAGAGAGAGGGGGGGAGAGAGAGAGGGGGGAGAGAGAGAGAGGGGGGGAGGCTGCTACCGCGAGAGAGAGGGGGGAGAGAGAGTGTGAGGGCACACTGCCGCAACAGCACACAAGAGACAGGGGGAGAGAGAGAGGGGGGTGAGGCCACTACCGCGAGAGAGAGGGGGGAGAGAGAGAGTGAGGGGCGCACTGCCACTACTGCGGCAGCACTCGAGAGAGAGAGGGGGGAGAGAGAGAGTTAGGAGAGAGAGAGACAGGGGGAGGCCACTACCATGAGAGAGAGGGGGGAGAGAGAGAGTGAGGGGCGCAGCGCACGAGAGAGAGAGGGGGGAGAGAGAGGGGGGGGGAGGCCGCTGCCATGAGAGAGAGGGGGGAGTGAGAGAGTGAGGGGCGCGTTGCCGCGACAACGCGAGAGAAAGAGGCGGGGAGACTTCTGCCGCGAGAGAGAGGAGGGAGAGAGAGAGTGAGGGGCGCACTGCCGCGGCAGCGCACGAGAGAGAGAGTGGGGAGAGAGAGAGAGGGGGGGCTGCTGCCTGGAGAGAGAGGGGGGGAGAGAGAGAGTGAGGGGCACGCTGTCGCGGCAGCGTGCGAGAGAGAGAGGGGGGAGAGAGAGAGTGGGGAGAGAGAGAGAGAGGGGGAGAGAGAGTGGGGAGCGCAAGTGAGAGAGAGAGAGAGAGAGAAAAGGAGAGGAGAGAGTGGGAGAGAGAGAGAGAGAGAGGGGAAATGAAGAGGAGGGGAGAGAGTAAATAAAGATGAGAGGAAACATAGACTAGAGGGGAGAGGAAAGAGAGAGAGAGAAGAGAAAAAGAGAGGGAGAGGAGAGACGAGAGAGAGAGAAGCATACTAGAGTGAGAGAGAGAGAGATAAGAAGAAGAGAGAAGCGTACTAGCATGAGAGAGAGAGAAGAAGAAGAGAGGAGATGAGAGAGATTGACGAGAGATGGACGAGAGATGAAAATTTAGAGAGGGAGGGCATAAGAGAAAGTACAATCAAGATAGAAAATCTTACCAATGAGTAGGAGAAATGAGTGGGCAACGATCAAGGAGAGATAAAGGAGAGATGTTTTGATGGAAGAATTTGGGAGCTACGATCAATGAGGCATATTAGAGGAGATTGGTGTGTGATTTAGTCGAAACTTAAACAAACAAAACTATAAACCTTGGTGTTTGAAAAGAGAAACATGTGGAAACTTGAATTTCAAAATTTTTGCCCTTTTTTAAACTATGAATCCTTATGTTTGAAAAGATAAACGTGTGGAAACTTGAAAATTGTGATAAAAGACAAACGTGTGGAAACTTAAAAAGTATGAAAAGACAAACGTGTGTGAAAAGGAAAACTTGTGGAAACTTGAATTTTAAATTTTCCTTTGTTTTTGAATTTAAAATGAGTTTCACTTCCATTTTCAATTTACTAGTTTAATTCTCAATTAAATTTTCTAAAATATAGTTTATAAAAATGCATTTTGTTTTGGAATATAGAAAGTATAATTTTAATTTTATTACATTTTTTAAAATTTTAAAAGTAGTTTAACTTACATTCGTTATTATAACTTTAATTTATTTCTTTTTAGGGAGAATTAATATATTCTTCTAGGTAAATATTAAATTTTTAATTTTAGGTCTTATTTTCTTAATTTTACGTTATTTTTTCATAAACTTTAAGTTAAATTGAATTTAATTATAATTCAAATTTTGTGATTTCAAAATTTTAAGTCTTATTTTCTTAATTTTACTTTATTTTTTCATAAACTTTAAGTTAAATTGAATTTATTTATATTTCAACTTTTGTGATTTCAAACTAATAAGAATTTACTTTATCAAAGTTTAAACTTCTTATGATTGTGAATTAAGTTAAATTAATTTGAATTAAAAAAGAGTTTGGGGGTTTGGGTTTAAGGTTTGGGGATGAGGGTTTAGGGTTTTAGAGTCAGGGCTTAGGGTTTAGGGTTAGGGATTAGGGGTTTATGGTTGAGGGTTTGGGTTTGGGGTTAGTGTTTAGGGCGTTAGTATTTGGGGGTTAGCGTTTAGGGTTTAGGGTTTAGGTTTTGGGATTCAAGGTTTAGGGATTAGGGTTTAAGATTTGGGGGTTAGGGTTTAGGGTTTGGGGGTTTGGGTTTAGGGTTTAGAGTTTAGGGTTTTGAGGTTTGGGTTTAGGATTTAGGGTTTAGGGTTTTGAGGTTTGGGTTTAGGGTTTTAGGGTTTTAAGGTTTGGGAGTTAGGGTTTAAGGTTTGGGAGTTTACGGTTTAGGGTTTAGGGATTTGGGTTTAGGGTTTAAGGTTGGGTTTAGGGTTTGGAGTCAAATTAAATTTGTAGTTTTTATTATTTAAATTTAAATTTATTAAGATTTTAACTTCTTATTAATGTGAATGTTCAATTCTTATGAGTTGTAAGTAAATTAGTTTTTGAAAATATAAATTTTATCTTTTTTAAACTCGCAACCTGAATGTATTAAAAAGAATAATGGAAAATAGATTATTTTTTGCTTTTAATTCACAACCTAAGGATATTAAAAAGAACAATGGAAAAGAAATTATTTCTTGCTTTTCTTCGCTTCGACGGTTGGTGTAGTCTAGATTAGCATAGATTAGTTTGTCCTTAGAGGAGAGAACTCCAAAAAAACCAATCAAAGCCATGCTCAAAATTTCCCAACTAGTTCCTAATCAAAGTCAGTCCATTTGTTCACATTCGATTTCACACTCACAACAACCCTACCATTTAAGCAACAATTAAGGTTTTAAAACTTTCAAGATGATTGAAAGTTGGAAAAGGCAATGAAAGATGCTGATTTGAAGTTATCTTCTCTTCAGTCTCCTTATTGCATTAAATTGGCTGATAATACTAGAGTGAAAACTATAGAGTTGTGAAGAATTTGGCAATGGATGTGAGTGGAATTTCTATACCTACAACATTTTAGGTTATTCCTACAAAACCAGGTGCTAGAGCTTACCCACCATTGATCTTGGGAAGGCCTTGGCTTCGTCAAGTGAAGGCAGTATGGAAGTGGGAGACAGGTGATCTTATTCTCCAAGGAGGGAATAGGAAGGTCCACTACAACATCAAGAGTCACCACAAGAAGGTGGTAAAGGAGGAAACTTCAACTTCGAGAGCTCTGAGTCTGAGTCATCTGATCACGAGACAAGTGGCACCTCCGAGGAGTCCATCTCAAAAGGAGAGGTGGAAGGAGTGGTGTTTGGTCTTTGCCTTGGTGTTGATTGGGGGGACAATCAAGGAAATGGAGCTTCAGAGGGAGAATCATCTTCAACCATGTATGTGGAAGTGGTGGATCGCACTAGTCTTCGCCAACAAAATGAGATTCTTCTTGATGAGACTATAACAGGTACTGAAAGAGATGAATACATAGAAATGCTTGATGGGTTTCCTAATCTGTTTGCAAATAGTTACTCATAGGTGCGCCAAGTTACCTTAGTGGAGCACAAAATTGATTTGAAGCCTCAAAGCAAGCCAGTGGTGCAATAGCTTAGACAGTTGGGAGTGGTACAAGTAGAAGTGCTTAGGAAGGAGGTAACTAACTTACTCCAAGCTGGGTTTATTTTTCTAGTTGAGAATTCAGAGTGGGTTTCTCCAATGGTGGTTGCTCCCAAGAAAGGAAAGAAATGGCATGTGTATCAGTGGACATGATAGATTACAGTTGAATCAGTTAAGGGACTAGACATAGTAGATTATATTTGTACGAGTTGTGGGAGTTGACAAAGCATTTTACACTTATATCAGTTGCAGGAGTTGATAGAGCATTTTGCACTTATATCTGACAGACTTCAAATTTGTATTCGGAGATAATTGTAAATCCTTATTTTTTTTCCCATTTATGCTCTAAGCCTTGTAAAGCCTTTTAGGCTATTCCCAAAGCATGAAATTGACACTTATACGATTGGGAAGAATAAAAACTTGAGATGTATTAATGGGACTCATTGTACTTTTGACTTTTCAAAGTAATTGTAGTTTGTCAAAGTACCTAAAATTTGTGTTGTGCTTTAATATAGGATGGATCTTGAGGCTACAGCATTTGTCAATGGTATGACACTAAAATACAATGGAAGAATTTATGCCCCAAAGGACTTCACAAATTGGACCGTTGTTGACACACAAAGAAAGCATGGTTCTTGGTATTAAGTAAAGGAAATCTCATTCTAGTGATGACAAAGAGAGAGTTGGAGAAAGATGAGTGGGCATCAAATGTATCTTTCTCAAAGAGCAATTTGATTCAAGGGGGCACCTTACTAGGAATAAAAATTGAAAAAGATAGCAATACAATGATGATTTACACAAAGTCAAGAATGAGCAATAGATCATTTCTTCTTTCTAAGAAAGATGCAATGCACTTTGTGATGCCGCCGCCAAAAGCACCTAGATTTCCTAAATTGGTTCCTGCATTGGAGATCCTCCAACATGTGTGGGAGGAATTTCCCATTGAGGAAGCAAGAAAAATGCAGTCAAAGATTATCCTTGAATACTTTCAGGGTGTCACTGAACAAGGTTCAACTTCATTGGAGGGACCTAAGGTGCAAGAATCCACACATGAGAAAGGAAGTGATGAGACAGGCCATGTAGACCTGGTTCATGGTAATACAAATGAGAGAGGAACTGGAATGGATGAGACAGAACACATTGTAGCATTGGATGAGGGTCTTGTACACGTGGATGCTTACAAGGGATCTACATTTGAGACAGGAATTGAATTGGTGGAGACAGGACATGCATTAGCTGATACATGACATGCACATGTATCTCAGACAGAAATTGAATTGAGTGAGACACGACATGCATCAGATAAGATAGGACATGCACACACATCTCTTGTTCATGGTATTACTCACTTAGATGGTGTAACTCATGAAGTTGATGGAATAACAGAACAAGTGAAGCCCTTAAGTATACCTAAAGTTGAGGCAATAGAAGAAGAAGTAGGACGATCTAAAGCGGTTCACATAGAGCCCCTAAAAAATAAACCTCGATGTCAAATGCAAAAGGCAAGTACTTCACGAGCTATAGTTCCAAGTCCTATAACTCGAAAAAGAGGTCGTTCCTATACAAAGAAAGGGCAAAGAAGAGAAGAGGAAGAACATGAAGAGGATGTGGAGGGTCTTGAAATGGAGTCAGATCTAGAAGCAGAAATGTTATCAATGAAGAACCTAAGTCTTCGCTTGAATGAGGCTATGACAGATGAGGATCCAAGATATATATGGGGCCAGAAGACTCAAGTTATACATGCTTTAATAGTGGTCAAAGCAAGTGTCTTCACCAGCATGTCTATGGGACCTTAGATACTGTCTATGCTGAAAAGATTTTTCACGCTTTGATTGATGGAAAAAAACCAGTTGTTTCTAATTTGGTACTCCGTCCAAGAGCATTTTTGGCAAGTCATGGGAGATTATAGTCAATCCATCAATTTCTCTCAGCCTATAGATTTTGAGATACAATTCACTAAGTTCCTTGGAAAACAAGTTCCCTCACTTCAAGAAAGGACAGAGTTCAGTGAATGATCCAGAACGACATATAAAGGATGCCAAGAGAAATTTCTTAGCTCATTGCACATTTGAGGCAATAGATGGTCAGCACTATGCCTATGCTTGTAATGAGCGCTCTAGAGATGCATACAAGAAAGGAGAAATTACTTATCAAACCTTCACGAGTGTGCCTCAATTTCACTACTATTCTGCATGCATTTGTATCTTCAAGAACGAGAAAAAATATTTGATTGAGTGGGAAAGACTTAATCATGACATTTATGCACTACGAAAAAGCACCTGCACTTCAGAGATGTTGCTCAAAGCTAGGACCATATGGAGAACTTTTCATTCTCCTGTGACCACTCTCAAAATAACTGCAACTAAAGTGGAAGCGGATAATCTTGTTGACTTCTACACATGCTTGAGTGCCATTGTACCAAGGGGAAAGCAGGAAAGAGTAGAGGTGATTACAAGCTTTAAGACAATAAGGGATAGGTATCAAGACTACACAAGCATACTTTTCTGTAGTGATGAAGTTTTTCATCAGATCAAAGACATGTGTCTTGCATGTGAGAAAGGAGATGTCACATATGAGGCTCCATCATGGATTAAAGACAAGGCAAAGAAGATTGAGAAAAAAGAGATGACAGCTCGGATGTGGAGGCCTTTAAGAAACTTGCCAGACAAATACGCAAGTCTTTTGCAGAGAAATTAATGTCCAAAGAATGGTTTTTTGGCAAAAAGGATAAAGATCATTGCATGGAAGATTGCATCATCCAATAGGTCAAGCATGATGTAGTAAAGAGTGCAATTGAATATATGTTGGCAAGAAAAAAATATTCCAATTAGCCAATGTAAAATCGATCATAGCATTGTGAGGCAGATGGCATCAGCTTTACCGTCAGCTAAACAGAAGGCTTGGGTGCATAAATGGGTGAAGGTAGAAGATGATGGATCTGAAATTACTCCTTCTATGACAAGTGACATTCCGGAAAATGTGTATGCATATGCACAAAAAGTCATCAATAAGCACACTCTCAGAAAAGAAAAAACTTTGAACAAGGGCTTTTTTTTCATACATGAAATCATTTCAGAGTGTGGAAAGAGTGTTGAGTGCAAGGGAGTTTCATTGAATGATTTTTTGTCCGACAACACTGCTTGGGAGAGGCCTCAGCTTTTCTTTGTCTATGAAATATCACCGGATGACATTCGTCAACTCCTTGATAGAATATTACATACCACCATTGGTAGAGTGGGACTATGTAACATAGTCATATTTGCTGATAAAGATGACAAGGAACAAATGTCTGCTACCCTAGAAAAACAATATGGCAATGAGCTTAAGATTTACAATGGTATATACTCGAGAAAAAGGGACAAGAGAGAATGTGGTCTCAAGATACAGAGTCTTGAAACCTTTTTCTTGTGCATGAAGAGCCCTTACAATGATCACTCCTCATAGAACAATATAAGAGGGAATGCAAAGAGATTGCAACTACTGCTACAAGAGCATGAAGCTCCAAGTCCCCTCCATCACAACGCAAATCACTATGAAAGGCCAGCAAAAAGTGCTGATCTTTTAATTAGTATGATGTAATTTTTGCTGCCGTCCGAATGGGAAGTCACATTGTGTCGAATGGGACATTTGTTTGAAGCTCTTATCAGAAAAGGACACCATGTAAATATTATTGAGAGCCCTGCTTGCTTGGAATACCTTGATACCGTGGCTTCTCTCACAATATAGTATGATAAGAAAGGTCCGATCTCACATGAAGAGGATGCTGACATAGAGATGGTCATGTATGATGAGAGCAAGAAGATGAAAATGATGAAAGCTCTGGATATGATAGTGAGGACACCAACGATAGTAAGGAAGATAAAGAAGATGGATATGACACTGACCTTGCCTCTAAAGGTTACATAAAAAGACCATGAAGATATGCAGAGGTATGAAAACTTATGTTTAATTTTCTTTATTCATTTAAAGGTCTTTTTAAATTTATAATTAATTTAAAATTTTGAATCTCATAATTATTTTATCCTTTTATAGGAGAAGGGAAAGGAGGAGGATGAGGAGGACATAGCTGGAGTAGAGAATATAGAAAGCTCATCTCAAGAAAGCAAAGCTACTCTGGCTATCCATCGGATGACTCTAGAAAATAATCATACCTTGCAGCAAATGGAGAAGTCATTTCAAGTTAGGTTTCAAGTTCGAAAACAACCTCTTACTTTTCTATTTGATGAAGAGGACATTTCAATCCTTATAAACTTCAAGAAAGAGGTTAATGACAAGGTCATAATAGCCATCCTCAGGTTTGACACAAACTTTTTATTGACTTTATGCTTTTGTATTTCCATTGGATCAAATGAACTAATATTCTTTTCTTTTTATTGCAATATGGTTTTACAATAGCTTCCCCTATATATACAGAGATGTGCATATATGGTCGATCCTCTTGTTTCTAGTGTACTTAGCAATAAGAAGAAGACCATAGATGATGTTTTTAAGTGGTTGCAACCTGTTGATTTGACTGCGGCATGAGTTATCTTTACTACATATCACGAGGAGTGAATATCAATCCCTACCTAACTTATCTCTTACATTGTGGAGGATTATATCAAATAATAATTATTCTTAATTGATAATGCAGCTTGCATTGGAGCTTGGTAATTGTGGACATCTTAGCCAAGCAATGTTTCTTTGTCAATTCAATAGCATCTATCCATGGCAGTGTGTCAGAGTAAGTATAACCTGCTTGTGTCATAATTACATCAATGAGATGCATCCTATGCAATGCACACATTCATTTATGTTTTCTATTTTGATGTGTAGATCGGCTCGAAAGTTGGTAGGTGCTATAGATGCACTTATGCAAATGGAAGGTGACTTAGAAGATCAAATCGAGTATGTAACATGCCCTCCAGTGAAGCAAAATGATGACCACAGTTGTGGGTGGAGAGTCAGATATAACTGCTTTTTGCTCCTTGCTCAAATTTTTAATTTGAGCGGCGGTGAAACCTCATTGTCGACATATACAGACTTGCATCTATATGCATTTATGTCATCTATCATTAAGGCATTTATTGATAACATGGTGGAGCATCCAAAGGAAACATTGGTTGCTACGCCCATAAGTTGTCCTAATGTAACTACTGTATTGGACAAAATGGGAAGCTCTTTTGAGGTTAGGGTTATCATTAGCAAGCAACCTCGTGTTTTGACTTTTGGTAGCGAGGAAGTTACAATCCTCTCCGACCCTTTGAAAGAGGCTAATGACAAAGTCATGATGGCCATCCTTAGGTTTGATATGAACATCTCTTGGCTTGATACTTCAATCATTTGATTCAATTTGCTTCTAACATTTGTTTATTTATTGCTGTAGTACGGTTATATCTCACTTTCCTAGATTAGTACAGAATCACATCTGTATGCTCGATTCTCTCCTTTCAGCTATACTTAGTGATACTAAGAAGACAGTAGATGATGTTTGTTCAATGCTACAACCTTTATACTTGGATGGCATACTAGTTGTCTTTATGCTATATTATGAGAAGTAAGTATGGTCTCAATCTTTCTTTCACTCTTTTATTTGTAATATTGTGTCAATTAATACTTAATATTGTGATAAATCTTATCGCTCTTTATTGGTGATGTAGCTCACATTGGAGCCTTATAGTATGGGATCTTGATGACAACCATTGTTGGTTTGTCAACTCATTTACAGGCTTTCACGGGGTGTTCAAGTAAGTGTTCTTTTATCATATCATTATGAACATGCATCTTACTATTTACTACACAAATTCACTTTGTCATATGTCATGATGGACAGGTCTGCAAACAAGTTAGTTTCTGCAATTATGAAAATTAGGGAGCATCAAGACCAACCAAATTTCCAGACACGCCTCGCAGTGCAGTGGAGCAGAAAGACAAGTTTAGTAGTGGGTGGAGAATTGCCTACAACTTCATGTTGTTCCTCAATGAAATTTTTGAACATGTCTCAATAGAAGCATATACAAAGCTCGAGCTACAAGATTTTATGGCTAAGATTGTTCATTACCTAACTGCTACCATTAGGAAACAACATGATGGACTCAATGAAGAACCTGAGGGAGCAGTCTCCTTTTGCATCACAGCCTCAAGTAGAAGTATTACAGTCTCCACTTGAATTAGAGACTCAATGCATTCTTGCTACACAAGAAGTAGAGACTCAATGTGCATCTACAACATCACATCTTGCAAAGGAGGAAGAGATTAAGTCCATACCGATTACACCAGAAGTAGAATCTCAATGTACACCATCCACACAAGAAGTAGAGACTCAATGTACTCTTAAAGAATCACAGCCTCAAGAGGACTCATCAAACTCTATTCAGTTGTAAAACAAGTAGAAACAAACATGAGTCCTTGAAGATTTTTATCTTGTTTGTATTGATTAATGATAGTGTTTTTTAAACTTCTGTTAAATGTTACAATACATTAGGATATTTACTTATGATATTTATTCAATTTGTATTATTATTGTATTAGCAATTCTAAAAAAATAAATTGTATTAGCAATTCTAATATGATCTACTCAGCCCTACGAGACTTCTTGCAGAGAATACAAAACTATTACAAGCCATAGAGGCCAAGATCACACTAGAAGATCTCATAATTAGTATCTCTTATTTTCTCAACAATCCAATCTTCCACAGACTCCACGTCCATATCCTCAACATAATTACAATGAAGGAAGAAATTCAAGCAATCATGATGGACAGGCCGCAAGCTCCACATCCATATCCTCAACATAATTGCAATGAAGGAAGAAATTCAAGCAATCATGATGGACTAGCCACAGAGGCCGAGATCACACTAGAAGATCTCATCATTAGTATCTCTTATCTTCTCAACAATCCAATCTGATCTCATCATTAGTATCTCTTATCTTCTCAACAATCCAATCTTCCACGGACTCAACTTCCATATCGTCAACATAATTATAATGAAGGAAGAAATTCAAACAGTCATCACTGGACATGCCACATAGGCCGAGATCACACTAGAAGATCTCATCATTAGTATCTCTTATCTTCTCAACAATCCAATCTTCCATGGACTCCACTTCCGTATCGTCAACATAATTACAATGAAGGAAGAAATTCAAACAGCCACAGATTGTTTCTTTATAATCTCTTTGGGAGGCCTTTATTGTTCTTTCAGCATCCCGATCAAATCGGCCATCCAAGTGCTTCGATAACGTAGGTTGCTTAAGAAGTCCAAGAGATCTTGTCGTGCTTTTATAATACATTGTAAAAGTCTTTCGCTCTCTGCTATCTTCTGAGTCTCCTCCCTCTCTATCTGCCTCTGTGCATCGAATTCCTCTCTCTCCATCTGTGTGAGTGGAGAGCCTTGTCGAATTCTTGCATCTCTCCTTGCTCCTTGGTCAGCAACCCATTGTTTGAGACTGTCGACAGACTCCATCTCCGACGATGCCAAGGACATCCATGGTGGGTGGAGAGATGATAAATTAAGAGTGATAGACGAAGAATGTGCTTCTAGAAGGACTAGGATGGATGAAAAAAGGGAGTCTAATTATATTATTCTTGTCTTCAATCACTTTATTTCATAGATTTAAACCGATTCAAAATCTATCATCTCATGTGTCTCTCACATTTATGGTCTTTTATTTTTTACTTCACTCAATGAACAACTCACCTCTCTAAATTTATTAAATTGGTTTTCCTTTTTTGAAAGTCTAATTTATTATATACAATAAATATCTTATGATGAGAATCTAATAATTATATCATTCTTATGTTGCATCACTTTATTTTATAGATTTCAATGTACTCAAAATCTATCATCTCACAGGTCTCTCATTACGGTCTTGCATCAGCAAGTCTAACTTATATTATATTAAAAGAATATCTCATGATGAGATTCTAATAATTATATCATTCTTGTGTTCCATCATTTTATTTTATAGATTTCAATGTACTGATCAATGTCTCCCATTACAGTCTTGCATCCCATCATTCTATTTTATAGATTTCAATGTACTCACTATCTTACCTGTCTGACATGTCTAGCATTATGGTCTTGCATCTGTTACTTCAGATAATCTAGTCATCTGAGCCCCTACCAATTCTTTATTCTAAATCTTTCATCCCACATTATGAGTCTATGGTTCTATAAATCCCCTAGTAGTCGTTCATCTTCTATATCTCACCCGCAGCAAACACTACTTCCACTTTGCTCTTATTACCTTACTCCTCTCCTCAAGCTTGCTCCTTCCATCTTGCCCATAGCCTTGCCTCCTCTTCTCAAGCATACTCCTTTCATCTTGCCTTACCTCCTCTAGTTACCTTCCTCACTCTCGTTACCTTCCTCACCTCGTTCGTCTTCTATATCTCACCCGCAGCAAACACTTCTTCCACTTTGCTCTTCTTACCTTACTCCTCTCCTCAAGCTTACTCCTTCCATCTTGCCCATAGCCTTACCTCCTCTTCTCAAGCATACTCCTTTCATCTTTCCTTACCTCCTCTAGTTACCTTCCTCACTCTCGTTACCTTCCTCCTCTCGTTTTTATGGATCTTTTTAGGGTAATCGATTCTGTCGAGCAAGTCATTAGCAGCATCAAAGTATGGATTGCTGAGAACCAAGGAAAGAGAGA
Organism: Dipteris shenzhenensis; assembly: GCF_047967505.1. Lineage (NCBI taxonomy): Eukaryota > Viridiplantae > Streptophyta > Polypodiopsida > Gleicheniales > Dipteridaceae > Dipteris > Dipteris shenzhenensis. The sequence continues at coordinate 17,715,076 of NC_141604.1, forward strand.
GGAGAGAAAGCAAAATCCAGCTCCATTAACCCAATACGAGAAGGATGACTTTGCTTGTCATAAGGGCTTAGAGAAGGAAGAGAAAAGAAAAATAAGTATGGCTACTACTGAAATAGATAAATTGCAGTCATATAGGAGAGAGTTGATAGACTTTCAAAGTGAGATATCTTCACGTGTGGCTCGTTATGGAAGATTTTCACCCCAGGAAGCACAAGCCATTCAGAATAAACAAAGTGTTATGCAGGAGAAAATTCATCAATCCTTACTTCTCTTCTATAATTTTAACTACATCAATGAGGATGAGATGAGCTCAGCTCTTGAATGGGTTGAATTTAGGCTAAAGGCTTGAAAATAGAAAATTCATCAAATTGAATGGCTGTAGTCTTGAAAATAAATTTGCCTTCCAATGAGAGTCTTATTGTAACTTTTGGTGTTTTTCAACACCTTTATAAATATTGTGAGAGTTTGCTACTTTTAACTACATCGATGAGGATGAGATGAGCTCAGCCCTTGAATGGGTTGAATTTAGGCTAAAGGCTTGAAAATAGAAAATTCATCAAATTGAATGGCTGTAGTCTTGAAAATAAATTTGCCTTCCAATGAGAGTCTTATTGTAACTTTTGGTGTTTTTCAACACCTTTATAAATATTGTGAGAGTTTGCTACTTCCACTTGTAACTTTTGAAAGTGTTTCCTAAACACTATTATAATTTTTAAGAGAGTTTACAATTACAAAACCACTCTTTTTTTTATAAACCACTCTTTTTTGTGTAACTTATCTCAGGCTTATTGTAACTTTTGGTGTTTGTCAAATTCTATTATAAATATGGTGAGAGTTTCTTTAATACTGTAACTTTTGAAGGTGTTTATTAACACCATTAAATATTAAGAGAGTTTACAACTGCTGAATCTTATTTTTTCATGTAACTTATCTAGGCTGCATTAAATTTTATACTTTTAGTTTCATGTCCTTAAAAAATATATTAAAAAATGCTTGTTTTTATGTTTTTATACGTGCTTTGAAGATTGGGTTTTTTTTAAATTTTATCTAAAAACTAGTCCAAAAGTATATGTAAAAATGAATTTGTACATTGACAAGTCCAAAATTAATGAAATAAGTGTTCCTTATGTACTCTAGTTCATGGCTCACTTAGTATGCCACCTTAGTTAGTTGAGTTTGGTTTGAGACCCACATATAGGGTTCTTCTATTTCTTTGTACTAGAGTTCTTTTGGCTTTCACAACTAAGAAGAGGAAAACTGTTTTCAGCCTCCATCTTTGTGTGTATTCCCCCATTGTGTATGTGAGAAAGCCGCAAGTGAGACTCCTTTCTTCTCTCCCACTATCTTCACATGGTGTCCACCTTAGCCCTCTCGGTGCTTGATACAAAGATCTCTTTTTGCGATATCCACCTATTCCACATGCATACATAAGATTGAATATTTTCTACCGATCATTTAAAATTGTATGAAATATAATGAAGGTGATATGATAGTAAGCATACATGACAATGCCACTGATCTTGTAGGTAGCTTTTCTAGCATCTTGTGATAAGCATTCTCTCACTATAATTGGGAGGATAAACTACCCAAGCAACAAAGGAGTTATAACAATGTATCATAATCATATAAGTTACACAAAAGCATCACAATCTTAGTTCTACTTTGCATTCAAGGTAACATGTAGAATACCTGTAAAACCTTGTGCCAATCATGGGACTTGATGTTGAGATATCAAGCTCTACCCCTGATACATCTCCTGGATGACTATCATTTATGTCACCGCCTATGTTAGTTGTACTCGTGGTGTAGTTAGACTACCACGTATGTTTTTGGTTTGGGTTCACATATGAACCACGTATTCTAGGTTTGACATATAGGGTATTTCCCCCTTCTATTGTATTGTTGTTGTGTGCAAAAGTGAAGAAAGGCTTCACCCTCCAACCTTGTGTCCTCTCTCTCTCTTTTGTGTGTTGTGAAGAAAGCTGAACTTGAGTCTCCTATCTCTCTCCCTCTTTCTTTACATGGTATCAAAGCCTTGTTCGTGGTAAGGAGCTCAAGAAAGCAAGCCAAGTTTGTGGTGTCCTGGTAAGAGGACCAGTGTTGCTTTCCTATTTCGAGTTTGGGAGCAAATCTCTGCAGGTAGCACAGCCAGAAGTGCAGGAGTGCACTGTTTCAGATTGAGAGGCCCTTCGCGGTGTGGCGAGAGCATAGTATATGCTACGGGGCCCGTTTTGAAGGCGCAAGTTCTTCGCAGGCACTCAGAAAAAGGCCCTGTTTTTGCTGTGCGACCACCGCGCGGCTAGTCGGTGGAAAGGTGCCACAGAAATTGCATCGTATGCCTGTGTGCAGAGATATTGGGAGTTGCAGATTCATGCCTGTTGCCTGTTGATGCAAAATCGTCACTAGGAAGTGACTGTGTGGTGAAATACCACTTTCGTCAGTGTTGCAGATCTGCCCCTGTGAGGCTTTCCGCAGAAGTTTTGCTATTTGCCCTTGTGAGGCATTTGCTGTGTTTACAGGTTGCTGTTGCAATTCGTGTTTTGTAAAATGTCTGAGAATCTGTCTACCATTGTCAGTGAGAAGCTTGACAAGAACAACTTCCAAGCATGGAAGTTCAGGATGACAAACTTCCTTATGGGAAAGGGAGTTTGGGATTACATCAGTGGTGAAACTGCAGAACCAGTTTTGGGTAATGCTCCCACTCCTGCTGAATTGAAGGCCTTTAAAGAATGGCATGAAAAAGCCAGAAAATGCTTGTATTGGCTATCTGTTAGCATTTCAGATTCTATGATTGTGCATATACAGGATGTAGAGACGCCTAAGGAGGCATGGGATACATTGGTGAAGCTGTATAGCACAAATACCAAAGCACGAAAGATGCAGCTAAAGCAGGAGTTGCACAATGTGCAAAGGAAAAATATGAATATAAATGAGTATTCCTTGAAGGTGAAAGGCCTTGCAGATTCTCTTGCCTCCATTGGAGCACCTGTTGATGATGAGGACTTAGTGTCCGTGACCTTGAATGGTCTTGGGAAAGATTATGCACAGTTTCGGACATCCATTGGAGTCCGTGAAACATTTCCTGATTTTCAGGAACTTATTGCTCTCTTGCTGAGTGAGGAATGGTGGTTCAGCCACCTCAACTTCTCAAGAGACTGCTTTCTACTCGAATACAGGTAGAGGCAGGGGTAGAGGAAGAGGCCGTTTTGGTGGCCGTGCAGGAAATCAGAATCAGCAGCAACAACAGGAAAACCAGTCCTATGGAGGAGGACGTGGTAGTTCTAGAGGCAGGGGGAGCCAAAGAGGCCGTGGTTCATGGCAAAGGAACCAGCAAGTAAATAGCAGCACAAAATGCTATTATTGTGGAAAGCCTGGACACAAGGAGAATACATGCTATAAAAAACAGAATGACATCAAAAGTGGGAAGTTGCAGCAAAGCAACTATGCATCATCAAGTGGGCATGGTGACGACAGAAATGAGCACCTTTTTGTGATGCAGCATATGGTTAACTCCATGTCAGGAGATGCTGCAGCTTGCAATGATGTTTGGTATGTTGATTCAGGTGCCTCGAACCACATGACCAGTCATGGTGAGTGGTTTCATGATGTTAGAAGTTTGGATAAGCCAGGTTATGTTGAAACAGGTGATGATACTGCGCACCCAATTACGCAGGTTGGTAAAGTGCCATTGGCTATGCAGGATGGCAAAACGAAGTACTTGGCAGATGTACTTCATGTTCCAAAAATCACTAAGAACCTGGTTTCAGTTGGCCAGATGGTTGAGCAAGGTCTGCAGAGGTTAGATTTAATCCTGATGGATGTTTTGTTGAGGACTTGAAAAATAAGTGCCGCTTGGTTGCGAAAGGCAATAAAAATGGCAGAATGTTCACCTTGGATGTTGATATGCCTGAGGTAAAAGCTGCTATGTTTGCGCATGGGAGAGGTGTCATTGCAGATATTGAGATATGGCACAAGCGCATTGGGCATGTGAATATACAAAGGCTGAAATCTATGCAAACGAAAAACATTGTTGCAGGTTTGCCTAAATTCAGAGTTGAGGGAATGCAAAAGGTATGTGAAGCATGCCAAATGGGTAAGCAGGCCAGACATGCATTTCCCAAAAATGCTAAGGTGAGCAGAAGACCTTTGGAAGTGATCCATTCAGATGTTTGGACAACCAAAGCTGCTTTTATTGGTGGATGCCATTATTATGTGACGTTTATTGATGACTACACTAGGAAGGTGTGGATTTATTTTATGAAGCACAAAAGTGAAGTGTTCAGCCATTTCAAGGCTTTTAAGGCCATGGTTGAAAAAGAGAAAGGTGTGCATATTAAAGTGCTAAGATCTGATGGAGGGGGAGAGTACTTTTCAGAAGAATTTTGTGAATATCTGAAAGAACAGGGAATTCAAAGGAAGGACTCATGCAGGTCTACCCCTCAACAAAATGGGGTTGCAGAAAGGAAGAACAGGCATATTGCAGAAGTAGGACGGGCGATCCTAAATGAGAAAAACATGCCTGATTATTTTTGGGCTGAAGCAGTAGCAACTGCAGTTTATATTATGAACAGAACCCCCACTGCAGCTGTCCATGGCTTGACGCCTGAAGAAATGTATACAGGCCAAAAACCAGATATTTCTCACTTGAAGGTATTTGGTTGCATAGCTTATGTTCATGTTCCTGATGAGAAGAGAACAAAGCTAGATCCAAAGGCAGAAAAATGCATCTTTATTGGATATGCTCTGCACCAGAAAGGGTATCGCTGTTATAACCCTTCCACCCGCAAAATGCAAGTGAGCAGAGATGTTGTTTTTGATGAAATGAGCAGCTGGTATGCACCAACTGTTATGGTAGGAGATGCAGATGCAGGAAATGGGAATGCTGCAATAAATCCAGAGCAGCAATCTCAAGCCTTGAGTGGACCCAGAGAGTCCTCTACTAGTGGATCTAATGCATGGACAGGGAGATTGAGATCTAGTGAATCGTCACATAGCAGTCCTGATAGTGTTGTGCAGGTATCACATAAGGGAAAAGAAAAAGTGGACCATGCTCCAGTGTTTGATGTGTCTGCTGGTAGCTCTCATGTTGATGGAGAGTCAAGTGGCTCTGAAATGAGCCTTGATGAGGAACTTGGGATTCCTTCTGTTGTTACACCTGGTGCAAGGAAAAGCAGGCATGATTTAAAGACTCCTGCAACTGATCCAGTTGTACGGAGGTCCACTCGTATTAAGTATCCAGTTGACAGGCTGAGATATGATGGGTACACAGCACATCACTATGCTTATATGGTCAAGGTTCTAGAGGAGCCAGAGCCCACATGTTTTGAGGATGCAGCAGGGCATAAAAATTGGGAAGCAGCTATGGATGAAGAGATGGCTGCCTTGGATGCAAACCACACTTGGGATTTGATGCCTTTGCCTCATGATAAGAAGGCTATTGGCTGCAAGTGGGTTTACAAAGTAAAGCACTTTAACCCCCCCTAAACCCCCTCAAACCTCCTTAAAACCCCCCAAACCCCTTAAACCCATCCAAATCACCTAAATCCCCCAAACCCCCTTAAAATGCTTTTCTTGCCCTTCATAAGGGTAAGTGCCTAGGTTCATATGGGCTTACATCCTCCCTTTTCTTGACCTTTTGGGATATGATTGGGGATCACATTATGTCAGCCCTATAGGGTGTTTGGGACTTCGGTGAGATGACTTGCTCACATATGGAGGGTCTCATACATATAATCCCAAAAGGGGGGTGCAGAAATTTAGTGTCGTTACAAAATACTGGCCAAAGAAATCTACCTATGGTTGCATCCCTTACTCCCTAATCTTATTCATGATACATGTACATGCTTTCTTCATGTCAAAGGCATTTTTGATAATATATTTTCCTTTTGGGAAGCTTCTAAATGGGCCATGAATAGTGGTCAAAAGCTTGCAATTCTACTCCTGGACTTTGAAAAAGCCTATGATAGGGTAGATTCAGACTTCTTGGAGGGCACCCTTCATCAGTTTGATTTTTTAGATGCATGGATCACAAGGGTCTCATCCTTGTACAGGTCAGCCCAAAGCTAGGTGCTCATAGGGAGGGTTAGGGGAGATAGGTTTTAAATTTCCAGATCAATCCGTCAGGGGTACCCTCTTGCCCCTTTTCTTTTCCTCTTTGTGGTTGAGGCTATGAGCATTTTTCTTAGGTCTCAAGCCAACATTCTTGGGCTCATACTTTCACTCATATGGGAAGAGGACCTCGTGGATTATGAGTTAGTGGATGACACTACTATCTTCTTGGAGGCCTCTCCTCAAACTCTCACTTCCTTCAGGAGAGCTTTGGATTTTTTTTGTACTGCAACAGGTGCTCACATCAATTGGAATAAGTCAAATGGCTTTTGGATCTGTGAAGTTGACATTCTAGATTGGGGGGTTGTTTTGGATTTCACATGGATTTAGAGGGGTGCGTCAGTCAGATACCTAGGATCTTTATCTCCTCTCCGTTCCTTCGGTGTGTTGCTTCTCCAAACTCCTCCTTTCACTAACTAGTTTTCTTTAAAATATTATGTTTCCTCTCTTTTATATGGCCAAAATCCCAAAACCTTGCAGGGGATCACGTTCCTAAGACATGTACTCTCTTGGTAAGAATGTGATTTCTCTCCCTCTTGTTTTCCTTTTTGTGCATACATTGGCTTGCAACTAGTGCCTTAAGCACTAGCTGTAGTGATGGGCATAGGAACCCTTACCCCTTTTTTCTAGATCTTCTCCTTCTTTCTTTCTCTCCTCTTCTTTTGGCTCTCTTCTTTCTCTCTTTCTCTCATTCTTTCTCTCTTTCTCTTCTCCTTTCTTTCCCTCCTCTCTTGTTTCCTCTATTTTTCTCTTTCTCTCCACTCTTTTCCTCTCTTATTCATCTCTTTCTCTCATTCTTTCTCTCTTTCTCACCTTCTTTGTTTCCCTCCTCTCTTCTTTCCTCTCTTTCTCTATTTCCCTCTTCTTCTTCCACTCTCTTCTCCTCCTTTCTTTCCCTCTTCTCTTCTTTTGGCTCTCTTCATTCATTCTTTCTCTCTTTCTCTCTTTTTCTCTTTCTCTCTTTCTTTCTTTCCCTCCTCTTTTCTTTCCTCTCTTTTTCTCTACTCTTTTCTTCTCTTTCTTTCTCTCTTTCTCTCCTTATTTCTTTCCCTTCTCTCTTCTTTCCTCTCTTTCTCTCATTCTCTCCACTCTTTTCCTCTCTTTCTTTGTCTCTTTCTCTCCTTCTTTTCCTCTCTTTCTCGCCACTATTCTGCCTCTCTTTCTTTGTCTCTTTCTCTCTTTCTCTCTTGCTCTCTCCTTCTTTCTTTCCCTCCTCTCTTATTTCCTCTCTTTCCCTCATTATCTCATTCTTTCTTTCTTTCACTCTTTGTTTCTTTTCCTCCTCTCTTCTTTCTCTCCTTCTTTCTTTCCCTCCACTCTTCTTTACTCTCTTTCTCTCCACTCTTTTAGTCTCATTCTTTCTCTCTTTCTAGACTCTGTCTTTCTTTCCTTCCTCTCTTCTTTCCTCTCTTTCTCTCTTTCTCTCATTATTTCTCTCCTTCTTTCTTTCCCTCCTCTCTACTTTCCTCTCTTTCTCTCTTTCACTCTTGCTCTCTCCTTCTTTCTTTCCCTCCTTTCTTCTTTTCTCTCTTTCTCTCATTATCTCATTCTTTCTCTCTTTCACTCTTTCTTTATTTTCCTCCTCTCTTGTTTCCTCTCTTTGTCTCTTTCTCTCTTTCTTTATCTCTTTCTCTCCTTCTTTCTTTCCCTTTGCTCTTCTTTACTCTCTCTCCCTCTCCACTCTTTTACTCTCATTCTTTCTCTCTTTCTCTCATTCTTTCTTTCCCTCCTCTCTTCTTTCCTCTCTTTCTCTATTTCTGTCCACTCTTTTACTCTCGTTCTTTCTTTCTCTCTCTCACTCTTTTTTTATTTCCCTCCCTCCTTCTTTCTCTCATTCTTTCTCTCATTCTCTCCTTTCTTTCCCTCCTCTCTTTTTTCCTCTCTTTCTTTCTTTATCTCCACTCTTTTACTCTCATTCTTTCTCTCTTTCCCTCATTCTTTCTCTCCTTCTTTCTTTCCCTCCTCTCTTCTTTCCGTCTTTTTGCATTTCTATTGGCTCATATAATATAAGATACTTGTAGGCAATATATTTTATAATAGATGATGAGAGAGTTGTGGGAAATTTTGTAGCTTGGAATTTGAGTTTTGAGTAGTAAATTGAACTTGAGCATTAAGTAGTAAATTATCTTTACATTTATCCATCCTTAGATACAATGGTGGTCTCTTTTCAAAACGTAGAAGAGTAAAATGTAAGTATTTATTGTTTTTTTGGTGTCTTATTTGGTTTTGTATTTGTGTTTGTTTTATTGTTTGTGTTTGTGTTTGTGTTTGTCCAATCCCATTAAATTAGCCATGTCATCACATCCCATGTTTGGAGGGTGGACTTTCAATGAGATTATGGGACTCCTCATAGGAGGAGATCATGGACTCTACGGTCCAGAGGACTTCGATCCTCCTGAGGAGCCGACTCCTCAGGGGCCAACCCCTTGGGGGAATCCTTTATTAGGAGCCCATTGCTTCATCATGAGTCGTGATGAGTTTGATGCAACCATGAGCAACAGAGAGGCAGAGAGATTCTTTTCTCTTCTCTCCTCTTGGAGGACCTCCACAGTTCCCACTCTGGCTCCCCTTGGGAGTAGATTAGGGACATCGATGGCTTTTCCTACTAGATAGTTGTCCCCTCTTGCCCCTTCCAAAGGATCATCACCCGGGAATCACCGTCATAGGTCCAGAAAGAGTAGTGAGGGTCGAGGTTGTTGTGGTGGAACGGGAGATGTAGACGAGTCTGCACACTCCCAATGCTCTAGCCATCAGACATAGATCGAATTCGGTCCCTTGCCCACCGCTCTCATAGGCCATGGCACCCGCCACCCCCCTTGCTCTGCTACACCTCTCTCCACCCCTCCACTACTCCCATAACATGCTTTGGCTCCACTGCGCATCCTTCAAACTATTTTTTTCCCAAGGAACTCTTCTACCTTGTGAACAACATTGGGGAAGTTATAGAGGATAACAAAGGGAGGAGGGTCATAAACTACATGAGGAGGTTGATGAGAGCACACATTTCCCTAATGATATCTTGAAACCTTGGAATTAGCAGGACAAAAGAGCAAGGATGACATCATAGATGCCCTATAGAGACCCTACGAGGTATGAGTTTGAGTGACGTGCCATGATTACATGCATGGGAGATCTCCTAAGGTCTCATAGATACGATTTGAGGGAAGCTATTACTTAAGTTGTGTAAGAACAAGCCAGGGTGGGTGGACCCAAAAGATTGGAAGAAACCAAAGGACTTCAAGGAGAATCCAAATGCATTCGCGACTTGCCAGAGGGCAGCAAGGAGATGCTTGAAGATGGTTCTTTGTACCTTGGGAGTGTTAGAAGACTAGCCAATGAGGCATGGGTGGTAAGTGTATATTTATCTTCTACTAAATATCTAATATTTTTGGTTAGGGTTCAGTCATTCAAATGTTTTATCATTCATATCTCTAACTCCTTGAATCTAGATCCACAACAATCTGTGATGGGTAGGCCTCCAAACGACCCATGGTACAAAAGGGCATACAACATTGGGGCCAAGCCTTGGTTTAAGGAGATAGACAAACATGGATATAGAATCAACTGGCAAAAGGTGGAGCATCATGCGAGTGTATCCTAATCATGATCTTTGTCATTTGAGTATCATCATTGTCTTACAATCGACGCTTCTATCTTATTTCCCAACTTGTTTTGTTCTTACAGAGGCAACTTTGACCAATTTGGAGATCCAGACTTGGAGACTGGATCTCAAGAAAAAGAGGAGAGGCTTGTAAAAGAGGAGGGCAAGAGATAAGTCCTATGTAGACAGGCCGCAGACGAGGAGGGTGAGGAGGATGAGGAGAGTTCGAACGAGGAGTAGTAGTAGTAATAGTAGTAGTAGTAGTAGGATAGGACATTTTGTAGTTTTGTATTTTGGCACCTTTTCCATTTTGTCGCGCATTACTTTTACAGATTTGCCATTTTCAACTTTAGCACTTTTGCCATTTTCTAGTGCATATCATTTTGTAAATCTTCTTTGTAACATTGTAACATGATTTCGTAGACCTCTTTTGTAACATTTTATCATGATTCTTATGAAAGCCAATTTGTTGGGTAAGATGGGACTAAAACAAGACCCATCCTGCCCCACAATTATTTTTAAAAATTTTGTCAAAGCATTGATTTATACCGACACCGCAATGTTGGTATATATCGATGATCATACCGATGCCCGCATCAACACTGAGAACATTGACTTATTGGCACCCATGCTGACAATGATACTGATGCTTCCTTTACAATGCACACACCGGCGGATAGGGTAAAAAATGAGGGAACAAGATTATGACAGTGCAAGTCAATAGGTGAATCTTTCCCCATATAGAGTTACAAATATTAGCCCTGCTATGACTTTTGGGGCGAATTTATAAAATTTGAGGCTCTAGAAATTATCCAACCTTTATTTTTAGGCTAATTTATCAAATTTAAAGCTCTAAATATTAGCCCAACCAACTTGGAAAAGCCTCTAAATTAGCCCTTGGGCTAAATTTCACCCTTAATTTTTTCCCTGGATGATGGACATTCTGACACTTTTTGCGTGTTGAATTTTTTTAATTCTTCATATTTAGCATTGGTATTGAGGTTTAAAGTGGCCCATGTCTTGTAGTAATGGGTGTCTACAAAACATTAGCATAGGTCCTTAGGTCATATGTTGGGGACAAGTGTGGGCTAAAGCATGGAAGGCAGCTCTAATGGGAGCTTAGGTGAAAAAGAAGCAACGATCACAAGGATTGGTGGAAGTTCTCAACTCCATGGGAGTTCAATGGATTAGGAAAAGTTTGCAAGCTTTGAAGGGGCCATGGTTGATAAAGCTAGCTAGGGGTTCCAAGGCTTAGTAAGATTAGAAAGAGCCCAAGGTTGAGAAAGAGTCGCAAGGTTGAGAAAGAGTCGCAAGGTTGAGAATGGGTTCAAGGTTGAGGAGTGGAGAGCTAGTCTCCTTCACGGTTTCACAAAGGTAAAGGGTTGAAAAAGAGGAACAATGTTGAGGGCGAGGAAGGAGGAGGAGGAGGGAGAAGGGAGGAGGGAGGAGGAGGTGGGAAGAGGAAGGAGGAGAAGGGATGAGGAAAGAGGAGGGAAGAGGAAGGAGGAGGAGAAGGGAGGAGGAGGAGGAGGAAGGGAGGAGATAGGAGGAGGAGAAGGGAGGAGGAGGAGGAGATGGGAGGAGGGATGAAAGGGTAAGGATTGCAAGGGTAAGAGCATGCTAGAACACAATAGTGTAAGGAATTATGTATGCTAGGAGATCAAGCATGCAAGTTTTACTTCTTTGACATAAAGTCTAGATGTTTCTCTCTTTAACATAAATTGTATGGAGTTTGTCTCTCTAATAAAAAGTGTATGGAGTTTCTCTCTTTGACACAAAGTGTATGGAGCTTATCTCTCCAACAAAAGGTGTATAGAGTTTCTCTCTCCGACACAGTGCACATGGAATTTCTCTCTCGAACACAAAGTGTTCATATGTTTTTCTCTCTCCAGATCATGATTTTCCAAGTATGTCTAGATCTCTTCTAGAGAGTACTTTGGCTATCTTCATCTTATTAGATCTCCCAAATATACTTTTAAGCTCAAGCTATTACAAGCAAAACTTTTCCCTAAGGCTTACTACACACAAAGAATGATCTCACATTGGCTTCTCTGGACTATGCTTTTGACCCTTGTTGCCATAGGATTAATGACTCTCTAGTACCAATTTGATTACCTATCCTTGGTTTATGATTTATTATGTAGGTAGTGTTGTGACATAGTTATTATTACCTAGTGGTTTGTGGTAAAGTTGGTGTCAGTGATAGATTGGACGAGCATGCTGAGATCTTTTCCTTGTAGTTATCTAGCTTCATAGTGTGTTTTCTCAATATCTTCAATGCCAGTATCAACCAATTCTTCAAATAGACAAATGTACTACCCATAATGTGACATTTCTCATTAAAAGAGGCAACCAATAATTTGAGCATCTATCTATTCATTTAGATTGAAGCTGAGCATGGGAAGATGTTGATCAATTGTGAGGGATGCCTCTAGGATTACTACCAATGCTTCATTGTATTCAGCACTGTCCTTGAGTGTTTTGTCATGGCCACCTCACATTCATGATGCATGTTTGTCCAAGGATTTTATTTGTGTTTCTTGGATTTTCCATGTCACCTTAGAATATCTTTAAACTTGGGACCAATTAGGAGGTGCATCTTCCTTTTCGGAATCATATTTTCTGGCATGATCCTACTTATAGGAAGGGGTACACATCAAATGTGGGATGGGTACTGAAGGAAGATGGTTCTTGGAGGTACTCAAGGAGGTATTATTTATAGCAACCTTAGTCTCCTATAGTCAAATTGTGGCTTCACTATGTTGCTCAAGCCTTTGAGTGATCTACTTTTGGCAAATGTGATTGGAAACCCATGTGTTGTCCCATCCTCCTCTTGACCTTTGGCTGGGGCATTGCTTCCAAAAGTCACAAATCAGATAATTGGGTATTGGAATTCTTCCTATATTGGTATCCAAATCCCATGTGGGTGTTCTATTTAGATTATCTAGACCTTGAAGCTGATAATTGGAGTTAGTGTCTATTCCTTTGATTGGAAATTCAATGGGTGTTTGAGGAATATGTGGTCTTAAATGAGAGATAGAAGTTATGGGGTAGTTAGGAAGTGAAAGCAAGTACTCAATTAGATAGAGGGAAGGAAGGAGGATGGGAAAAAGTGGTTAAAGTCTAGGGAAAATGGCTTGAGCTACTTAATAGTCCTATAAGAAAGGGTTCTAAGGAGATGGAAAAAATGTAGGCATTACTAGATGAAAGGTTTAATATTCTTGGACTGGTTGGAATTTTGCGAGAGGCATGAGCAAAGAGGCATGGTAAGCAATATTGGATATCTTGGATATCAAGAAAAGGAGTATGGTACTTTAGTCAGAGAGGTATGGAATGATATTAGAGAAGAGAGGGATTGAAAGGTAAGGAGTACATACTTAAGTTATAGAGGGATTGAAAGGTAAGGAGTCTGGTACTTGAGTTAGAGAGGGATGTCAGGAGATTTGAGAAGAGGGTGTTGAGATATGATGCCATGAGTACATAATTAGAGGCTAAGGTATGGTATAGGAAAGTAGCCACCCTAGGATGTGGACTACATGATGTGGAGATGTGGATCAAGGATATCCATAAGGAGAGATGTGGATTAGAGGATCCCGCAGATGTTGACTATTCAAAGAGAACTCTCTATATAAGAGGCCTATCATGTATGGTTGAGTACACACATTACAATAGATTGAGTGTTTCATACTTTTTGTCTCTCTCTCTCCATGGTTTTTCATATTTGGTTTAATCCTCTATGATCTTTATGCTCATTGAGATATAGATTAGGCTAGTAAAATCCACACTTTGACATGGTATCGGAGCTTAGCTCTAGTATCATAGATTAGCTATATGCATGCCTTAGGAACTCATGAGTTCTCCTAGGTTAGTTTTAGTTTTAGAGTGAGAGTTTTTTCTTGAGTGATCTTTGTGAAAGAAACTTCTGTCCATAGATTTCAGCTCATTCTGATTCTTCTTGTGAGAAATTCATGAGTGAGGTTCTTTGAGGGAGAGGGAGAGCACCATATTTTCTCCTATCTTGCAAGCCAAGGAGACTCAAGGCTAGAATCTGCACTCCAAAGGAAAGGCTTCATCACAACTCTCTGGCCAACGAGTATGAAGCTCCAAACAACCTTCAACTCTCAGGTGGCTCCCAAGCCGTAGCCATAGCCAACACAATGCTCACCTAGTAGCCACAGTTAACGACTGTGCTACAAGCCAACAGAGGCCACCGTAGGCTATATTACAGCAATAAGGCGGTAGAGTTCCAGCAGAGCACCTTAATGAACATAGGCAATGCAACCAAAAATTTTCAAATGAGAAATATCTGGTTTCCTACTAGTATACATCTCCTCTGGCATCATGCCATGTATTGCTGTAGTGGGAGTCCTGTTCATTATGTAAACTATTGTAGCAACTACTTCGGCCCAATAATATGGTAGGTCTTTTTCATTTAGCATAGCCCAAGATACCTCTCCAATATGCTTGTTTTTCCTTTCTGCAAGTCCATTTTGCTGTGGGGTGTGACTGCATGAATATTGCTGCTTTATGCCATGCTCTTGCAGAAACCTTGCAAACTTATTTGAGAGGTACTCTCCCCCTCCATCTGACCTTAGGCATTTTATTTGCAGGCTTGTTTCTTTTTCAACCATTGCTTTAAAAGCTTTGAAATGCCCAAACACTTCACTTTTCTTTTTCATAAAATACACCCAAACTTTTCTGATGTAGTCATCAATAAAAGTGACAAAATAATGACAGCCTCCAATAGATGCAGCTTTAGTAGTCCACACATCAGAGTGGATTAATTCCAATGGCTTCTTACTCTCTTGAACATGTCTAGGAAATGGTTTCCTTGCCTGTTTTCCAAATTGACAGGCCTCACATACCTTATGCATTTCTGCAACTTTGAATTTAGGCAATCTTGCAACAATATTTTGGGCATGCATTGATTTAAGTCATTGTACATTAACATGACCAATGCATTTATGCCAGATATCAATATCTACAACTACATTGGTCCCATGTGCAAACATTGCTACACTCAATTTAGGCATGTCCGCATCCAACGTAAACATCCTGCCCTTCTTCTTTCCTTTTGCTATCAAGCGACCATTATTTTTCATATCCTCAACAAAGCATCCATGAGGATTAAATCTGACCTGCAAGCCTTGCTCAACCATTTGACCAACAAAAACCAGGTTCTTGGTGATGTTCGGGACATGAAATACATCAAACAGGTATTTCTTTTTCCCATCCTGCATAGACAAAGGAATTTTACCAATCTACATAAAAGGATGTGTAATATCATCACCAGTCTCCACAAATCCTGATCTTTCCATTTTCCTTGCATCCTACATCCATTCTGCATGACCTGTCATGTGGTTTGATGCACCTGAGTCAACATACCACACATCATTGCTTTCTTTTGCACTTGTCACAGAATTGGTCATGTGCTGCACCATAAACAGATGCTCATTTCTTTCATCACCTTGTCTACTAGAAGATGCATAATTCCTTTGCTGCAATTTTCCATTCATCATGTCATTTTGCTTTTTATAGTAGTCTTTAGGCATATGACCCATTTTACCACAGTAGTAGCATTCAACATTGATGTTTGCATTTTCACCTCTCTACCATTCACCATGACCTCTTTGGCTCCCCTTGCCTCTAGAGTTACCACGTCCTCCTCCATAGGACTGGTTTTCTTTAGTTTGCTACATATTCAGATTTCTACCATGGCCACCAGATCGACCTACCTCTGCCTCTACCTCTTTTAGCATTTGAGTAGAAGACAGTTTCTTTTGAAGTTCCTCTTGAAGAAGATGCACCACCATTTCTTTGCTCTTCAGAAATTAGAAGAGTAAACAATTCCTCAAAATCAGGAAATTTATCACGGACCTCAAAATCAGGAAATTTATCACGGACGGCAATGGATGTCCGAAACTGTGCATAATCCTTTCCTAGACCATTCAAGTTTACAGAAACTAAATCATCATCTTCCACTGGTGACCCAATGGAAGCAAGTGCATCTGCAATTTTCTTCACCTTCATGTGGTAGTCATTGATGCTCATATTTTCTCTCTGCACATTGTGCAACTCCTGCTTGAGCTGCATTTTCCTAGCTTGTGTATTTGTGCTGTACATTTTTGCCAAAGTATCCCATGCCTCCTTTGGCGTACTTGCATCCTGAATATGCACAATCATAGAATCTGAAATACTGATAGACAGCCAGTACATAAGTTTTCTGGCTCTCTCATGCCATCCTTTAAATGCCTGCATTTCCTGTTGATTGGGAACATTAGGAAGAACTAATTCTTCTTCATTTCCTATAATGAACTCCTAATAGCCTTTTCCCATAAGGAAATTCGTCATTCTAAACTTCCATGCTTGGAAGTTGTTCTTGTCAAGCTTCTGTGAAAGAGAATCAGATGCCATTACAAAACACTGTAAAATATTCTGTCACTGCAAAAAAACACAACTTCTGCCTCACAAGGGCAAATCTACAAAACTGACAAAAGTGGTATTTGAGCACACAGTCACTTCTTAGTGATGATTTTGCATCAACAAGCAATAAGGATGATTCTATAACTCCCAATATCTTTGTGTACAGGCATACGATGCAATTTCTGTGGCAACTATTCACCGACCCGCAGAGCAGTGGTCGCACAACAAAAACAAGGCCTTTTTCTCAGTGCTTACAGAGAACTTCCGCCTCTAAAATGGGCCTCAAAATGGCATCAAATTAGAAAAATAAAGTCACCAAGGGCCTCACCCTATCCTGCAGCATATAATTCCCTCTCGCCACACCGTGAAAGGCGTCTCAATCTGAGACAATGCACTCTTGCACTTTTCGGCTGTGCTACCTACAGAGATTTGCTCCCAAACTCGAAAAAGGAAAGCAACACTAGTCCTCTAACCACAACACCGTGAACTTGGTTTGCTTTCTTGAGCTCCTTACCACAAACTAGGCTCTGATACCATGTGAAGATAGTGGGAGAGAAGGAAGGAGTCTCACTTGCGGCTTTCTCACATACACAATGGGGGAATACACACAAAGGTGGAGGCTGAAAACAATTTTCCTCTTCTTAGTTGTGAAAGCCAAAAGAACTGTAGTACAAAGAAATAGAAGAACCCTATATGTGGGTGTCAAACCAAACTTTGCTAACTAAGGTGGCATACTAAGTGAGCCATGAACTAGAGTACATAAGGATAGCTGTCATCCAACTATTATTCATGGGCAATGTACCAACCACATCTGCAGCTAACAAGTCGGTGACATAAATGCACAACGGTCACCCTGTCATATCATGAGTGGAGCTCGATATCTCAACAGATCAGAGGATCCCACAGATGTTGACTATTCAAAGAGCACTCTCTAGATAAGAGGCCTATCATGTATGGTTGAGTACACACATTACAATAGATTGAGTGTTTCATACTTTCTGTCTCTCTCCCCATGGTTTTTTGTATTTGGCCTAATCCACCATGATCTTTATGCTCATTGAGTAATAGATTAAGCTAGTACAATTCACTCTTTGATAGAGAGTGGTACCAGATAAGGAAGGTTGGATTTGACATATACTTTACACATGGATTTTTCAATTTTGGAAGGTATTTTTCAGCTCCAATGTTGGATTTGACTTGGAAGCAAATCCTAGGGATGATGATGATGCTTCTTGTAATAAAGGTAATAGTCTAGCTACTAACCCCCTAGAGAAAGGCTTCCCATCCGGTATTCATAGATAATTATTACATTTTATTTGATCTGTATGAGGCCTACATGTATTGAGAGACAAAACACATTTCTCTCATCCTCATCTATCTTGTGGCATAGATCTAGGAGACTCTTTTCACTCAATGGCATGTCCCAATTGAGATTAGATACTGCATGTAACATTTTGAGCTACAAGTGTCTCCACTAAATTTGAGCTCTTCCTTCTAGATGATCATCTTGTTTTAGGACTGCAATAAGATGTTGGCACAACGTTGTGGTGCTTTGTAGCAATAGATCTTGTACTGGATCCTCTAGATTGTCATTGGCTTGATTTAGTAATCAGAGTTCTAGTTTTGAAATTATTGCCTTCTAACCTTGCAGCTTTGTCCATTTCTCCCTATGCTTGTTAAATGTGGAAGTATAGGCAAAATTTAAACCCTTAAACTATTGAGATGCTTAAGTTTATATGGGAAATTAATCATGAAGTTATGATAGCTAAATTATCACTTATTCTTGAGCATTGGTTTTTGCATTAGCACTCACAAGTTTCTCCTTTGATGTAGTACATTCTTGTGCTCATGCCAAAACTTGATGATTCCAAGCTTGTCTATAAGTCATTGTGTGCGTTTTTTGTTGCATGTATTTCATAATCTCTCTGCACCGAGCTTTCTCAATAATTGCACTATTTCTCATTTTAGTTCATTACAAGAGCTCATAGATTCAATGCTTAAACTCTCCTTGTTGTTTAAGGTGCTATAAATGTGATTTGTTGTACACTGTTCCTACTTTTTGCTAGAGCCTTTTACATAATAATTAATTACTACATATTATTATCATGCTTTTTTTGAGCTTCTTGCAATCCTATTTAGAGTGATGGAGTCATTTGTCTTTCCATGCCAAGTTGTTTGTTGTTTCTCTTATGATGCCACGCTAGTGAATAGCTCTAACGATTGTCAAAAGTGTTGATTGTGATACTGCATGACTTGAAATGTGGAATTTCTTTGTCTATATTAATTATACAATTGGATTCCATGCACCCATGTTGCATCTTATTCTCTGTCATGATTGCCACAATGTAGATGTGTCAATGGAATAGCATAGTCAGTGACATTTTTTACTTTCATTTCTTGTGTAGGTGCACTATCTTGATTATCTTCTATGTCACTTTCCTTGAGAGTGGGTTGGGATTCTATTTCCCACATAGGAGATGACAAAAAAGCATCAAATTCTTCCATACCTTGTGTTGATATTGGTATATAGGTTTCATACTATTGAATCTTAGAGTCAATGATGATGGCTAATAGATGGGAAATGTAGCTCTTGCCATTGTGGGTGTTGCTTGCATGGTTGCTTATTAGCAACAAGGAGATGTGACTAGCCCAATACTATATCTTTTCCCTGCTAAGGAGTGCCAATTTTTTAATAGGTATGAAATATTTTTGTACTCCATTTTGTTTGTATCTCTCCCAAAAACTTAGCTACTTCTCTCTCTATGTACAAGATCTAGAATTGTATCATGTCGCACTCCAAAACTTTTGACCTTGTACTAGCTATTGGGAACCAATTTTGAACTTTAGAGAACCTTGCATTTAAAAGTCTTAAAGCATACATTTTCTCTAGAGTTGTTAATGCAAAGGCCTTCTACACTATTGAATTACTAAGGTAGATGTGAATAGACTTTTGATTGTGAGTCACTATTCCATATTTATGCGCTTTGGGATTCTGTGATTTGATGTGACATGATGAATTTTGTGACATGTTTTGTCTTATCCATTGTAATCATGAGAGTGTGCAACCTATTGATAAAGTCTCCTAGTCCCTTGGATTGCAAGAATGTGCATGCATCTTCTAAAATGTTATATTAGGATGATCTTGGAAGACAATGTATTGGTATTTGTTTTGTTGTTGGCTCCCTATTGGTCCTAGCATAGGAATAATCCTAATCTACATGATGAATCATAGATGAATTTTCCTTTAGATCTACCTATGGGTCCTTCAAGGCATGCAATATATGTATTTTGGACATGTTGGATGCATTTTTCATCACTATAAATCTCCAATACCAAATCTTAAGTCATTTTGTAGTTAACCTTTTTGTTGGTGATCCTTGACAACCTTGATCTTCAAGTTGGTGACTTAGGGAGGTATTTCAATGTTGAGGATGTGGACATTTGTCATGGTATTGCTTTTGGCAACGATGATCTGGGTCTTTCTCCCATCCTGTCAAGCTATCTTCAACCTGGAATTTGCATACATTGATTATATCTCCTTTTGATAGTACCTTGTGCCAATAGTGCCATGTGCCAACAATTCATGTTTCTTTTGTGAATGACTGGTAGATTTTACTCTTTTGTTAGGTAGCTGACAAATTTTATGATGAGAGTGCCATCATCCATGAGTGTGGGCTAAATTAAGTTTCTCTTGGGGATTTAATTTGTATAATTTTAGTCATGGTAAAATGTGTGAGTGCTCTCTGCATGACTAGTGAGGTGGGAATTCCTTCTACAAGCTTATTGACTAGGAAGTTCATAGGGCAGCTAGGACCCAATCATCACCTCTAGGTGACAAGTACGATTGAGGCTACCTATAGTGTCTATGTACATATGCAAGTGAGTGTTTGTGATACAATATTATGCTAACTAGGGAATATGTGAGACTCCCAAATCTTCTTTTTTGTTGGGGAGGGTTGCGTGTTGACATAGGAGCACTTTAATCTGCTTCCATTGATTGTCGAAATGAACTAGAATTTATCTACTATTTCTAGTAGCACAGCTCCAATAGGATTCATCTTTTTGAATCTTTAAGGTCCTCGACCTAGGTATTTGAGCTTGCCCTTGTGTACTTTGGAATTGTTGAGTAGAACTAGGTCAACCTTGCTTAATTTCTTTATCTTTGAGGTTTCTGTCAAACTATGCCTTTCTTCTTTTTTTGAAATTATTAGGGCATGGTAGGCTCCCGGTAGGCTACTATCCTTGCCTTTGTGTGCCAATGGATAGATTCTTTCTTGGTTGGACTCATAAGCTCCCATGCATCCATATCCTACTATGTGTTGGCTTGGTATCACAAATTCCACTAGGACTATCACCTTAAGTCTGTACACCAATTGAAGAGGCATAAATCTTGTACTGACATTGAGTGTGGTTAAGTATGACCATAAGTCTGCATTTAGCTTTTCTTCTCAGTCAAATTACCTTAGCTCCACTATCTTGGTGAGGAAAATGTAGAGTACTTTGTTGCTGGACTCTACTTGTCCACCATTACCTTAGAGATAGTAGGCTATGCTTTTTTTATGGATAACCATAGAGCCGTTCAAAAGGACCTTGATTATCTCATTCATGAAATGAGTGCCTCTATCTAACAAATTTCAATGGGGCATATTTATCATGTAATCACATTCTCATTCTACTTATCTTGTATAGTTGACCTGCTATGAAGTGGTAGGGGCTAGCTTTTAGGATTAACTTTCTAGCATCCATTGGCTCAATTCAGGGGGTGGTTTTCATCCTTTCAGTAAATACCCAATTATGTTTGTGCACTAGTCACGGATAGCATCAATTTGAAATAATGATGCATTAGGCCAATCAACTTCTACTCCACTTGACTCTTCCTCTTGTCATCAATTGTGACATGTGATTTGCAATGTAGTGCTAAGCTCCTTTTCTCACCATGATCTTGAAATTGAATTCTTATAGTAGTAGAAGCCATCTGATTATCCCACCTATGGTAAGATTCAACAAGTCTTGATCAGCAATGTAAAATACAAAGTCAATGGTGGGTAAAAGATAATGTTGAATTTCTTCACATTGCAAACCATTGCTAGGGCTTTCCTTTCCATAGTGGTGTAATTCACCTTTGCATCATTCAATTGCTTGCTTGCAAAGTATATCGAGTAGTCTTTGTTGTATTTACTAGGTTGATACAAACTACTCCCCATCACATAGTTAGAACCATTAGTATGTACATGGAATTCAATGTCCCAGTTTGGAGCTACTAGTATGACAGTTGTGATCAATTATTGAGGATTTCAAATGCATTGTCCAAATGAATTTTACCAAGGTTTTATAGGGGTCTTGCAACGATGGCATACTTGAGGATGAATATTTTATAGTATCTGGATGGCCAACAAGTACTTGGACACCCTTAGAATTTTGTGGGCATAACAATTCCATGATGATTTTTATATTATCCACGTAGGTAGCAATCCCATGTCTAGAGACTATGTGTTCCAAGACTCTTTGTGTTAGATTAAGAATTGGAATTTTAGAGGATTCAAGGAGGTATCTTATTCTTTGCATTTTTTTACTACATCTTCAAGACATTTCAAGTGATCGTTTTTACCAGAATGGATGCACAAGTCACCTAGAAAGACTTGTAGAAATTTGTTGAGGAATGCCTTGAAGATAATTTACATGACCCTTTGAAAAGTAGTTGGCGCATTGCATAATCCAATGGCATGAATCTGTATGCAAAAATCCCCCATTCTATGGAAAATGCTCTCTTTGTCTAATCTTTATGAGCCATGTGTACTTGGTTGTACCCTCTACACCTATCTAGGAAGAAGCTATATACTTCTGACCTAGCTACCCATTGCACAACTATTTCTATCAATTGTAGGCGTATCGATCCATGGTTTCTATCAATATTAGGGGGTATTGATCTATCTTTGTAGTTGCATTGACATTCTTGAGATTCACACATTCTAAGATTCTTGCTTTTCTCTGGAACAATCACAATTGGTGACACTCAGGCGGTGTACTCAATATCATAAATGCATCTTCCATCCAATACTTTTTCAAGTTCTTGATATACATGGGTGCCATACTTTGGACTTGTCCTATAGGATTGACATACCTTAGGTTTGGACCCTTCCCTAATACGCATTGTATGCACTACCACTTTGGGGTAATTGCTTTTGTTTTCTTGTAGAACCAAGCCATACAATTGCTATACTCAATCAATAGTGATTTCAGTTCTTTTTATTCCTCTTGTGTAACTTGCTCATTGATGTACATATGATTTTCTTCATTCTCCATCCAAATAATGATTCAACTTTCTTGTCTTCGTTATCCCCTCATAAACTAGGGCTCCTTGTTTCTCCATCAAAAGAAAGATTCAATTTTCTTGTCTTGGTTAGCCCCTCATAAACTGAGTATGATTTTTTCCTGAGTTCAAACCCATGATCTTATAGTTTCGAGCTTGATTCCAATGACCTTTCATGATATAACCTTTCCTAGAGAAATGGTGTTGTGCACCCTTTTGATGCTTCCATACCATACCCTCTAGGATTTTCTCCAAGGTTCAAACAAATACTTACCAACCACGTAGCACCAAAAATACAATACCAAGATAGAATGTGCACCCAAACTAAAAACCAAAACACTATCTAGATATGGTGTTATTCTTATCATACCACAAGTACATTCCTTCAAGCATATACCAAAGATGTAAGCTACATATTATAGTCATGATCATATCCATGCTTCTAAAATAAGCAAACATATCATAGTCAAAGTGTTTCCGACAACATGCAATCTAACCACTACATTGGTCAATTGAAAATAGCATAAAACCATAACATTAGAAATGTACCCTAGGGTATGAAGTATCCACACACCTTAAGGACTACTACATACAACCTAACCCTTGAACAAATTATTGGTGTGCATAAGGGTATTAAAGGATATTAATTTGAATTCAAAACCCTCCATTTGCTAATGATATCTCCCCCACTTGCCAATTCAAAGTTGGCATCATTAGCCTCCAAACCAATGTGATCCCCATCTCTTTCACTATCATCTACATACTTGAGGCTTATGTTGGTCTTACCCCTCAATATCTTGGAGAAGCTCTTCATGTGTCCCACTAAATCTCTCGACTCCAACTAGTTAAAGTCCTCTTGCCTCCACTCTTATTAGAAAATATAGTGTTTCCTCTTCCTCTTCCTATTCCTCTAAAGGAAGAGTCTCCTTTGGTGCATTGCATCATGTATATACTCATGCTCAAATTATTGAAAAGGAATTGCTCATAGGACACTTCCATTGGGTAAATATTCACTGGGACCATTTTAAGAACTAAATTTATTGACTTATTTTTTATTTGAATGCAACAAAAAAATTCTCATAAAACCCTTCCATCCAATCTCATGGGATATTTTAAGACCAAAATTCATTTATTTATTTTCAATTTGGGCAAAAAAAATATTTGAAAGGATCCGAGGAGATATTTTTTCTTACCCAAGATGATGTCAAAAGTAGTATTTTCATCCTAGAAATATCTCTTACCCAAGATGTAGTCAAAAGTAGTATTTTCATCCTTCTAGGACCCTTTTGCCCGTGAAAGGGTCCATGGAAATGTGACGAGCCTCAAACCATAGCTTGGATTTAGTGAGATATAAAAAGAAAAAGTGATGTAATTTTTGTGATCCATCTAACAATGCAATCAAATATAAATTTACTTTGAGACCACCATCGAAAGGGTCCATGGAGACATGATGGCGGTGAAAAAATGGTCATAACTTTGAAACCATAGCTCGGAATAATGAGATGTTAAAAGGAAATGTGATTTATTTATTTTTCTCTATCTAATCATGCAATCAAAAGTAAGTTTTTACATCCTTCTAGGACCCTTTCACTGGTAAAAGGGTCCATAGAGATGTGATGAATGTCAAAAATGAGTCATAACTCTCAAACTATAGCACAGATTGTTGAGTTGTAAAAAGAAAAAGTGATGTAACTTTTGTGCTCCATCTAATCATGCAGTTAAAATAATATTTTTCATCCTTGTAAGACCCTTTCGCCAGTGAAATGATCCATGGAGATGTGATGATGGTGAAAAAATGGTCATAACTCTCAAATCATAGCTCGGATTGACGAGTTGTAAAAAGAAAAAAAAATGGAATTTTTGTGCTCTATCTAACCATGCAATCAAAAGTAAATTTTTGAATAAAGAAAAAGTATGTTATTTTTTTGATTCTATCTAGACATGAAATCAAAATTAAGTCTTTGCATCCTTCTAGTATCCTTTAGCTAATGAAAGGGTCTGTGGAGAAGTGATGAGAAATTAAAAATGTTCATAACTCTCAAACCACAACTCACATTGATGAGATGTAAAAAGATATATTTATAAAAATATTTCCAACCAAATGGTTAAAATAATCTTGTAGGAGAAAATATTACCTCCCAATACAAAAAAAGAGCTAGAGATGGTTACATTCCAAATATGAGTACATGCATGGTGTACTAAGTATATATATAAATAATGAAAAAGATAGATAGTATATACATGGTGCATTGTGCCCTTTTGTTAGTATATACATGCATGGTGCACTAAGTATATACATAATGAAAAAGATAGATAGTATATACATGGTGCATTGTGCCCTTTTCTTAATGTGAAAGGGGTCATGGTGGCATCCATCAAAGAGCATGCATTTCCTACAACCATTGGATTCCAAGAGGCTCATGTGCATTATGGTTATTTCCCTTGATGCTATGCTACCAAGGATTTCATGGTGAAACATATCCTACCATTAGTACATTCCAATAGGCTCATGAAGTGCCCTTGCCACTAGAAGCTTAATGAAGTGTAAAACATCCCTTTCACTGGAAAAATGGGTGACAAAGGGTTCATCCACCCAACCAATACAAGTCATGATGATGAAGCCCAATAAAAGGGGTTTCAAGGGTTAATAAACCCCTTTGCTAGTAGCAAAATGGGTGCGAAAGGTTGCATGTCTCCAAGGACTCTTTCAAAAACCATGGAAAATTAACATGATGTTGTTATCCCTTGTGACCTAAGAGCATTAATTCAAAGTCCTCTCTCTCTCTCTCTCTCTCTCTCTCATCTGTGTTCCTTTTATCATAAGCTATAGGTACTATACAAAAGTATAATGCATGTGTAAAATATTATCCTTTCACCCAAAGAAATAGGTAGTATGCAAAACTATTGTGGGGTTAGTTTAGTCAGTGTAGTTAGGATTTTGTGGAGGGGAGGTGATGGTGGGTGATGGCATGGTTCCAAGGAATGGTGAGCAAGGTAGTGGTGCACTAGGCACATAACTATTAATGGAGCAAAGAGGGGAGGTTTGTGAGGGAGGGGGGAAAATTGAGTTTAACAAAGGGGACAGAGAATCTGGTCATAAAGGTAGTGCCATGTTGCATGGCACATTACCCAATGGGGGGAAGGTGGTGTGAGACACTCGTTGAGATGGCACCATGGATTTGATCTATGTGGTGTGAGGTTTAAATGGGAGTATAGACAAGTAGGGTGGCAATTGTATGGCTTGATGGAGTCATGTCAAGACAGTGTGGGCAAAGCACAAAGGGTGGCAATGCGGTGCACAACCTGATGCAAGGCAAAAATGTGTTGGGATGACACAATGCCCTTTGGGGCATGAGACTAGGTGGTATGGAGATGTGGGTGAATGGTGCAATAGCAGGGGCAAGCATCCCACTGAGGTCAAAGCAGCACGATGTAAGTTACAGAGGAATGGCATGGATTGTGTTGCAAAGGTGGCCGATTTTGGCAATGCCATTGTATGAGGGATGCATGGGGGTGGGTGTTGACATGGGTGATGGAGACTTTCAAGGTATAAGTCATGGGAAAGGAGTGGTAAAAAGCATGGCACATATGGGTAGTTGGTAGTTGGCAGAGGTGCAATGCTTGGTGCCATCAAACACGGTCCTAGGTGTGTTTGATGAACACACCTAGGACCGTGTTTTTTCATGGTTGTGCATCACACTAAGGCAAAAACGCTGTTTTATGCTTGATTGACAATGCAAAGCATATCCGATGGGCAAAATAATTTGCACACACCTTCAACTAGGTGGAATTGACTTACATGCAAAGTGGCACGCCCATCCCATAAGTGCTTGATCAGATAACATACCTAGCAGCGTGTTTTTTTACGGATGTGCATGACACTAGAGCAGAAATAGTATTTAATGCTCGATCCACACCCATATGATAAGTACTTGGTCAGATAACACACCTAAGGGCGTGTTTTTTTGCGGATGTGCATATCACTAGGGCAAGAACGGTGCATAATCCATGATCGATGGTCCTCCATCAATTTGGCTTCCTATGTACCACCACTCTTTGTGATTACCTCGGTTTGTCTTAGTGCTCCACAATCACCTCGGCAATCCAAATCAACTAATCGCTTGGCTACTATTACTTCACATGACCTCACTCTACTACAACTACCACATCAGCTCTAGCTTGTTGCTCGTGGTCACCTAGGGTTACCTTTACACTCATGGATATCCATGGTTGACAATTAGATTCCTCCAATTACTTTATTGAATTTCTCATTGATTGGTCCTCAATAATCCTCAAATGATTTTTCAACCTTATGTGTTGGTTTGATACACTATAGCATAAAGTAGCAAGAACTACAGGATCACATCAATGAGGTCATCAAAGAGATCCCTAGCTAAGTACTATTCATTATTCGTAACTTTGATGTAGCCTCCATTTAGAGAAAAAATATGACATAAGT
This sequence comes from Dipteris shenzhenensis, assembly GCF_047967505.1. NCBI lineage: Eukaryota > Viridiplantae > Streptophyta > Polypodiopsida > Gleicheniales > Dipteridaceae > Dipteris > Dipteris shenzhenensis. The sequence goes on from NC_141604.1 coordinate 17,741,977, forward strand.
CCCATTGCTAGCGCTTCACCATTTCAATATCTTCGTGCATTTGTTATGATCTCTTGAGATTCTAAGTTGCATTAATTCGGGCGTATTTTTTTTTAATTCGAAAAAAGTGCTCAAATACACAATTTTCATGCTTTAAAACGTTTCAAACATTTTTTGCTATTTTATTCGTACTAATAAACTGAGTTATTAACTTGTAACCACTGCCATTTTCAGTATTCGTATGAATACATCCACCTGTCTTCCTTGCCACCTCCACCACTTGCTTGCTAGCCCTGCTACCTCCTGCTTGCTTCCATACCTACCAGATCTCTTCATAGGTACCTTACTGCACCCTTGCTTGTTGCAGTCTTTCATTAGTAATTAATGTTTCTTTTGTTTTGTTTTGTTTAGGAGTGGCACTCATATCTCTTAGGAGATTTGTGTGTTGCAATCTTTTTAAATTATTTAATATTTATTTTGTATTGTATTTAAGTGTGTAGACAGGCTGGTAGTCATGTCTCTTGCAAGAGTTGTGTGTTGCAGCTGTCTGTTTTTATCATGTGTTGCAATTTAATACCAAATCTGCAGCTCGATGGATTTAAGAGATTGCATCTCTTAGAATGAATAAAATCGTATGCACTCCAATTTTGCTCACATGCACCCAATGATGCAGCAACAGAGAGCACACGAGTTGCAACATGTTGCAACTCCAATATCTCTCCACAATATTCCTTCCACCAAGTAGGTGCAATAGTCATCTTAATATCATAAAGATTCCAAGGATCTCGAAAAGAGCCTTCGCGAGTTGTATACCTCACTCGTTGGTAGGCAAGTTTCCCTTGATCTCCCAAAAGCAAGTTTTTACAAACCTTTCGAAAGTTACCTATGACTTTAGGATTTTGTGATTGAGCATGCATTTGATATTGTGGATGTACTGCAAATGCAGCTCCATGCAAAGGGGTGTGCATTTGCTTCCATCTATCAGCCAAATATACCACTTGTTGCTTTTCCCTATGTACAAAGTGCACGAATTCTTTAACCGTCGTATTGCTTCTGACATCTTCTGATACACTTTACCCATAACAAAGACATTAGCATCAACCATGCTCAATACTATTACAAATGGCTCCATGCCTTCTTTTATTCTTTTGACATTTTTCCAAAATTGAGATGATTGTACAAGATGCACACATTAAGAGCCTGGTATTGCATACATCTTTTTCTCAAGCCAATTCACCCATCGTCTATCAGCAATAGTCTCGACTGAAGCTTGACGCACTTCCAATAATCTAGCAAGAATTAGAAAAGAAGTGGTAAATCTAGTTTGACAGAAAGTTTAAGAATGAGACAACTCTTCTAATAACTTTTAAAACTTTCAATTCGTACACTTTAAAACTCTTTGTATTCTTTCACATTCTATTGAAACAATATTAAATATTCATTCAAAGAAAGTGTGAGAATACAAACACAAAATAAAATCATATTTCTCGCAAGAGATCTAGAGAACTCAACGAGGAGATCCTAGAACTCCCACATACAAAAATTCTCACAAGATATTAAAGGAACTTAACAAGGATATCCTAGAACTCCCACAAATAAATTTCATAATCTCATAGACACAAAAACAAGACCATTTCTCACAAGAGATCTAAGGAACTCAACAAGGAGATCTTAGAACTCCCATGTATAAGAATCTTATCACAAGAGATCTAAGGAACTCACCAAGGAGATCCTAGAACTCCCACATACAAAAATCTTTTCACATAAGATCTAAGAAACTCAACAATGAGATCCTAGAACTCCCACAAACAAATTTCATAGACACAAAAACAAGTACATTTCTCATAAGAGATCTAAGGAACTCAACAAGGAGATCCTCAAACTCCCACAAATAAATTTATCTCACAAGAGATTTAAGGAACTCAACAAGGAGATCCTAGAACTCCCACAAACAAATTTCAGACACAAAAATATCTAAGACATTTTTTGCACAACAGATCTAAGGAACTCAATAAAGAGAACCTAGAACTCCCACAAACAAAGAACCAAAGACCAAAACCAAAAACCTCACAAGAGATCTCAGGAACTCAAAATGAGATCCTAAAGCTCCCTAACAAAAAATCCATCTTATTTCGGACCTTCTAGATTGCTTTCACAACCTTGAGGATCTTTCTTCTTCTTTTCCTTGTTTGATCTCTTATGCTCGGCTAGGGAACCAAGCGTGAGATAAGAGACACTGGCAAACAATGAACTTATATATAGAAGCGTAGCTACATATTCATCCAAATACAGATTTATTCGTACGAATATGTAGGGATGATGTGTCAATTTATGTAAAAAACGTGACATGTCACCGCTTTTTTAATCAATTTTTTCCTCCATTTGAATCATTTAAGTGATTTTCTCGCAGTTTTCGAATCACTGGAACCCTCTCCTTGCTGCAAAAGAATAGCACCAATAGCATTTGTCCTCCAGACGGATTCACACGTAGAGTAGACAGGGGAGGCATTGGGTTCTAAGAGAGCCCCAAATATAAAATGTTTGATGAATAAAGTTAACACTATTTTGAGTCAATTATAGATTCCAAAATTCACAAATTTGTTTGGAAATTGTAGAATTGCATGTGCGACATGGCAAGGAAGAGGGGTGAGTCAGTTGGGAGGGAGGGTGGTGAAGATTAAGTATTACTGAACTGGCGACGACAAAAGACTGGGGGGGAGGGGGTGCACTCAAAAAACCTTAATTTAAAAGAAAAACCCTAAAGTGCTTTAAAAAAGACTATATAAAGCAACTCAAAGCCCTAAAATTTCTCATTTCTATGGCATGAGTTAAACAAACTACTAGACCCATTGGACGCCATTTAGATGCTACCCGTTGTCCTCCTTACAACTCCATGGCCTCCAAACACACTGCAAGCACCAGTGGCTAAGAGGGAAATGATCAAGAGGGATCTGAAGGCGGTTCTCATCATCAGGAGTCCAAGCAATGCGAGTCCCCACCAGTTGACTCTCATGGGGGATCCCAGGGATCTCAGCACCATGAGGAATCCCAGCATGAGGAAGGATCCAAGCATGATCAAGGGTCCTCTCAGTCCTTCCACACAACTAACCATGGAAGTAGAGAGGTCTCCCAAAAGGGGCAAAATAGTCCAGTCAATCTTGATCAACTGCCCCTCCCTCCTCCATGGGGTCCTAGCATGGAGCATCTAAGGCAACAAGGGGAGCAAGAAAGGCAAAGAGAGAAGATGGAGAGATTACAGGGGCCACAACAAGAGGAAGTATTTGGCGGGTTCGCAAATATAATGAACCTTGGCCCCAATCCTCCAACAAAGCAGACCACACGGAAGAGCACCATCAACCCTCTGTGCCTCGAAATTATTAGATATGAGGAGCCTCTAGTATGAGCTGAGCAAGAGCCTCAGCCTACTGTCTCACAGCCTCATGAAAATGAAAAGAGACCAAGGACAAAGCAAACCCCTAGGCATGACAAGCCACCTCGAAGGACCCACCAGACACAAGAAGAGGAGTCTAAAGAGGTGGTTGCAAGGGAGAAGAGGCGAAAGAAGTTCAAAGCAGACAAACGGCCATGTCCAGAGGCCAGTGTAGGGTCCCCCAAAAATTAAGAGGTGCAAAAAATCAGGCGTGAAAGCCCTTCAGGAGATCTACAAGTTCCAAACTATTGTGGATAATCTCATTCCCCGTGCACCCTTCCAGCGTGTTATACGTGAAATAGCATAGCATTACAAGGATGATGTACGTTTCACTTCAGGCACTATGGGAGCAATTCAGGAGGCAACAGAGTAAATGACAGTAGGTCTTTTTGAAAATGCAAACTTATGTGCTATCCATGCCAAAAAAGCAACACTAATGGACAAGGATCTTACCCTCGTGAAGCGCATCTGCTTCGATCCCTCCCTTAGGCCCTAGATGTTGTTTAGGCTCATTTGGTGTAACTTGAATCATTTTGTAAATCTCTACCCTTTAAGGCCAATGAATAAAAAATATTTTTATGTTCTATTACTATTCCCATGTTATTATACATGTTACGTGATGCTTTCCATCAGTTTATGCAAGTTTAGTGTGAATTTGAGTGGTCAAATGATGTTTTTTCACCATGCGGCAGAAGGCAAATGTGCTCGACATCGCGGGGGGAGCCCTGAAAAGAAAAAACCCACTATGGCACATATGGGGCCTGTTTGACCAAGGCAAATGTGTTCGGCATCGTGCGGGGAGCCCAGAAAAGCAAAAACCTGCTATGGCACATATGGGGCCTGTTTGACGTATGGCATGAAAAGTTCCACAGCTTTCTTCTAGAGGATTGTGAATAGGTACACACTAATAAATTGATTTAAAGCTAATATCTTTGTTTTCAAACAAATTGGTAGATGTTCTTCCTTTTTTTTAAATACTTGAGCATAGGTGGTCTAGATCATTTGGATCCAAGATGGTGGTACGTGGTCCAAGTTGCTCCTCGAAGCAAACATATTTTTGAAGATAGGAATGTGGATATGGAAATACTAGTAAAAGATCCAAATAATGACACCAATAAATCTAGGGAAGAGGATGAAGATGATGATATGGGCCATGAAGAAGATGACAATAATGACATTATAATGGAGGAAGGTGGAGATCACGATTTTGGATAAGAAGAGGGAGAACTAGAGGTTAATGAACTAGACGATCAAGTCTTAGGTAGACATGCAATAGGGGATGATGATGTGGGTGATAAATTGTATGTAAACCTTGAGAAAGACATATTTGGTGTGCAAGACTTGCCTCAAGATGAAACCATTGATGTAAATGCTACTGACTCATAGTTTTAACATCGACGAGACTTCTTATGTGTAATTTGGCCCTCACATTTTCATAGTGACATTGGTACATTAATTTGTATGTTAAGTTCACTATCAATATATGAGTGTTTTGATCTCAATTTTGGTGTACATACTCTTGTATTTTTATCTTTCAAATGACCAAACTTGTGTTCCAAAATTATTTTCAAGACCCTTGGAAATGACGTTCTGTAAAAACATCAATATGGAAAATTGTACCTAGAAGACGGTGAAAGCATCGGTGCAAAGGTTGGTAGTAGTTGGTATGGTAGTCGACATGTATGTTGCTATAGGGGTCGGTATATACCAACCCCTATACCAACATACATACCAACTTCTATTTTGATGTCTACACTAACATCTTGCCCACCTGCCAATTATATCTCGCAAAGTGTCAATAGACAGCATCGGAAAGAGGCCCATGTCTTGTATTGTAAGTCATGTGACTCTCGCAAAATGAAGATAGAGTTAAAATCAAATAGACCAATGATGGTCTTTAAAACTTTTAACAAGAGTTGAAGATAAAGTTGTGCCATTATCAATTTAAATAGTGTTGAGAGAGACTAGATGGTTTCCCTTGCCCTCATGTAAAGAGCATGCAACAAACTCTTTACTTGTAACATTCTTACAATGTTGTACACTTTGGTGTTGTCTCAGCACTCAAGATGTGATGTACCCTAATTTCTTTATTGCCAGTGATTACGGATTGTACATGCTTGCTTTTTATTTTGCATCCTTTCATTCTTTACTTTGAGATGGGATAGTTGGTCCCATCCAACTTATTTCCATGAAACACACATCATTGTTTTTTGATATCAAACAATAACTAACAATCGACATCTATCAATGCGATTCATCACACACAATTACTATAGGTTGCTTTCAAGTCTCATGAATGCATGGTGATTAACTATTTAAATAGCAATCAAATAGGGACCCCAAGGAAGAGGAGAATTGATTGAATGTCAAATAGGTCCCATACGTGCCATAGCGGGTCTTTGCCTTTTTGGGCTCCCCGCGTGATGCCGAACACATTTGCCTTCTGCCGCATGGTGAGACTCTTACTGGATTGCTCAAAAATGACCATTATAGTGCAAATATTTATTTAATAGCATGCTTTTGAATAGAATAGTGAATGAAAATATTAATGCCAATAACAATTAAAGTCACAAAATACAATGATAGTATAAAATAAATTTTGTAAAAGAACACAAAACGGGGTACTATATAAAAAGTATATCTGTATTCATATAAAATAAAATTTGTATACAATAAGGCTTCAGAGCCTTTCTCTCTTCTCTAAAACATTGAGAACATCGGGCTTTGAATTCCCAAATACACTCCTAGCTCTAAACCTAGTCGATAGAGAGTCAACGCTATTGTCGTTGCTGGCCAAGGACATGGCTACTGCCATCAATGCCATACCTTAAAAGTTGGTTCCAAAGGCATTGAGGGCAGCCATGCGGTTCACCAAAATGACCTTGTCAGCATTGCGATTGATGTCAGTAGACCAATCACTCGTGACAAGGCCTTGCACTTCAGGAGATCATTAGTGCCATGTGGAGAAAACTTTTTGTGGATAACCATAAAGCACCCTTTTGCTTGGCCAAGGTAATGTGCTAGTGAGTGATCTCGGCCGAAGCTACTGCGAACAAGGCATTGCAGAGATGAGAATAGGTCGACCTCAAATGCCTCCTGCAATAGTCCAACATTACATTAGAATTTCGTTAAAGCAAAAGTATACCAAGAGAGAAGAAATTCAAAGCTCATAGTTTCTTACCACTATGGAGTTGTCATGATCAATCCCTTCCTCTTTGTCAATGAGGATGGATCCAAAGGTTTCCTGCTGTCTGGAGTGAGATGTGGAGGCTTCTTCTGGAACATCAGGTAGGTCAGAGAAGATTGATGTCTCTACATCTTTGATTTGGACCAGTGTTAAAGCAAGAACCTCTTCTATTGAATCATCTGCTCCCAAAAACCTAGGTTCTTGCATAGTCATGTCCACCTCATATCCACACAGGACACCAAGAGCTTCATCCTCCTAGAGACCAAACATAACCTCTATGTCATGGAGAAAGAGGTATTGTTCTCCATCGACAAGAAGGGGAGCAAGAAACCATATCATTATTGTGGGGTCAACAGAGGTGGTGCCTGAGATGGATGGAATTTGAGAAGTAGAATGGGGTTCAGGAGGTCACTGGAGTACTTCCAGGGCCAATGCAGCTTCCTACTCCTCAGCTTCTTCATGTATGGGCTCTTCATTGTAGATGTTGGGCTCATCTATAGAAATAAGAGGATCGGAAAGGGCAGGTGTAGGGTCTCGGCTTGAGATCAAGGCCTCCTCTTCCATTTGTTCCTCCTGGAGAAGAAAAATAAAGGTCATTTCCTAGGATAGGAACCTATTTCCTCTGTTTTTTATGACTCCACATGCTAGGAGGTCATCAGTGTCCACCTCCCTAAACCTAGGGGTGTGAGCTGGGCTCGAAAGCGATGTAAATGCTTGATGAACTTGGGTTCTTGATTGAACAAGTACTTCAAATAATCAATTGGGACCCATCTTTTTGTAGACTCATCAAGTTGATATGCAAAACTCGCGACATAGTCTTGCATGTATTGACGAGGTCTTCAAAATCATCTCAGGCTCCCACGTAGGTGCCTAGGACATCTATGCTCTTATCAAAGACTAGAAATAACTCCTCCTCTCTATCAATTAATGGAGTACAGGAGATGAAATCATAGAAGGCAGACCTAACAGAATCCATGGTAGTTTGGTAGCTAGGAGAACTATGGCTATGATAGTGAAACTTTGAAACTAAAGTAACTTTATAACCTATATATACCCAAATGTTCTAAATATAAAAAATAAAAAAGAATTATGATTTTTTTGGGAAAAACTTAACATTGACATGAAACAAAACCATCAAAACATTAAAATTAATTGCACCACTATTAATTGGAAAATGTCACACAATTGTTCCACCTCACATTGTTTACAATCTTCAATATTGTAGGAGGGATAAAAGTGGCACTATGCACGAGCTTCTCTGCATGCTTTCCTACCTTTTCATCATTTAAGGTAAAGTGAAAGGACTCAGACATGCCATCCTCCATGACCAATAGGTGTTCCTGCATTCCCTGGGAGTCCATTATGACGTGACAGTCACATTCTTGACATCTCCTAAATGAGAACCAATACATAAACCTACCCCTATATTATCATCATCGTTAGAGTCAAGGGGGAGCCAATTGCCACCTATTTTCTTCCAACGCCTATATTGGAAAGCAAAATATAACATTTGGTGAGAGATGTGGTACTTGACAACCACGTTGTCCTTACATAGATGGCATTGAAACAAATCACCCTTTTGTTCACCTGACCTGCTTCCCCAATTCACCCCAAGCAATTCCTTAAGGGCATTCTCATGTAGGCACTTAAATGACCACATGATTTTTGTTCTGTGCATCTGGATATTTTGAAAACAAGAAGCAAAAATGTGCATAGGCATAAACCAAGACAACCTTACCCATTTAGAGCCAAATGTAAACTTCATGGCCGTGCCCACATCCTTTGCAATCTTTTCCTTGTATGATTGCATTGTTCTTGTGTCCACCATGCTACAATCCATGTCTTCAAGATGTGGTGTTGCAATGCATTGAAGATGGCCATAGCCTGATGCCATCCTTGGAGTAATGTACTTGGCATTATACCAATGGATATTTCTCTGTTTCAAAGCAGAGGACTTCTCTCCAACATGCATTTGCCTTCCTAAATCCTCATGAATGGTAGTAAACTTACCTAAGAAGAACTCGACTGGTTCCCACTCCTCAAGATCTGAAGGAAATACATCTGCTATGCACAAGTGCTATTTTAAAATACAAGTTTAAATTGACTCATTACACTAGTTCTATTTCAAAATACAATTTCAAGCTGACTCATTACACTTCAAAATCTTACACAAAATGCAAACTTATAATGTGATGGTATTGTTGATTGATTGCTTGATGGAGGAAGGTGCATGTCCTTCCCCATGTAGACGTGTTGCACCTTTGCAAGCCATCCTTTCTTCCCAAGCTTGAACTTCATGATGCAGCCCTTCCATTCATGCAAAAGATCACCTCTTTTGCTCTTGGGAAGCTTATGTGGACCCTTGGCAAATCCTCTCATGATTATCCAATCATTCAAGCTGTAGGTGCAAGGCACCCATTCACCCAGTGCATTTTTGCTCCTATGGGACACAGAGTACATGTAGTCTCCTCACCATGCTTGTACAGAGGTCACAACAGCAATAGTGGACTAGAAAGTGCAACTTGGAGGGAGAGAGCAACTCCGATAGAGGGAGAGAGGGAGAAGGTATAGAGGGTGCAATTGAAGGTTGAGAGAAGCTCCAAGAGGTGCTGTAGCTAGGAATGGAGGGAGAAAGAGTAGAGGGGGAAGAGCAACTACTCCAAGAGGTGTTGTAGCTAGGAATGGAGGGAGAAAGAGCAGAGGGGTATGAGCAGCCACTACAGGAGGTACTGTAGCTAGGAATGGAGGGAGAAAGAGCAGAGGGGGATGAGCAACTGCTGCTATAGGAGGTGTTGTAGCTAGGAATGGAGAGAGAATGAGCAGCTATTATAGGAGGTGTTGGAGAGGGAGAAACACAATGGACCAGAGCAGGAGGGGGCAGAGAAGATGCCAAATGAGTTACCACATTTGGAAAATGGAGGGAGAATGGAGCTAGAGAAAAGGAGGGAGCAGGCATATAACAAGCTGAGAGGGGGGGAAAAATCGCCCAGAAGGGCCCACCACCTCTTAAATGACTTGTAGGTTTGTTTGGGGGAGGTGCATATGGGAGAAGGGTCAAGCATGGGTTGAGTGGGGGGATGGTTTGAGTGTCCCCGGTGTAAGAGGAGTAGCCAATAGGGGCTATTTACAGGTCTGCCCACCATCCACCTCAACATGGCATTGCCCCACAAAATGGAGCACTCCCATTGGTACACCTCAAACCCCAATTCTCCCCTAATGCTCCCTCTCCCTCAACCCCTCCCTCTCCCCCTTCCCTCTAAGCCTGCCTCCACTCACCCACCCTCTCAACCCTCCTCCTCACTCGCCCTCCCCTCCCCTTCTCTATCCCTCTCAACCTGCCCCCCTCTTTTGCCCTCTCAGCCTGCCGCCACCTCCCCATGCTCTCCCCCACTCCCTTCACCCCTCTCCCCTCTCTATGCCCTTCTGTTTGCCTGCTCTCCTTCTCCTTATGCCCCTCCTCCCTACACCTCTCCTTTGCCCCTCCCCTACCCCACCTCCCTACCTGGCTCCCTCCTTGCATCCTCCTTCACCCCTCAACCCCCTCCTTTCTCTTCTCTCTCAACCTCTCTCTGAGCTCCCCCCTTCGCCTCTCTCTCTATCTCTTGTCTTAGCCCCCCCCTTCTCTCTCTCTCCCCCTTTCTACCTCCCTCTTTTAGTCCCTCCTGTCTCCTCCTTTCTCTTCATCTGAGCACTCTTCTCCACCTAGCCTCTTCTTCCTGTAGCACTCGAGTCAGCCTAGTCACCTTGATTGGTGATGGATTTCCATTCAGCCAATCCTACTCCGCTTCCATCGGCCATGAAACCTTTACATTTTTAGAAGATGAGTTGCAATAACTCAAGAAGGATGTAGAGCTTGAAAGTTCTACCACGTTGACCACACACATCTACGGGTATCACCCTTCTAGATCACAAGCCAGAGATTGGATGCTTGCGGTGCTACCTTCAAACCTCACCCCTTGACTCCAAGATGCTCGCTTATTAGGGCAAGGTTTCTTCTAGGTTGCTTTTGATTCACCGAAGGCTGTGAACATTGTGCTCAAAGATGGGTATTTGCACTTAGGACATAGAAATTTTTTTTTTACCCTTTCATGTTGTGCTTTAACCCTATGGAGGATTCCAAGCATGGGTTTTCTTTTTTTGTTTGTTTTTCCGGTCTCCCACAGGTGCTTACACTTGTGATTGGGAAGTACTTTGGTATTGTCACTAAGATCCCCCCCTCTCTGGTTTGCCCTTGATAGCTACAGAGGTGATCAGATTGCACAGGGTTCCTAGAGTTAGGGTCCGTGCATGGGATCCTAATTTATTAGATAATCATATCATTCTTCAACGTTCGGATGGTTCTTTATTTTAGCAAAGAGTGGAGATCATGGGTAGACAAGACAAGTGTGGGATTTGCAGGAACATTGGGCATTTCTCCAAGGAATGCCCAAAAAGGAAGAAGAGGCCCAAAAAGCCTTTAGATATAGTAACTCCTCCTAGACATTGGCAGGGGGGTGGTACAGTTCCAGCACCTTCTCCTTCACCTTGATAGGGTCTTGGTACAGTTCCATCACCTCCTTGATCTCAACAAGATGTTGGTATAGCTCCTCCATGTCAAAGCGCTCTTCCTTGATAGAGAGCTCCCTTGGTACCTCCACCTGCTTCCATGGTCCCTGTTGTCCCTTGATGGGTTCTAGTTCATGAGTGTCTCTTACACCATCTAGATCAAGAGGTCACCCATCCAAGACGCCATCCCCTCTAGAGCTTTGGATATTCCCATTCTAGTTGCTCTTGTTGATGTTGCACATCACTTGGTTTAGGGCGCTACTCCTCTAGTTGCAACCTTGGTTGTAGCTTTTCCCATTGAGTCAGCATAGCTTCAACCCCTCTTCTTGGCCAAGCTCTTAATGATATCTCTTTGGCTAGAGAGGCCGCCGCAACTTTCCAACATCTTGACATTTCAGAGCAGTCCCTTTCTTGAGCTCCCCACTTGGATTGAGGGAAAGGGTTTGTTTACACTTATATTGATCCGCTTCCCTTTGAAGGGACTCTTTGCACCCTTGTGATAGGTTTGGTTCACAGGAACTCTTTTGCAGCCCTGGTAGATCTCACGGACTTCCCAGAGGAGGATTTTGTGCCTTCTACCTTTGGTGAGACAATGGTTGGGGTTCCTATTAATAGGGTATCTTCTTCCTCAAGTGGATGAGTCCTTTCCCCTATGGCTCCCTCCCGCAATCATTGAGCAAGAGGTCTTCCCCCATTGAGGGGTTTGTTTCTGCCACTAGGTTGGGTAAGATGTATATATAAAATTATGTGTATATAAACATAAGTGTGTGTGTGTGTGTGTGTGTGAATTTAGTTGGATACAAAATAGAGTACATACTTAGATATAGAAATTATGTTTATTTATTCATATATGTATTCTTTTTGCCTATTTATTTAAAATTTTTAATTAAAAATTGTACAAATGTAGCCACTTAGATATTTAGATATAAAATTTAAGACATATCAAAGATTGTAGTACGATATACATATAATTGCATATACATATTCAATATTTATTTAAAATATCTATTCACACATCTTAATAGATTATATTTTTAAATATAAGAAATTATTTTCTTATTTATATATATACTCATTCAATTATTTATGTACATATACAACTATATATATTCATTTATTTGAAATGAATATTACAAAATATAAATATATTATCTAAATAAATACATGATTATACATAAATGCACACAAAAACATATAAATATAGCTAAGTAGATTATATTTTTAAATATAAGAAATTATTTTCTTATTTATATATATACTCATTTAGTTATTTATGTACATATACAACTATATATATTCATTTATTTGAAATGAATAATAAAAAATATAAATATATTATCTGAATAAATACATGATTATACATAAATGCACACAAAAACATATAAATATAACTAAGTTGTTATTTAGATGTAAAATAGAAGACATATCAAAAACATATATATAATACAATATGTACATTAAGATAATGAATAAATAAATACTTATTAAAAATATATAATCATATAAAATATATATTCACACATATTCATAGAAATATATATAGACAATATCTTTAAAGTTAACAAATTTATTTGCTTATTTATATGTGCACTCATTTAGTTGTTTATAAATATAAATAACTATATATATTCATTTATTTATTTATTTAAAATGCATAATCAAAAGATTAATTTATATCAAAATTTATTCATGTATTTGTAAAAATTTCCTATTTATATCAAAATTTATTCATGTATTTGTAAGAATTTTCTCATTCTCCATAGGGTTTTGGCTCATAAGATTTGGCCACAAGGTGAAAAATTTCAATTCTTGTTGGGAACACCACTCAATAATAGGTTTGGACAACTCAGAAAGATTTAGCCACAAGGTCAAAACTTTTTGAGGGTTTCAAAACTATCCTTGCGGGATGACCTCAAGAACTAAATGTGTAAAACTTTAGACCTTGTGGTAAAATCCTTCCCTGACAAATGATTAATCTACGAATGAAATTTTCCCTAGTCTACCTACAGGTGCATGGATTCTCCTCAATGTTTCCAATTCTTGTTGAGAACAGCACTCAAGAACATGTTTGGAAAACCCACAAAGATTTGGCCACAAGGTCAAAACTTTGTGTGGGTTTACAAACTATCCTTGGGGGATGACCTTAAAACTTTAGACCTCGTGGCTAAAACTTTCAAGTTAAACAAACTCACAAAGATTATCTCACAAGAAAAACTTTTGACTCACGAGGATTTGTTTGGAAACCATTGTTCCCTCATACAAATTTGGACACAAGGTCAAAACTTCCCTTTGCTCCATCACAGTTAATCTTGCACACCACCTTGCTTTCATAAAGTTTAGGCTGCATGGTCAAAACTTCTCTAATGATTTATGATTATGTTGGCACCATGGTTTTGACCGCATGTTCATCATAAAGGTTTGGTCATATGGTCAAAATTTTTACAAGCTTTATAAGTGTGTATATACCATCTTTTGAGTGAGAGAGAGAGAGAGAGAGAGAGAGAGAGAGAGAGAGAGAGAGAGAGATTTTGATATTGTAGGAGCTCTCATTTTACTTTATAGGTGTCATGGGTGAAGAAATACAGTGTGAAGATATGGTCAACTTGATGATTCACCATGAAGTTATGGCTGTGGGGATGGTAGATTCAATACATCCATCTGACACTTGCCATGGGAAACTTCTTGTATTGGATGCCTATCGGTGTCAGTGCAGAAATGTCTCAATAGTAATGCACTTTTGCCATTTCCAACTGATGATGCATGCACAGTTTTTGATGCCGTTGGTAGTTTTGCCAAGTAGACTAGTAAAAATGTAACGAAGGTACTACAAAACCAGAATGGTACACAATACAATGCTTTTAAATATGAAAATGCAAGGATTAACCTAGGCAATGGTGATGGGGAAACAATGCAATGTGATGAGATGCTTGAAGATTATGATTGCATTAGTGTACATGATAGTTGGAGAGAAAGGAGAGTTGTCCTATGGTCAGAGGAAAAAACATAGATGCTTGGCACAGGGATCATCCTTATGGCATTCCCATATGAGGCTATTGATTTTGAACTCCTAGGAGACCTTGATGTAGGTGTAGTGGTGGATAGGACATACAATGCTAATGCATCATCAACTGTGAGTGATGATCTAAATTGTGTCAATTTGGTGAGGTGGCCGATCAAGAGACTCACATTTGAGGATGGAAGACCATTGCTAGAGGACGAATACATGGGTGCTAACATGTGTGAAGCAGACAAAGTTGATGAACTAGAGGGTTTTAGTGAGGATTTCATCCCAAGCAAGAATTCAATCTATGTTAAAAAAAGATTATATTATATGGTGAATCGAAAGGCCAGGGTTGTCGCTCAAAAGGCTTCTACATTGAGGTTATGTATGGACGATATTTTACAAGTGGCTACAATTGATTGTTGTGCTAAGAAATATTGCCAACTCACTAGCCGAGAAGCAATAAAAGAGATTCAAAACTACTTTTGGAGCTTGGACTTGGAAGCACATACTAACTATGTGTATGATATTTTTGACTTATCGAATTGTGTTGATAGTGTGGGTAGACGAAGATATAATTTTGTGGTTGATGGGAAGGATGTGTATTCAATGGCATGGTATAAGATATATGGCATCCCAAAGACCTCATTTTATAGGTACAGAGGGTAGTACAAGCAGGGTGTGCATAGAGCCATCCATGGAAACAAAGGGCTCTTAAGGAAAACTTGGGACCATAGTCAAACTAGAAGAGCAATTATGAGAAACTTTGTGGAGAATAAATCTTGGGCAATTGCCACACAAAATCCAAATAGGAGAAGATGGGTCAAGAAACATACAATTAGTAATTTCAAACATGTACAAGCAAGTAGACATCTTCGACAAAGTTAATACAACCTTGGGACAACTAGGATATAAGCAAATGTCTATGTCCACATTCAATCAAATATGGACTATAGAATGTAAGTCTTGTAAAAACTAGTGAGTTCTCCAAGTGTTGTATTTGTTCAGAGATCAAAGGACAGCTAGGGGTAACAAAATCTATACAAGAACATGATAAACTCTTGAGGCAATGTCAATGTCACATGCTATAATAACAAAGTTGTAGAAACCTCTACTATGCATGGCGCTTGGCATCGCAATTGAATCCACACAAAAATTTGTGCATCATACATGACAAGATGGACCAACAAAAGATAGCAATAACAAGATTGAGCGTGTGATCGAAAGAGACGGAAATTGTCAGTTTCACTTATAGGAGTTATTACACATGGACATGGGGAAGGGAATTATGGTCACTTTGCTTTGGGATTATGGCCTCATGATTTAAACTTCACTATTGCATCATTGTCCATGTGTTTACAAAACTTAGAGAGGTTGGAGAGGGTGATCTAGCAGAGGATGGTATGCTAAGATCAAGCAATGCAACTCTACAGGCACTAAATTCACGAAAGGCACTGGATCATTACCAAGGTCATCTCAATCAACGCATGTGTGTGGATAAGATGGTGGCATCATATGATCAAATGGCATTCAAATGATTGCCTGAAAACTTGCAACTATAGCTTGATAATTGTGGATCAGAGAATAAAAATCGCTACTTGTTTGCATTTTTATCACTCTTGGTGGCATGAGGGACCTTCAAGATGATACATCTAGGATTTCTTATGGTGGGTCATACACATGAGGACATTGATGCCATGTTTAGCAAAATCTTTGAGAATCTTAGGACAAGCATGAATTTAACTTTCCCACACCTGATGCATCATTTTCAAATGTGTCAATCTTCAAGGCCCGCACCATTTCTCATAACCGATGTCCTTGACTTCAAGAGTTACATCGATGGCTTCTTGTGTGGGTAGGATTCATTGCAGTTACCGTTCGGCCCAGAGTCATTTGAGATCATCTGAGGCTCCAAACGGGCCCCGCAATCCAAGAGTGGGCTACCTTGGGAAATGCTCTATCTACCCTTAGTGCGGTCAGTCAAGGGATGCCTTCTCACACTTGCATATAGCCTAGTTGGCGGTGTGCCAACTCTATCTAAAGCCGTCCAGTAATCAAGCCACACATGGCCCCCATCTGGTGTCCAAACCAGGACCTATCAGATAACCGAGCTACTCATATGCCTTCTCCTCATATGGGGGGCTTACAAGTAGAGTTTGCTAGTTCCCGCATAGTTACATGAGAGCAGAGCATTGATATCTAACACCCCCCCTCAATGTCCACCCGCAAGTGAGCTTACTTTTTCGGCCCAATGCCAAGTTGATGAAGATGCCTCTCCAACAAGTCTCTTCCAAGAGCCTTTGTGAAGATGTCCGCAGCATTCTCTGTAGTCAGATAGTACACCAAGTCGACCTCTCCATCCATGATGAGCTCACGTACCAAGTGATATTGAATCTCATAGTGTTTTGTGTGAGCGTGGAACACTGGGTTCTTTGCAATCGCCATGCAACTATGATTGTCATATGATAACTGTGTAGGCTTGTTCTGCACTGTACCCATGTCCCCCAAAATCCTCCTCAACCACACTACCTCGCAAGAAGCAAAGCATGCAAATTTATACTCGGCCTCAGTAGAAGAAAGAGCAACTGTGGGTTGCTTCTTGCCGACCCATGACATAACTCTAGATCCAAGTGAGAAACAGTACCCTGTCACTGATCTCCTGCTGTCCATATCTCCTGCCTGATTTGAGTCACAGAATCCGGTCAAGATGTTGCCCTTGGTATAGGTGATGCCATAATCAAGCGTGCCTTTGATGTATTTCAACACCTGCATCCCTGCCCTCCAATGGTTCTCTCGAGGCTCATTGGAAAACCTGCTTAGTACACCAGTCGCAAAAACGATGTCCAACCGTGTGTTGCACAGGTAAATCAAGCTGCCCACAAGCCTTCTGTACCTTGCTTCGTCCACCAATGGTGATGAATCCTCATTTGAGACCTTCGTGTCAACCTCCATAGGGGAACCAACTGTCTTGCACTCAGCCATGCCAAATGCCTTCAGTAGCATACTTCAGCTGTGAAATGAAGATCTATTTCACCAAACTTCAATCCTCAAACAAAAATGCATCAGTCCGAGGTCTGTCATTTCAAACTCTCTTCCTAGCAAATGCGTCGTCTGCGAGATCTTCTCTTCATGGTTCCTTGTTATGATAAGGTCATCCACATAAAGGACCACGATCATACACCTACCTCCTTCTCTAAAGATATACAAATTTGCATCAAATGGGCTCCTCCTAAACCCGTTTTGCAGAAAGTAGGCATCAATTTGCTGGTACCATGCTCGTGGGGCCTGTTTCAGCCCATAAAGTGCCTTCTTTAGTTTGCAGACTTTACCTTCTGAACCGGGGATCTCAAAACGTGGTGGTTGTTCCACGTATACCTCCTCCTTGAGATCTCCATTCAGAAAGGCGGATTTCACATCCATCTGAAACACGGGCAAACTTCCCTGTGCAACTAAAACCAAAACACTACGAATTATGGTTAGTCAAGCTATGGGAGCAAAACTATCTTGATAACTAAAACCATGTACCTGTGCAAATCCTTTTGTCATGAGCCGAGCCTTGTACTTATCCAACATGCCGTCGGACTTGTACTTGGTCTTGTACACCCACTTGGTGCCGATTACCTTGTGTTTTGGTGGTCGATCCACAAGGTCCCATGTGTTGTTCTTCATTATGGAGCCATACTCCGACTGCATAGCCTCCATCCACCTATCATCTCCCTGTGCCTCTTCAAGACACATGCATAAAACAGCCGTAAGGTTCACGGCACAACAACATTTATGACTCTTTGGTTCCCATTTGGTCCTGTTAGCATCAGGGACATGCACAAAACAGTCACATCCAAAAACTCTGAAATATGCAGCTGAAGGTTTCTTACCAAAAAAGGCTTGCAGTGGAGTCATCCCATTCATAACCTTCGTGTAGCTACGATTGAGGATGTAAATTGTAGTGTTACATGCTTCAGCCCAGAAAATCTTTGGCAAATCTTTCCCTTTCATCATACTGTGGCCCATTTCCCAGATGACGCACATCTTGCATTCTGCTACTCCATTTTGTTGTGATGTATGGGGCGGGGGTTTCTGCCTCTTGATCCTGTGACTTTTGCAGTAACTTTTGAATTCAGTCGATGTGAACTCTCCACCTCTATCTGATCTCAGCTTCTTCACCTTCCTCTCCGATTCTTTCTCGACCATTACATGCCATTCCTTAAACCTACTGAAAGCCTCGTCTTTTGTCTTCAGGAAGTATATCCATATCCTTCTACTGTAGTCGTCGATCAGCATCATGAAGTAGTAGGAACCACCCAAAGCTTCCTTCTCCATCTTTTTACAGAGGTCCATGTGAACGAGCTCTAGAGGAGCCTTTGCCCTACTGGCCTCTTTAGGAAAGGGTTGTCGATACTACTTACCCATCATGCAAGCTTCACATACATCGAGCAAATCTGAAATTTCTGGTAGGTCTGCAATCATTCCACTTTTATGCATCTCCTTCAAAGAACTAAGGTTTAGATTACCAGACCTCTCATGCCACAGCTTAGTGTTCTTCACATCCGCTCGAGCACTGAACGCTGAGAGTTCGTAAATGTTGTTGTGCCGTGTACCTTTACCAACGACCTTTCCTTGAAGATCCAGGATCTATGCACCATTCTTATCGAATTGAACTTTGAGGTCCCGATCCGTGATCCCAGAAACGGACAACAAGTTCCTCTTGATATTTGGCACATAAAGAACATCGGACAACTGTTTTACAACTCCATCTAATTTAAGAGCAATCGTACCTTTTCCTTTTGCTGGACATTTTGCATCATTGCCGACTGCAACCATGATGTCATTTCCTACCGGCTGTAGAGAGATATACCAATCCTTTCGACTAGTCATGTGGCACGAAGCACCACTATCAATGATCTAAGGTTCATCTGCAGATACATGAACTGCCTCCGCGCAAATCTCCTCAATTGCTATAAACAACTCTATTGGTGTTGCCTGCACGCTATTGCTGGACTCTTTCTTTACTCCGTTCTTCTCATCTGTAATCTTCTTTCGGCACTCATTCTGCTTGTGCCCTGCCTTGTTGCAATAGAAGCACTTGATCTTCATCTTTCTCTTTTTATCATCAGAAGAAAATGGGTTACCAGAGTCCTTACCCTTACCTTTCTTTGATTCAGTCCAAAATTCCGAATCTTCTCCAGTCCTCATCTTTTGATGCATCTCCTCCTCCAGAAGCATCGCACTGAAATCCTCGAAGTTGAGGGGTGGATTTTTGTTCTGCGTATTCAGTGCTGTAACAAGACCGTCGTACTTTGGTGGGAGAATCAATATGCACCTTCATGCTAGATTCTTGCTCATGATGGTGATGCCAATCGCAATCATCTGATCGTGCAGATTCTTCACCTTGGTGATGAACTTCTCTTTCGCTTCAAACTCAGACAACTTCTCGTTCGTGAGTTGAGTCTCCTGATTCTGAATCTATGTCTGATTCGTGGTCTCGTACTGATTTTTCAAGACCATCCATGCCTCCTCCGCTGTGGTGACATGTTGAATTAACACCATGACGGAATCACTAACACTGCAGATAATAGAACACAGCGCATCTGCATTTCTTCTTGTCCATGAAAGAATCTCATCCGCAGTTGGTACTATCTACTGTCCTGCATTGGTTGGATTCGGTCTCGTAACTGACCTCACATCCACCCCAATAGCAGTGTCCCAAAGCTTGTGTGCGCTTAGGATGGTCTTCATCTTGAACTTCCCCAGAGTAGATAGTGAGAGCCGTCCAACTTTCCACTTTCGCCGAATGGTGGGATTCACAGTCTTACGGGCTGGGCCATCTCTCACAATCTGCTCGCAAATAGAAACACACTACCAAATCTTCTTGCTAGAGTCCAGGCTCTGATACCATGTAAGAAAATAATACAATGTCTATGCTCAATAGATAATAGGATCTCGTACGCAAGAGAGAAAACAAGATAGTATGGAGAATCAAAATTTTGATTACTGTAGAACTGATACAATAGATGGCGCTGCCTCCCAACCATGCACTCCTATAAAAGAAGCTTCGATGGCATGCTAGAAATAGTAGAAGACAAAGGCTGGATGCTAAGGAATTGGGGTTGCTATAGCAGTGATGAAATGGGCTTCACGGGCTTCGTCTTATATAGCCACCAGTCGTAGTCAGTTAGGCTCAATTGGGTGGTCGACCCAGTCCACCCAAAATGGTCGTTGGTCCCAAAATAGGCCACTGACCATATGATAGAACCGGTGCATAAAATAGAGCAACTAACCTATGGTCTCCATTCGGCCTAGAGCCATCTGAGATCATCTGAGGCTCCAAACGGGCCCCACAACCCGAGAGTGGGCTGCCCCGGGAAATGCTCCGTCTACCCTCAGTGCGGTAGTCAAGAGATGCCTTCTCACACTTGCATGTAGCCTAGTTGGTGGCATGCCAACTCTATCTAAACCGTCCAGCCATCAAGCCACACATGGCCCTTATCTTGTGTCCAAACCACG
This sequence comes from Dipteris shenzhenensis, assembly GCF_047967505.1. NCBI lineage: Eukaryota > Viridiplantae > Streptophyta > Polypodiopsida > Gleicheniales > Dipteridaceae > Dipteris > Dipteris shenzhenensis. The sequence goes on from NC_141604.1 coordinate 17,762,623, forward strand.
ACCTACTGAATAACCAAGCTACTCAAATGCCTTCTCCTCAAATGGGGGGCTTACAAGTAGAGTTAGCCGGTCCCATGTAGTTACATGAGAGTGGAGCATTGATATCTAACAGATACAAGCTGGCAATTACGAGTTACACAATCGACTAGACTTCAATGGGTTGCTATTAGCTGGCGAGTGTGAGCCATGACCAGCAAAAGCCAAGTATTTTCATCTTCCTATTACCTTATAAGTACATATAGACTATATAATATCATTTCCAATTTCACATCCATGTATGAGTAGTTACCGATCGGCATATATAGACCACCCACTAGCACATGGTTCAAAGGTATTTTGTAATTCGGATGCCCCATTTAAATTGTGTTGGATAGAGGCACACATTTTGTCAATGAGGTAATCCAAGAACTCTTGTCTAGCTTTATGATAATCCATAGAAAAAGCACACCCTACTACCCCCAAGGGAATGGGCAGGCCCATATGCGAGTAGTTACAAGTCGGCATACATGGACTCTCCACTGGCACATAGATACTTACATTCAATCTCATATATATTTTTTACTAGTTTTTTGTAACCTATAGGCTATATAGCTAGTAACATACCAAAAAATGTGAGATTTTACTAAATTTTAAAAGCTAATGTCTACGGAAAAAAACTCTTTCTTATATTTTTGGGAAAATAACTTCAAATATATTTTAAAAAAACATCCTTTAAAAAATAATCCTTTCAAATCACAAATGATGAACTATCAACTAAGAGCTACGCATTTATCCATTTTGCATCCTAGTGTGGGTAGATATCAGCTGGCCTAAGCAAGCCCACCACCGACACTGGACACTTTTTGAAAGGATATAAAAGTCACAAATTAGTTTGGAAGCTTTCTTTATCCCTTTTTACTTGTCCTTATTTGTTTTTTTCAAGACTCCAAGTAGAGCTAGATTCTCGGGAATGTAAACAGTACGAGGTCAGTGCAAAGTATATATAAGAAATTGCACTGCATGGTATGTTCACTATATTTCTTGGTATGCACCCAAAACCCATGCGGTACATGAAGTAGACTGTGCGGTATATACATCATCACATGGTATAGGTAAACATCGAGCAATATACCTGCCCTTATACTACACAGTAAGTGGTTAACTAGTAGCAACAATCGATTAACTAGCAGCAACAATCGGTCTCGATAAAAAAACATGGTAGGGCCAGATGCTTCATCAATTAAGGCCATGGGAAACCAAGCCACCTTGGTTTCATGGGATTGATCGCCAACTCGGCATGCGACATCAAAATGCTGGAGGAAGCAGGCTGGATCTCCCCTACCATTATATTTGGGAAGTTCCAGTTTTCCCAAGGGGCATCTACCATGATTGTTATTATTTCATCAATTAAAGAAATTGTCAGCCTCTACATCGAGGTCGATATCCCCATCATTGTCATGATGGCATCCAGCCATGTTGGGTCGTGGAGGAGTTAAAGGGAGTGGTTGAATCTCAGGGGGGGATTCGGGGTAGAGGATTGGTGGGGGCGATTGTTGCAACGGAGTTATATGCGGATGTGGCGAGCGTTGGAGTCGAAGGCATTGGCTGGAACGTAGCTACATGCAGATGGGGCGAGATTTGCCAAGGGTGTCTCTGTCACAAGTGTGGGTGTGGATGTAGTGTTGTTGGGAGTGTTAGAGTGGTATTAGTGTGTGTAGGGACCGTCATGTTAAGATTGTGCCTAAGATTATCCTACATGTGTAGGGAAATGTACCGATGCAGACGGATTATTAAGTGGAGGTCACGGCGTGAAGATATGAGCGAATATGTGCGAAAAAATGCCCACACAGGAGCGCGAATGAGGAGTGCTAAGGATGCCAAAATGGTGTGCAATGGGCTAAAAAAATACCCCGTAGCATGGTGTTTTCGTGTGTGAAATCTGGGTTCAAACAAACGGGGGTTCAGTTTGGGTCCCAAACGGATTAGTTATGAGGGGTTAATGTAGGGGTAAATTTGATCTTTTTGTGGGGGGAGGAGGGCCTAAGGATGGTTTGAATGGACTCAAGGGTCCAACTGAGGGGTTGGAACCAAGTTGATCTAGTTAGACTAACTAACCTAGATTACTAATTGAAGGTTAGTGAACCTAACCTAACTATTAGTAACTAATCTAAGTAAACTAACCATAGTTAGACTAACCTAGGATAACTATACTAACCTAACTTAACTAACCAACTAACCTAACCTAACCTAGGCTAACCAACTAACCTAACCTAACCTAGGCTAACCAACTAACCTAACCTCAATTAGTAACTAATCGTAGGTTAGTTTCAGGTTGGGTTTTTTTTTCAATTGGGGGGGCGTTTTCGAGCACGGGGCATCCGGGGTGGTAGGGGGATATGCAGGGGAGGGAGACGCAGGGGAGGGGAGGGGAGGGGAGAGGGGAGGGTGAGAGGGGCGGCAGGTGGGGGGGGATACACAGGGGAGGGGAGGGGTTGGTGGAGATGGAGGGGGGAGGGGGGAGGGAAAGAGGGATGGGGTGGTGGAGATGGAGGGGAAAGGGAAAGAGAGAGAGAGAGAGAAAGGTGGAGGGAAAGAGGGAGGGGGTGGTGGAGATGGAGGGGGGAGGGAAAGAGAGAGAGAGAGAGAGAGAGAGAGAGAGAGAGAGAGAGAGAAAGGGGGAGGGAAAGAGGGAGGGGGTGGTGGAGATGGAGGGGGGAGGGGGTGGTGGAGATGGAGGGGGGAGAAGGGGGGAGGGGTTGGTGGAGATGGAGATGGAGGGGGGAGGGAAAGAGAGAAAGAGAGAGAAAGGGGGAGCGAAAGAGGGAGGGGGAGGGGGAGATGGAGATGGAGATGGAGGGGGGAAAGGGGGAGGGGGGAGGGGGGAGGGGGTGGTGGAGATGGAGGGGGAGGGGGGAGGGGGTGGTGAAGATGGAGGGGGGAGGGGGTGGTGGAGATGGAGGGGGGAGAAGGGCGGTGGGGGTGGTGGAAATGGAGGGGGGAGGGGGAGAGGGGGGTGGTGGAGATGGAGGGGGAGAAGGGGGGGGGGTCGAAATGGAGGGGGAAAAGGGGGAGGGGGGGAGCAGGTGGTGGAAATGGGAGGGGGAAAGAAAAAGAAGAGAAAAAACTTGACGGACAAAAAACCAAAGGGAGGAAGAGGTGGTCACCTAAGCGCTCTCCAAGTCTTTCTCGATGTAACGGGATTGTTGAAGAACAATGGACGGTGGGTGGATGGCTAGGTTATCACTGCGAGATGGGCTCGAAGTCACTTACACTGTGAGGATGCGAGCAAGGTGGTGGTCGATGGAGAGGGAGGAGTGTCTTGCGTAGAGCTCGGAATGAAGAGGAGGATGGAGGCACAATGTGAAAGATGAAGAATGAGGGGGTGGAGTGGGTTTTTATAGGTAATGAGTTTAGGTTTAGGGTTAAATCCTAAACTTTTCCAAAGTCGTAACTTGTTATGGATAGCTCGGTTTGCACTTCTACAAAAAAGGTGAAATGATCAAAATTGCAAGCTGTATGCATTCATGTCCACTACCTAGCCTAATTATTTATCAAGTGGCTTCTATTTAAGAAATAAAGAAGATTTCTTAAGGTAGTAACCCAAGGTTGATGCTTGGGGTTGATATGTTTGGCTAGAAATGGAAAAAAAATTTACTCTCCTTGCCCTTGAGTGTTATTTTTGTGAAAGTTCGAAGTAGTTTGTTTTCCACACATACCTGCATATGTTTACTCTTACTTGAGAGGCTAGTCTCCCCGACAACGGCACCAAATGTTGGCTCTTTCCTATTGCTTTCGTAGGAAGAGCTGGGTTTTCTCAGTATGTAGGATTCCGAGGCTTTTTGTCACCTATAGATATAGTGGGGTTGTCAGTTGTAGTATATGTGTAGCTTAGGACCTCGAGTCGTGTTCTGGTGAGAGACGTAGGCTTAAGTATGATAAGCAAACATAGTGCATGCATGTGTAAAGGGAACGTGAATCATCATGGTTGAGGTAATGAAGGCTTTCGCCTTCATTGGGGGTTGTAGGATTTAGGAGGAGTTTAAGGGTTAGGAGGAGGTTCCAGGGTTTAGAAGAGGTTCCAAGGTTTAGAAGGAGTTGCAGGGTTTAGGAGTTCCAAGGTTAGAAGGAGGATCCAAGGTTTAGAAGGAGGTTCTAGGGTTAGAAGGAGTTCCAACGTTTAGAAGGAGTTGCAGGGTTTAGGAGTTCCAAGGTTTAGAAGGAGTTGCATGGTTTAGAAGGAGTTTCAAGGTTAGGAGGATCCAAGGTTCAGGGTAGAGTACACGGTAGAGAACTCATCTCCCTCGTGGATCATGGAGTTTAAGGGATGAGGAACAAAGGGTTTAGGGGGAGCATAGGAGTGGGACAGAAAGAAGGTGTAAGAGCATGGGGGAAAGAAGAGAGAGGAGGGAGGAGGAGAAGGGAGGATGAGGAGAGAGGAGGAGGCAGAGAAGGAGGAGGGAGGAGGAGGACAAGGGAGGAGGACAGAGAGAGGATGGGTTGCAAGGTTGGAGGAGAGGGGAGGAGAAGTTACAAGGTTAGGACATGCTTTTGGACGTGGAGTGCAAGGAAGCATGGACACTTGAGACAAATGCTTGGAATACCAATGTAGACTCAACACAATTTCCTAAAAAGTATGGGCTTCATTCCATTATGGGGTATTTATACAAGTTGGAGAGCTTCTCTCTCTGCAGAATCATAACACATTCTCTCTACATATAGAAGTCACATGTAGAAGTTATAACACAGTTGTAACACATTCTCTTTCTACATGTAGAAGTCGTGTGTAGAAGTTGTAACATAAAGTTGTAAGAAAATAATACGTCTGTGCTCAACAGATAACAGGATCTCATACGCAAGAGAGAAAACAAACAGTATGGAGAATCAAAAATTTGATTACTGTAGAACGGATACAATAGATGGCGCTGCCTCCCAGCCGGTGCACTCCTGTGAGAGAAGCTTCGATGGCATGCTAGAAACAGTAGAGAACAGAGGCTGGATGCTAAGGAATCAGGGTTGCTATAGCCAGTGATGAAATGGGCTTCACGGGCTTGCTCTTATATAGCCACCAGTCGTAGTCGGTTGGGCTCAATTGGGTGATCGACCCAGTCTGCCCAAAACGATCGACTGGGGGTCGCTCCCGAAATAGGCCACCGACCATATGATAGAACCGGTGTGCAAAATAGAGCAACTAACCTATGGTTTTTGTTTGGCCCACAGCCATCCAGGATCATCTGGGACTCCAAACGGGTCCTGCAACCCGAGAGTGGGCTATCCCAGGAAATGCTCCATCTACCCTCAATGCGATCAGTCATGGGATGCCTTCCCACACTTGCATGTAGCCTAGTTGGTACTGTGCCAACTCCGTCTAGCCATCAGGCCACACATGGCTCCCATCTAGTGTCCAAACCAGACCTACCGGATAACCGATCTACTCACCTGCCTTCTCCTCATATGGGAGGCTTACAAGTAGAGTTAGCTAGTTCTCACGTAGTTACATGAGAGTGAAGCACTGATATCTAACACCCCTCCTCAATGTCCACCCACAAGTGAACTTAGTTTTTCGGCCCAATGCCAAGTCGATGAAGATGCCTCTCCAGCAAGTCTCTTCCAAGAGCCTTTGTGAAGATGTTCGCAGCATTCTCTGTAGTCGGACAGTACACCAAGTCGACCTCTCCATCCATGATGAGCTTGCGTACAAAGTGATATTGAATCTCAATGTGTTTTGTGCGAGCAACACAAGGTTCTTTGCAATTGCCATGCAACTCTGATTGTCACATGATAACTGTGTATGCTTATTCTGCACTGCACCCATGTCTCCCAGAATCCTCCTCAACCACACTACCTCGCAAGAAGCAAAGCATGCTGATTTGTACTTAGCCTCAGTAGAAGAAAGAGCAACTGTGGGTTTCTTCTTGCTGACCCATGACACAGCTCCAGATCCAAGAGAGAAACAGTAACATGTCACTGATCTCCTTGTTGGGATATCTCGAGGTGTATGCCTCAGGCACACATTATGTTTCTATGTGTGAGTGCTAGAGGCACAGTTAGGTGCCCACAAGCACAGTTAGGTGGTGGAAAAGCCACATAGGATGATTGAGAGAATCTAGGAGCAGATTGAGGAGATGATTGTGGAGCTTTGAGGTCATCAGTGATGTCAGTGACCTTGTATGAGGTGCCTACTTAAGGACCTCTTTCTTCTTCATTCTATATGCAAGTATTCTGATTTTGTGTCAACTCTACTCTTTCCTTTCAGTGTTCCAACATGGTATCAGAGCCATTTGATCCCCCTTGAGCCCATTTTTGCCACATCATCATCTTCTTCCTCTTCTTCTTCTTCACCATCTCTCCCTCTTCTTCCAAAAATTTGCTTAAGCTTGTTCTCCTCTGATTCTCACCCATTTCCCACGCCCTTTCTGCTGGAGATCCCTCTTGTTGGGGCGAGTTTCGGGCTGGAAGGAATTAAAGAATAAAACGTGCTGCTCGTCGCCATTGCAAGAAAATCGTCGAAGTTCTCTGCTGCAAGTTCTCTCTACGCCTGCTCTGTCTTTTCCTAATTCCTTCCAGGGCAAGCTTCTCCATACCTAGAGCTACCTTGTGCTGAAATCTGAGCAGCAATGGCTGCATATTGAAGGAGAAAACAGAGAAAAACCAGTCGACTTTGTTCAAGAAGGTGAAGGCGACCTGACGCATATTTTCGCCTCTTCTTCCCAGAGGATCTACTGTGGTATACCAGCTTTCTTTTGCCTTAAAAAGCCCCCTTTCTTTTGCTTTGAAGAGTGTGATATGAGCCCTCCAAGTTCAGCTCTCTAGTTTTGACAGTTTTGACATACTTTTGAAAATGATGCTACATAAAATGCTACTCTAGCATTTCTGGTCTTTTGAAGTTTTCAATAACTTCACTACAAGTGTTGCTTCAGTTTTGTTTTGACTTGCTAGACCTGATTGTGATTGGAAAGTGTTTATTTCATTCACTTCTATGAAGCATGCAAAAAGTAGCATCATTGTTTGAAAACTAGTCACTACTATTTGCTACATCAAGTGCCTATACTTTGGAAGTATTTCAGTTCTTTTTGCCTTGTAAGAGAGATAGACACTGCCCAATATCTGGGTTAGACCCTCTCATGGCTACTTTATATAATCTTGAGAAGTTCAATGGAAAGGGCTTCCATACATGGCAAATGAAGGTAAAATTTGCATTGATGCGGGAGAACTTATGGGGACTTGTCAAACCTACTCCTACCGCTTATTCTACGGCCTCAAATGCTGGAGAATCTTCAGCTCCGACACGACCGGCAAGGGATCCAGCAAGAGAAGAAACAGCATATGGTATAATTGCTTTAGCTTTGGGTGATGATTACATACATCATATATCTGACTTGGAGTCTCCATCGGAAGCATGGCAGAAGCTAGATTTGATTTTTGGTGCAAGCTCTCGCATATCTAAACTATCACTTAAAATCTCTTTCTTTGAATTAAAGATGGCAAGTGATACTACTTTAGCTGCTCATGTCAACTATATGCAGAGTCTTATGACTCAGTTAGCGTCTATCAACTCTCCTATCACCCCTGATGATGCTATGGCAGTACTACTTAAGAGTATGCCTGAAAGTTTTGATCACATTGTAAGCACTTTGAAGAATCTTCCCAATCCAAACCTTGAAGGCATTATCTCAGCTCTCCAAGAAGAAGAAAGACATATGGAGTTAAGGAAAGGCAATGACACTGCTTATGTTATGAAATTCCAGAAGGGCAAGTATTCTCCTTGCAATCACTGTGGAAAGACAAATCACCTTTCAAAGGACTGCTTCAAAGTTAATCCATGCAAGCACTGTGGCAAAAACAACCATAGTGAGAAGTTTTGCAGAGACAAAGCAAAGACAGAAAATGCAAATCTACTAACAGTGAATGAGCCTCCACAAGATGAGGCATCCTTTGAAGATTATGCATTTTAACTCATCTCTATGTATGCTCCAGATCTCTCTTTTTATGTCAAGGTACTCAGCCTGGATAGTCCTCCAAAATGAATGAAAATAAATTATTGTGTGTTGTGTGTTTTGTAAACACCTCTGGTCACCTTATAATGTAGGCCATGTGTATGTTTTTGTTCCATGGTACCTCCTACAGACATTGTGTGCATGTACATGTAGGGGAGATAACCATTGGAAGGTCTATTTGTATCCCTTTCTGCTTACCTTACACCCAAGGAAACCCTTGCTAGCATGAGAACCTAGCCATAGATTTATCCTTGACCACCATGAGATGGCATGAGAAACTATGAGACTAGATGTATCCTTGACATAGCCTGAGGCATTTCCTTGAGGGGGGGTTTGTTGGGATATCTCAAGGTGTATGCCTCAGGCACACCTTATGTTTCTATGTGTGAGTGCTAGAGGCACAGTTAGGTGCCCACAAGCACAGTTAGGTGGTGGAAAAGCCACATAGGATGATTGAGAGAATCTAGGAGCAGATTGAGGAGATGATTGTGGAGCTTTGAGGTCATCAGTGATGTCAGTGACCTTGTATGAGGTGCCTACTTAAGGACCTCTTTCTTCTTCATTCTATATGCAAGTATTCTGATTTTGTGTCAACTCTACTCTTTCCTTTCAGTGTTCCAACACTCCTGCTGTCCATGTCTCCTGCCCAATCCGAGTCACAGAATCCGGTCAAGATGTTGTCCTTGGTATAAGTGATGCCATAATCAAGTGTGTCTTTGATGTATTTTACCACCCACATCCCTGTCCTCCAATGGTTCTCCTTGGGCTTATTGGAAAACCTGCGTAGTACACCAGTCGCAAAGTTGATGTTCGACCGCATGTTGCACAAGTAAATCAAGCTGCCCACAAGCCTTCTGTACTTCGCTTCGTCCACTAGTGGTGATGAATCCTCGTTTGAGAGCTTCACGTCAACCTCCATAGGGGTACCAACTGTTTTGCACTCAACCATACCAAATGCCTTTAGTATCTCTCCAGCATACTTTAGCGGTGAAATGAAGATCTGTTTTAGCTCTTGCCAAACTTCAATCCCCAAACAGAAATCCATCAGTCCGAGGTCTGTCATTTCCTAGCAAATACTTTGTCTGCGAGATCTTCTCTTCATGGGTCCCTATTATGACAAGGTCATCCTTATGAAGGACCACGATCATACACCTGCGTCCTTCTCTGAAGATATACAAATTTGCATCAGATGGGCTCCTCCTGAACCCGTTTTGTAGAAAGTAGGCATCAATTCGTTGGTACCACGCTTGTGGGGCTTGTTTCAGCCTGTAAAGTGCCTTCTTCAATTTACAGACGTTTCCTTCTGAATCGAGGATTACAAAACCTAGTGGTTGTTCCACGTATACTCCTCCTTGAGATCCCCATTCAGAAAGGCGGATTTTACATCCATCGAAACACAGGCCAACTTCCCTGGGCAGCTAAAGCCAAAACACTACGAATTGTGGTTAGTCGAGCCGTGGGAGCAAAAGTATCCTGATAATCAAAACCATGTACCTGCGCAAATCCTTTTGCCATGAGCCGAGCCTTGTACTTATCCAACGTGCCGTCGGACTTGTACTTGGTCTTGTACACCCACTTGGTTCCGATTACCTTGCATTTAAGTGGTCGCTCCACAAGGTCCCAAGTGTTGTTCTTCATTATGGAGCCATACTCCGACTGCATAGCCTCCATCCACCTATCATCTCCCTGTGCCTCTTAAAGACACTTCGGTTCATCAACACGAATCACTTCTGTCATCAAAGCATAGTTGACCAAGTGTTCCTGCGCTCTTCTTTGCTCCTCTAATCTCTTGGACCGGCGGTGTTCGGAAGGTTCCTCCTCAATGGCTAGAGGTTCTCTGCCATCCAAAAGCTGCTTTACCCACTTCAGGAATGGCCATTGCTATTGTGGTTCTGCAGGCTCTTCTTCATCTTGTTTATCTTGAATCCTCCCAAGCACCGTTGGGGGAGTTCGGTCTACTGTTGGTGGTGTTACTGGATGGATATCCTGGTCCTAGTTGTCTGGGAAGGAAGCATCCTCCTCCAAATGATGCGGCTGTTCTGAGAAGACCACATCGTGACTTACTATTACCTTCTTGGTAACAGGGTTATAGAGACGATAACCCTTCGCCTCTTCACTGTAGCACAAGAAAATACACTTCTGGCTCTTCGGTTCCCATTTGGTCCTGTTAGCATCAGGGACATGCATAAAATAGTTACATCCAAAAACTCTCAAATATGCAACTGAAGGTTTCTTACTAGAAAAGATTTGCAGTGGAGTCATCCCATTCACAACTTTCGTGTAGCTATGATTCAAAATGTAAACTGCAGTGTTACATGCTTCAGCCCAAAAAGTCTTTGGCAAATTTTTCCCTTTCATCATACTCCTGCCCATTTCACAAATGATGCGCATCTTGCGTTCTGCTACTCCATTTTGTTGTGATGTATGTAGCGGGGGATTCTGCCTCTTGATCCCGTGACTTTTGCAGTAACACTCGAATTTAGTTGATGTGAACTCTCCACCTCTGTCTAATCTCAATTTCTCCACCTTCTTCCCCGTTTCTTTCTCAACCATTACATGCTATTCCTTGAACTTACTAAAAGCCTCATCTTTAGTCTTCAGGAAGTATATCCATATCCTTCTACCGTAGTCGTCGATCAGCGTCATGAAGTAGTAGCAACCACCCAAAGCTTCTGTCTCCATCTTTCTGCAGAGGTCTGTGTGAACGAGCTCTAGAGGAGCCTTTGCCCTGCTGGCCTCTTTAGGAAAGGGCTGCCGATGCTGCTTGCCCATCATGCAAGCTTTATATACATCGGGCAGATCTGAAATTTCTAGTAGGTCTGCAATCATTCCACTTTTATGCATTTCCTTCAAAGAACTAAGGTTTAGATGACCAAACCTCTCATTCCATAGCTTAGTATTCTTCACATCTGCTCAAGCACTAAAAGCTGAGAGTTCGTAGATGTTGCGCCGTGTACCTTTACCAACGACCTTCCCTTGAAGATCTACAATCTTTGTGCCATTCTTATCGAAGTGAACTTTGAGGTCCCGGTCCATGATCGCAGAATGGACAACAAGTTCCTCTTGATGTCTGGCACATAAAGAACTTCGGACAACTGTTTTACAACTCCATCTGACTTGAGAGCAATCGTACCTTTTCCTTTTGCTGGACATTTTGCATCATTGTCAACTGTTACCAGGATGTCATCCCCTACCGGCTGTAGAGAGGTATACCAATCCTTTCGACTGGTCATGTGGCGCAATGCACCACTGTCAATGATCCAAGGTTCATCCGTAGGTACATGACTGCCTCCGTGCAAATCTCCTCAATTGCTACGAATAGGTCTACTGGTGCTGCCTGTGCGCTGTTGCTGGACTCTTTCTTTACTCCGTTCTTCTCATCTGCAATCTTCTTTCGGCACTCATTCTGCTTGTGCCCTGCCTTGTTGCAATAGAAGCACTTGATCTTCTTCTTTCTCTTTTTATCATCAGAAGAAGATGGGTTACCAGAGTCCTTACCCTTACCTTTCTTTGATCCAGCGTAGAAAGTCGAATCTTCTCTAATCCTCGTCTTTTGACTCATCTCCTCCTCCAGAAGCATCGCGCTGAAATCCTCAAAGTTGAGGAGCAGATTTGTGTTCTACGTATTCAGCGCCGTAACAAGACCGTCATACTTTGGTGAGAGAATCTGTATACACCTTCGTGCTAAATTCTTGCTGGTGATGGTGATACCAATCGTAGTCATCTGATCGCACAGATTCTTCACCCTGGTGATGAACTTCTTTGCCGCTTCAGACTCAAACAATTTCTCGTTTGCAATTTGAGTCTCCAGATTCTAAATCCGTGTCTAATTTGTGGTCTCGTACTGATTTTTCAAGACCCTCCATGCCTCCTCCACTATGGTGACATGTTGAATTCACGCTATGATGGAATCACTTACACTGTAGACAATAGAACATAGCGCATTTGCATTTCTTCTTGTCCGCACGAGAATCTCATCCGCAATTGGTACTATTTGTTGTCCTACATTGGCTGGATCGGATCTCGCAACCGGCCTCACGTCCACCCCAATAGCAATGTCCCAAAGCTCATATGCGCTTAGAATGGTCTTCATCTTGAACTTCCAGAGTGGATAGTTAGAGCCGTCCAACTTTCCACTTTCGCCGAATGCTAAGATTCGTAGTTTTGCGGGCTGGGCCATCTCTCACAATCTGCTCGCAAACAGAAACACACTACCAAATCTTCTTGCTAGAGTCCAGGCTCTGATACCATGTAAGAAAATAATACGTATGTGCTCAACAGATAACAGGATCTCGTATGCAAGTAAGAAAACAAATAGTATGGAGAATCAAAAATTTGATTACTGTAGAACTGATACAATAGATGGCGCTTCCTTCCAGCCATGCGCTCCTATGAGAGAAGCTTCGATGGCATGCCAAAAACAATAGAGAACGGAGGCTGGATGCTAAGGAATCAGGGTTGCTAGAGCCAGTGATGAAATGGGCTTCACAGGCTTGCTCTTATATAGCCACCAATCGTAGTCGGTTGGCCTCAATTGGGTGACCGACCCAGTCCACCCAAAACGGTCGACTGGGGGTCGATCCCGAAATAGGCCACCGACCACATGATAGAACCGGTGCGCAAAACGATAGAACCGGTGCGCAAAATGATAGAACCGGTTTGGCCCACAGCCATTCGGGATCATCTAGGACTCCAAACGGGCCCTGCAACCTGAGAGTGGGCTGCCCCGGGAAATGCTCCGTCTACCCTCAATGCGGTCAGTCATGGGATGCCTTCCCGCACTTGCATGTAGCCTAGTTGGCAGTGTGCCAACTCCGTCCAACCATCAAGCCACACATGGCCCCCATCTGGTGTCCAAACCAGGACCTACCGGATAACCGAGCTACTCAAATGCCTTCTCCTCATATGGGGGGCTTACAAGTAGAGTTAGCTGGTTCTCGCGTAGTTACATGAGAGTGGAGTATTGATATCTAACAATTGTAACACATGCTCTTTCTACATGTAGAAGTTGTAACACAAAGTTGTAACACATTCTCTTTCTACATGTAGAAGTCATATGTAGAAGTTGTAACACATTCTCTTTCTACATAAGTCTAGGTTGGCACCGAGTCAACAATCGTGTCTTGTTCTTTTTCTCCCTCTCTTCTTCTATAGTGAATCATGTTCCAGTTCCATCGTTGAGTTTTGATTGCTGAATTGAGTTTCCAGCCACTCTTCAAATTTACTTTTGAAGTGTAAGTGGTCAGATGTGCTTCAAATTAAATATTGAAGTTGTGTTTTGACTCTTAAATGGCTTCAATTAAAGGTCACTAACCCAGCATGTGAACCCCTATATGAGGAGGACAAACAAGCAATAGATCAATAGGTTAGGCAAGGTAGGCAGAGCTACAACAGTCCTCTAATAGAGGCAATTGGCAGCCGATTAGGCTTGATGTTTCCAATTGTAGAGAAAGACTATCCTCACTCTCTCTCTTGCTCAATACTAACTGCTAACTACAAGATGATGCACTCAATACACAGTGATGCTATGGATGTGAGTGAGAGAATCAACGGGAGAGAAATGTAGTGGACCTATGAAGAGGAATATAAAACTGAAATGTATCAATGCACAAATGGCTGAATACAACTATATGGAGGGGTTAAAACCCTCAACTGCAAATTGGAGAGACTAAGCTAACTAGAGGACGTGAATCCTCACTAGATCCCTGGAGAGGCTGAGGCACCCTGCTGGTTTGCTTCGGGGAAGCCTAGCTTTGCTGCTCTGAAGGCTTGAAGGCTTGAGGACCGGATGAAGAATGAGGGCCAAGGGGGCGGCCTTTATAGACTCCCCTTGGCCCTCAAATACCGACCAAGCTGCTAGATGCTAACCAACTTGCTGCTGCGACTGAACCGCCTACTGACGTGGCAATCGACTTGCCACGTGGCAAGCGTTGAGGCCAACACTACCACATGACAACTCTTGTGCTACCTGCGTGTACTCCTGCATGGCAATCCACGTGGCAATCGATTGACGTGGCTACCTACGTGGTAGCCCACATGGTTGCTTGTTGACTAGGTAGCCCACATGGCAACCTAGCGTGCCACAGGCTGAGGATGCTCGTGACATCCGCTTTTGCTAAACTCGAACCAGTATATGACAATAGCCTCCTGTCGTGCTGATGGAGGTGACTCGTGGTATACCTGGCTTGTAAATCTTGATCTAGATACCTGGTTCATGAATCCAAAAATGGTCACTAAGCTCATGAATCCTGATCTGTAAGTAGGGAATTCCTTGATCTGGTGCTAACTTCTGGTAATGATAAGTGTTGTGGGTTAATACTCTAGGATGATGCTCCATGTGGTTTTCCTCCATGCATAGAGGTGATAGGGACAGAGGAAGAATGGGTTTGAGAGAGGCATCTTGGTCTTGGTGTAACCATGTTGCCTGCTATAACACTGTATCATGTTGTAATTGTGCCTTACTGGCACCCGTCTCGAACCCCTTGAAGGGCTGATATCAAAGGTCGAGGCGGAACACCCTTAATCCAATAGATGAACTTGGACCCATGGCCTAAGATTTTTACATCCAAGCCTTGGTCTTGATATTATGGTTGGACTTTGAATTAGTGCCACCACCATGCTCCCAAGATGATATCCGTTGCCTGAATAGGTGAGACCCTAAGTGGCCCACTGTGTACCCACCTTGAGATCTTCAAAGTGGCTGAAGCTACCTGCATGTTGCTCTCTATCTGCTGCCGTGGAAATGCACCATTTGGTTCCGTAGGCGTAAGAGGCAACTGAGCCTTTTGAGCTGCTTTGGTGGAGATGATGTCCACTGAGGAACTACCTGAATGTGCCATGATAAGGACCTTCTGACCACCAACTTGTCCATAAAACTGAAACATATTGAGAAACTGATAAGGCTCCCCCTTCTGCTGAGCTTCAGCCTCCTGTATGACTATTGAGGTTGTCCTATGTAGTCTATTGTTCATCAAGCTCCTCAATGACTACTACTAAGGTTTTTGAGGTTACCGTTGAACCACTTGACGTGGCTCCTACTGTTAGAAGCTTCTGGTACTGCGAGCAATCCTCCTTAATATGGCCGGGCACATGACAATGGAAGCATCAGTTCTCTTTGGCATAGAGTGCTCGCGTCGCTTTATCCAAGTACCCGCCATAGCCATTGCTATCCTTCGCCATCCAACTCTTCTTCTGCTGCCCATTCCCACCATCACCTAGTGTGGAATCTTGGGACTTCTTACTGTTGACTTGCTTGGATACTTGACCCTTGTGCATGAGCTCCAAATTCTAAGCAAGCTCGTATGCACACTCATAATCTCATGACCTCAAACTTCTGACATACCACTGAATGTCTTTATGCAACCCATGGAGAAGTTTGCTCAGCTTTCGACTGTCCTTCAACTAAATTTATTGGCATACTGATTCACCCTCTCAGTGTCTCCCTAGCGTGTCTCGTCGTCATATCATAGTGGTCCTTCTGCCACTTGAGCCACCAAGTGACCACCTCGCCTATGAGATGCATGGATGCTAGGATGCATTGCTCGTTGTCCTTCGTAGGGATCACTGAAAAATAACTTTCGAAGTGATTGAGCCACAAAGTCAACACTAAGGGTTCGTGCTTACCATCATACGAGGATTACTAGAATTCGAGCGACTGCGTTCAAGCGAGGTGACAGTTCAAGCGAGGACTTTCATAAAATTGACATTCTAGTGTGATGATTTATGTTCAAAAAGTAGCATGCATTGCTTACTTTTACAGTTGTTGTACTACCCATGATATTGTGAGGAATCAATTGCCTTACAAACAATAATTTTTGAAAAATGTTTTGCAATGTTTTTGCAAGGGTCAAGGAACAAGGAGGGGTCAAAGAAAGGGATTAGAGTATGTGTTTTTCTTGTGAAATTTTCATTTTTCAAGGCAAAAGATAATGGGAGGAGGAGCCTCCCAAGAGGGCGCGGATATCGCGGCCTCTTGGGAATATCCGCGGCCTCTTGGGAGGCTCCTCCTCCCATTATCTTTTGCCTTGAAAAATGAAAATTTCACAAGAAAAACACATACTCTAATCCCTTTCTCCTTCTGCCAATTTTATTTGGACTATAGCTTGGTCAATCAAATTCCTCCCTCCCTCCCACAGATATATACATGGTCATGGACATATGAAGGTGATCCATATTTTGTTAGCATCAAGGTCATAAGGTGATCAATAATTTATTAGCTCCATAGTTTAAACATTTTATTCATGTTATCATTTTGTGTACAAAATGGATTATATCATATGGGTAGCATAAAAATTGACGAGCTACAAATCATGGATGATTTTTTCAAGTTAGTTTCGTTATGAATCTAAAATTTTATATTGGCATCGAAAGTATGTATGCCCTAATAAAAATAAATGTTGGAAACATTCGCCAAGATTTGAAACTTTTATGTAAAAAAAAGTAAAGTTTCACCAACAGGATTTACGTTTTTTTCTTCAAAGTTTACATGAAAGTATATTAAAAGGTATTAAATTCGACTGATAATGTGAAACAAAAAAAAAGAAGTTTGAAAAGTTTCGCCAAGATCTTATATTAATATATGAGCATAGCTTCAATAAAAACATCCCTGCTATAAATAGTTTTTTGTGAAGGATTTTTAGAGGAGGAGCTTCTATATCATGGACGGGACTATTTTTGTTTGTATGTAAGTCCACAAAATAAAGAAACCCGTTCAACTCACGTGCTACCTTACATAATTTTGAGTGACTACCTCGAGGTGTAGACATTGCAACATTTCCCCTTTCGTATCTATTGAATGATTTCTAACTTACATGGATTTATTATTTATCAAATAATAGGTTTTCTCTTTGTATGTTGCCAATAAGTTTTCATTTGGTATTCATTGAATCATTGCTGACTTGTATGGACTTATGAGTTATCCCCAATAGTAGGTTTTATCTTTGTATGTTGCCAAGAATCATACGAAAAATAAGTAAGAACAATCTCTAATATGGTCATGTAGATTCAACCATTTCTAGTAAAAAACTATTGCTACTATAGGTTCAGAAAAAGTTCATTACAAGCATCGCTCGAACTCTAGGCTCGCTCAAACGCAGTCGCTCGATGTTTTGACTTACCCCCATCATACCATGTGAAGTTGAGCTTCCCCTGGAAGGAGGGCTTGGTCGGAGGTCCATTTCTCCCCCTATTGGTCGGAGTTGAGAAATGAGAAGCCGCCGGTTCCGCTCTTCCTTATCTTCTAGAGCGGTACATTCTCAAAGTTCCTTGGCTTCCCGAGCTGCCCTTCGGCTTCTTGAGCTTCTTGATTGTGCTCTTTTTTTTCCTTCCCGATCCTCCTGATCATGTTCTTTTGCCTCCCGAGCTAAGCTCTCTGCAGGCTTGCTCACAATCTTCCGCATCTCGTGAAGTTGGGTCATGCAGAGGAACAAAGCCTCGATCTGTTGTTGCTGCATCTACGTCATAGCTTGCAACATGGTTGTCATGCAGACATGAAAGCATCTGCTGGATTCTGTGGTGGGGGTGGTGGTGATGGTTGAGGCAATGAACCCTCCCCCCTGTTTTGGACTACTCATTGGTGCTCATGGTGTCCTTGCCGAATCTTGTCTCGACATAAACGATGGGAGCTGTCCCTCCCTAACCTGAACCTCTTGAATCTTGGGAAAAAAATTCCCCTCTTTACTACACGCCATTAGGTGTAAAGACCTACGAGTAAAGACGAGAGCCGGGCCCAATGCATGATGGAGTAAGGGCGGGAGCGGCTAATGGAGTATGGTACTATCACTAGTCCAGGGTAGGGACAAAATACAAAAAAAGATACCCCTATAAAGCCCTCTGTCTCAAGAAAGAATTTGAAGCTCTAATACCAATGTAGCGGAAGATAGACCATCCTCGCTCTCTCCCATGCTCAATACCAACTGCCAACTGCAAGATGATGCACTCAATACACAAAGTGATGCTGTGGATGTGAGTGAGGGAATCACAGGGAGAGAAATGTAGTGGACCTCCGAAGAGGAATATATAACTGAAATGTATGAATGCCCAAAGGGTTGAATACAACTGTATGGAGGGGCTGAAACCCTCAACCACAAACTAGAAAGAATAAGCTAACTAGAGGAGGTGAATCCTCACAAGATCCCTGGAGAGGTTGAGGCACCCTGCTGGTCTGATGCGAGGAAGCCTGGCTCTACTGCTCTGAAGGCTTGAAGGCCTGAGGAGTGGATGAAGAAAGAGGGCTGCTTTTATAGGCTCCCCTTGGGCCCTAAAATACCGACCAGGCTGCTAGATGCTGAACGACCAGCCTCATCATATCCGACCTGCTGCTGCTACTGAACCACTTGCTGATGTGGCAGCCTACTGGCCACATGGCAGGTGCTGACATCAGTGCTGCCACGTGGCAGATCCTACAATGCCTGTGTGTACCGTGTGGCAGTCCACGTGGCAGCCGGCTGACATGGCTGCCTGCATGGCAATCTATGTGGCTGCTTGCTGACTGGGCAGCGCACATGGCAGCCGACAAAAGAAAAAACTGCCAACCTATTCACCAAAGCTCTTTCTCATGATCAATGGAGCATCTGATTTGACGCATGGAGGTTGGCCCACATTGAGTCAGTGAGAGGGGATGTTAGAGATCGCTGACCCCATGTCTGAGCCCCCATATGAGAAGGACAAACGAGCAGTAGAACCATAGATTAGGGAGGGTAGGCGGAGATGGTTAGCAACTACAACAGTCCTCAGAGGCGCTAGGGAGGGCCTTCTGAAAATCAGAAAATGTACTCAGGTCAGGTCGGGATACCTTACAGAAAACTGACCTGTTGGTCTGGTCAAAGCCTTGACTAGATCGGCCTGGTCTAGTCGCTTGGCTGAACCTGGTCCCCTCAGCCACCTACTGATTTAATCACACTACCTACCGTCAAAGACTCCAACTTTAAAAATTCACTTTTCATATAAAGCAGTGAGCTCTCAGGGGGAGAGGGCTGGGCCTGTCCTTAAAGCAATACATAATTGTCCTTTCCATGGAGAAGAGTCCCAATTGAAGCAGGAAGGGGGAGGAAGCACAGGGAAGATTTGAGGAGAGGCATCATTGCTGTGGATGTAAGGAGAGGGGGGTCTTGTGGCACACGCCTTGACAGATTTGAAGAGGTCCTGGGGAGGGGGGGTCTGAGCAGAATTCCATTGTGCGAGTCGGCTTTCAGGAGCTGGTTCTGCCAGACGATGACCACCTGCTGTTCCTGGGGTTTCATACATGGCCAGGACTTAACACTAAAGGTTGCTTGTTCCAAGAGGGAGGCTACTTAAACACAGTTGTTTGCTTACCGGAAGGGAAAATTTCTACTCCCAGAGTGAGGGAGGGAGGAAACTCTGTTGCAAGCCTGAACAGTAAATTTCGGTGAGTTTTTGAGAGCCTGGGCACAGGAAGAATACAAAAGCAATGAATTCCTTAACTGTTTCATCTGCTGTATCAATGAACTGGGAAAATCCTCATTTGTAAGAATCAATCAGCAGAAATTTGGTGCCCGATTGACAGTCTGGAAAATTCCGTAACTGTTTCATTTGCTGTATGAGTGAAGTGGGAAAATCCTCCCTTGTAAGAAGCAACCAGCAGAAATTTGGTGCCGATGGACAGTCTGGGGACAAGCATAGATATTTGGAGATCAGAAAAACTGTTCCTGTAATGAAGGGAAAAAGAGGCCAAGTTAGAGGCCCTTTAGGTGGAAAATGTGGAGGGACTATATAAGTCTCCATCCACCCACTACTATGTACTTTTTGATGTGACATCTAATCCTATCTACTCCCTTCCTGAAACTCCACTGGTATCTGAAGCTCCACACAGCCTGCCCGTCGCCACGCCCTCGAGCTGCCCGTCGTCATTGCTGCTGCTGCTCCCGGTAGGCCTTTCGCTCCCGTCTCTGCTGCTCACACGCCACGTCCGCCAACTCATCACAGGTCTCCTGCAAGCGCCCTCTCCATCGCCTTGATTCCGCCGCCTCACCTTGGCCGCCTACCCACGCCGCGCCGCCTCTACCTTCCCAGTCGCCTCCTGCAATAACCTTAGCCTACAAGGTTCTACAACCTAGGTTAGATTTAATCCAACGTTAGTTTAGTTAGGGGTTAGGTTTAGTTTGGGTTAGTTAGACCTACATCAGGTTAGTACTAACTAGGGTTAAAAAGAGGATTAGGTTAGACTAAGTCAGTGTCCTAACTGTTCTAGAGGTCTTAGGTTAAGGCTGTCCTAACTGTCCTAGGTGGCTTAGGTCTCCCCCCCCCCCCCCCCCCCCCCAAAAAAAAGGGCAAAAACTCAGAATTCCAGCCTCTTTTAGGGGCTTTCCACGGCCCTATTTTGGCTCATTTGGACCCCGTTTTCAAAGCTTCTTCAACGACCCTTCTTTCGAGCCTCTCCATCGACATTTTCGTGTTTCCACGCATTATCTCAGGTGCTCAATACGCAGGATTGTGCTCGATACGCAGGATTTTGGTATCTAATTCTCCTTGCCTATATTCGAGCTCCTCTCTCCAAGGCCAGTCACCATGGCACCGAAGCGCGTCCCTCGGGATGTATCGCATGACACTCATGAGGCTGCTCAGTATGAGCAAGTGCCTGCCATAGTGGTTGCATCCACTGGTGGTGCAGATGTTCCTTCCACTCAGCCTCTCTCTCCTGCATTCCGAGAAGTCCAAGCAGCGCAGACGCAATTTCTGGATGACCTTTCCTCTATGCTCCAGGGTGCTTTCTGCCAGATAGGACAGGAGTTCAGCCAACACCTTACCACAACCATAGCTATGCAGGATACGGCTCTTGTCCAGATGGGACAACAGATTGGTCAGCAGATCACATCAACCATTGCTATGCAGGATAAGGGTAAGCAACCCGCACCCCAGCAAGGGGACCATTCAAACAGTCAAGATGTTTTGTCTGCCCCACGCAAGGGTTTTATGGCAGATGCCCGTCGTGCCTATGAGCATCAGTCTTCTGGACCATTGCATGTAACCCAACTTGGGAATTATCTAGACATAGATGATGCATCTTCTGTGCCATAGAGCACCTTCTTGCAGGATGTCAGGCCATCTTTTAGCTCTCAGCTTTCTGCATATATGCAGGCTGAACCGTCTCTTTTGGGCCGACCCGTTGGTGTGCATCCGGCTAGTGCTCCTTTCACCGCACCAGCGAGTATGCCTGGAGTTGGCTTGGGTTTATATGGCAACCCACACCCCTGGGAGAGAGGTCAGTCCTCTTATCAGCCCTTTGGTATGCCATCATTCTGGAGAGATGCGTTTGGCAGAGAGACCCAGCCCGGAGTTCATGCACCTATCGCTCCGCCAACGAGCACATATAACCAGACGCAGCCAGTGCATCAAATGGTAGCAGCTTCTATGCAACAGGGGGTTGGTGGTGGGCAGCAAGCCACTTTTGATGACATGTTGGCAGATTCTTTGCGTTCATACAGGGCCCTACCTGAGGCCATCAAACTTGAGATGCCCTTCTCCGATTATGTGAACCTCAAGCATGATGATGCCTTCACTTTTGGAGGCTACACACACATGAATTATGCAGCTAAGGATATAAAGGACAAACTCACAGTGCATAAGTTTAAAGGGGACACTCGCACTCCCAATGAGTTGGAGGAGTGGCTCACGAAGCTGGAAGACTATTTCCGCTTCTACCCCAAGTCTGAGGAGGAGCGCATCATTTTTGCAGGTATGCATATGCAAGACTTATCCCACACATGGTGGCAATACATGAGGGATTCGCCTCAGAAACCAACCACTTGGAGAAGTTTCAAAGAATTGCTGGTCACTACATTTGTATCTCCACTTGTATTCGATCAATACTTGGCTGAATTTTATGCCTTGACACAGACCGGTACGGTCCAAGAGTACTTGCAACGTTTTTGGAGGCTTTCCCTGTTTGTGCAGGATGTATCTCGAAAGGGAAAGCTGTTGCGTTTCATCCATGGGTTAAGTTCTTCTCTCACTGCAGATGTGAAGGCACATAACCCTCAAACAATTGAGAGGGCAGCTCAGCTTGCAAAAGTATTCGAGCCTGAATATGCTGGCAAGCACAGAAATGCCATGGGTAGCTTGCATGCTATGGGGTATGACACAGAGTCGAAGCCTAAGTTTGCTGATTGGACTGACAAGAAATCTGCAGCAGCACCATTTCCTCGCTTTCCTACTGTCTCAAGTAGTAAGATGCCGTATGCCAGGCCTTACAAGTATCCTGATGCCAAGCCTGGAGGCAAGCATACTGCTGGAAATGAGCAGGCTGAGATAAAACAGCATACACGGGCAATAATGGACAGCAGAAAGAAGGCCAACTTATGTTTTAAATGTGGCGAGAAATGGACTCCTGAGCACAGGAATGAGTGCAAGATGCGCAACAGTGGTACTGCCAAGCTCAGCATGATCATCGACCTCTCAGATGATGAGGAATTGTTTGATGCCCCAGGTTCTTTGGATACGTCTCAAGATGAGATGGCAAATACACATGATGCAGATAAGACTCCTGACACTGAAGCCACGAAGGGCACCGACTTTCCTTTTGATCCTGGTGGTGCTATTGCCCATGACACTCATGCTTCGCATTCGTATGAGATTCTGCCCACTGGTGGCATGAGAGGCCGTAGGCCAACACTCTTTTCTATGATCATCAGGATGCGGTGCTGTGTTAAGAGCAGAGTGAAATAGCACCTTTTTATGCACGTGAAGATGCAGGTGGTAATGCTCCCGTGAACGAGGATGAGGTTTATTGGGATGCCCAACCAACACTTTATACTATTTCCATGCATGCCCTGATGGGTGCCAAAAGTGCTGATACTATCAAATTAACAAGGATGATTAATGGCAGGATTGTGCATGTGTTGGTGGACAGCGGTAGCACCCACAGTTTTGTTAATTGCAAGACCTTACAGAGGGTTGGACTGATTGCTACTGAGATAGACCATGGGCTGAGAGTAGAAGTGGCCAATGGACAGCATATGATCAGTAGATCTTGTTGCCAAGATGCAAAGATTAAGTTCTCTAATGACTATACTTTTGCAGGTGATCTCTTGGCAATTGACATGGGCCCAATGGATGTTGTCCTGGGCTGTAATTGGTTGCAATCATTGGGCAATATCAGCATGGATTTCAATGCCTTAACACTCAGCTTTGTCCACAAGGATGGATCAGTTACATTGCATGGTATTACAGCTCCTAAATTGCAGGTCATTTCAGCAAGACAGTTGGCCAGAGAGCTCAAGAGGGGCAGCACCATATATGCATTAAATGTGTAAGTAACTAAAGAGGGTGGCACTCCCCGTGTTGATGATTGTGAGATGCAGAGATTGCTCTCAGAGTTTGTAGATGTGTTTGATGATTTGCCATCACAATTGCCTCTTAGAAGAGATGTAGATCATGCCATAGTCTTGGAACCTGGCAATAAGCCAATCAATAAGGCCCCATACCGACTCTCTAAGGTAGAACGGGAAGAAGTGGCAACTCAAGTGAGGGATAGACTTCAGAAGAGTTTCATCACTCATAGCACTTCTCCTTTTGCATCCCTTGTACTCCTGGTGAAAAAGAAGGATGGTTCTTACCGTATGTGCATTGACTACAGAGACTTGAATAAGGTCACCATCAAACACAGGTTTCCAATCCCCAGGATAGATGACCTGTTGGATGAACTCAAGGGTTCAATTTTTTACTAAGATTGATTTGAGATCCAGCTATCATCAGATTAGAATGAAAGCTGAGGATGAGCACAAGACAGCCTTTCGCACAAAGAGGGGACTGTATGAGTTCAAGGTGATGCCTTTTGGATTGACCAATGCACGAGCTACCTTCCAGGCACTCATGAACAAGATGTTGCAGCCTCTCCTTTTCAAATATGTGCTGGTAGTTTTTTATACATCCTCATTTACAGCAAGGATAAGCATGAGCACATCAGACATGTCAAGCAAGTGCTGGAAATTTTGAGGTTGCATCAGCTTTATGCTAAAGCCAGCAAATGCACTTTTATGGCACAAGAGGTTGAGTACCTTGGTCACATTGTGAGCAAGGATGGCATTCGAGTGGATCCTGCAAAGGTGAAATGCATTGTGGATTGGCTGCAGCCACGCAACCCTACTCAGTTGAGGGGATTTCTAGATCTTGCTTCCTTCTACAGGCGCTTTATTCGCAAGTTTGCCAAGCGGGCAGCCCCTCTAACAGACCTTTTGAAGAAGGATGCTTTTATGTGGTCTACAAATGCACAACGCAGCTTTACAGACCTGAAATTCGCCCTCACTCATGCTCCTGTGTTGGTATGCCCTGATTTTTCACGTACTTTCATTGTGGAGGCAGATGCCAGTGGCAAAGGATTAGGGGCTGTGCTAAGACAGGAACACGGGGTAATTGCTTTTGAAAGCAGGAAATTGGATGCCAAGGAACTAGATTATCATGTGTATGATCAAGAAATGTTGGCTATCCTCCATGCTTTCAAAAAATGGCACCACTACCTGTACGGTAGCAAAATCAAGGTTAAGACAGATCATAGGACACTCAGGTATTTCCTTACGCAGCCCAACTTGTCAATGAAGCAGAAGAGGTGGCTGGCTAAGGTTCAGTCTTATGATTTTGACATCGAGTACAAGAAGGGGAAAGAAAACGTGGTTGCAAATGCCTTATCCCATATGTGGGCTTGCAGTTTGTCTGCCATTTCTACCATCTACCAGGAGTGGATTCATGGTATTCAAGAAGAATACATGCAGGATTCTAAGGCAGCTTCCATATTTGTGGAGCTACAGAGGCCATCGAGCCAAGGGCATGCTGAATTTAAGCTGCATAATGGGCTGTTGTGGTGCAAGGACAGAATTTATTTGGTGTCAGATTCAAAGTACCGACTGCTGGTCTTACAGGAAATGCACTCATCTCCTATGACAAGACATGCGGGTATTACTAAGACATATGAAAAGGTTAAACAGAGCTTTATCTGGGATGGCATGTGGCGGGATGTAGTTAAATTTGTCACTGAATGTTCGCCCTGCCAGCAAAATAAAGTGGACAGCTGGTTACCCGCGGGTCTCTTGCAGCCATTACCTATTCCAGAAGGCAAATGGACTCACATTGCTATGGATTTCATCACAGGGTTGCCTTCCATAGAGCGAGGATGGGATAGCATTTTTGTGGTGGTTGAAAGAACGACAAAGCAGGCCCATTTCATACCCACTAAGACCCGTTATTCAGCATCACAGGCTGCTTGGCAATTCATCGAGCATGTTTTTAAGCATCATGGTTTCCCTCGGGAGATTGTCAGCGATAGAGATGCTAAATTTATGGGTCACTTTTGGCAGGAATTATTTACAGCAGTGGGTACTTCTCTTACACCTAGCACTGCTTACCACCCTGAGACGGATGGACAGTCAGAAAGGGTGAACAAATGGCTGGAGGAGTATTTAAGGCATTTCTATCATGACACACAAAAGTCTTGGGATAAGTGGTTGGCACTTGCTGAATTTTGTTACAACAGTACCAAGCACATCTCTATTGGCATGAGCCCATTCGAGGCTATGCATGGATGCACAGTGGGTATGCCATCTTTAGTTGCAGACATGGCTGTGAAAAATCAGCAAGCAAGAAATGACTTGGAGAGTATGGATGCCCTTCAGAAAGGGTGAACAAATGAGATGGATGGACAGTCAGAAATGGTGAACAAATGAGACAGATGGACAGTCAGAAAGGGTGAACAAATGACTAGAGGAGTATTTGAGGCATTTATGTCATGACACACAGAAGTCTTGGGATAATTGGTTGGCACTTGCTGAATTTTGTTACAACAGTACCAAGCACATCTCTATTGGCATGAGCCCGTTCGAGGCTATGTATGGATGCACAGTGGGTATGCCATCTTTAGTTGCAGACATGGTTGTGAGAAATCACCAAGCAAGAAATGAGACAGATGGACAGACAGAAAGGGTGAACAAATCACTGGAGGAGTATTTAAGGCATTTTTGTCATGACACACAGAAGTCTTGGGATAAGTGGTTGGCACTTGCTGAATTTTGTTACAACAGTACCAAGCACATCTCTATTGGCATGAGCCCGTTCGAGGCTATGTATGGATGCACAGTGGGTATGCCATCTTTAGTTGCAGACATGGATGTGAAAAATCAGCAAGCAAGAAATGACTTGGAGAGTATGGATGCCCTTCTGCAATTGGCTAAAAAGAATATGCAGGATGCCCAAGCCAAGCAGAAGAAGTATGCAGATGAACACAGGAGGTATCTATCTTTTGAAGAAGGGGATTATGTGCACTTACGCCTCCATAAGAACCGTTATGCCTCGCTGAAGGGTAACACCAACACGAAGCTTGCTCATAGGTATTACCGTCCCTACAAGATCATCTGCAAAGTTGGCGAGGTGGCGTATGAGTTGGAGCTGCCCAGGACCTCTAGGATTCATAATGTTTTCCATGTGTCCTTGCTGAAGCCACATGTCGGACAGCATGTCCAAGTCCTTCCTGAGCTACCACCTATGGATGAGAAGGGCCACATGCCCTATGTTCCGGAACGCATCATGGGTTTCTAGGAACAAAGTCTACACCGAGTATCTTATCAAGTGGCAGGGACTTCCTGAGGATAAGAACCCATGGCAGCCAAAGAGCATTGTCCAGGACAATCCCTATCTCCTACCGGGCTGATTATTATTTGCTGTTTGCTGCACCGATTTAACAGCCCGCATATGAAATTTTGAGGGCAAAATCCTATGGGAAGGGATGGCTGTAATGAAGGGGAAAAAGAGGCCAAGTTAGAGGCCCTTTAAGTGGAAAATGTGGAGGGACTATATAAGTCTCCATCCACCCACTACTATGTACTTTTTGATGTGACATCTAATCCTATCTACTCTCCCTTCCTCCTTCCTGCCTACACTCACTCACTCTCTCTCTCTCTTCCCTACTCCCTCTCAATCTCTCCCTCTCTCTCCTACCCCATTCTCTCTCTCCTACCCTTTCCTCTCCCTCTTCCCCTCTCTCTCTCTCCCTTCTGCTCCTCTCTTCCCCTTTCTCCAAATCTGTCCCTACCCCTTCTCTACAGTTCCACTAACACCCTGGATTACAACCTCACAGCTTTCCAAAATGTCTGTGATAAGTTCCCATGCATGCTATCCTTCATTGCACCTTGAGGCATGCTTACCAAAGCTTACTGTGCAAGTTGATTGCTTACAAACTATCCTGCACGCTACTTGTCATTTTAATTGAGACGATAGCAGCTTCAGACCATACCTATTCAGGAAATCAGACCTATGCGGCATCACCCTATTTCTGTCTTTGACTTGACGTACTGGTTAGCTTCGCCATACTAAGTGTTGGACACAAGTTGTCTGCCCTAGTTCAATCTGTCTACCACCGTCCTGTAATATCATGCATGCTACACTTTTAGTTTACTTAGATGATTGCATCTTTAGGCCCCTTGATATGTGCATCATCTTTATAGTATTCGCCTCCCCGTCTAGCCACAGCACAAATGTTCGATAACATCACATATGGGGTTGCATTTTGTTCATGCAACTTAAGTACATGATTTGCAGCTCGTTTTCCACGTTCCACATCACCCAGGTTTCTACAGGCTCCAAGCAAAGTCATCCAAGATATTAAAGTAGCTTGACATGGCATGCTACTGATCAATGCCTCCGCTTCACTCAACCGACCAGCCCTTCCTAGTAGGTCAACCATGCAATTATAATGATACACAAGGGGTGTGACAGAGTGAGAGTTCTTCATGGACAAAAACCAGTGATGAGCCTCGTCCACCATACCTGCGTGGCTACAAGCAGAAAAAACACTAAGAAATGTGACTTCATTTGGAAGGGGGAGGAAGCAGAGGGAAGATTTGAGGAGAGGCATCATTGCTGTGGATGTAAGAAGAGGGGGGTCTTGTGGCACACGCCTTGACAGATTTGGAGAGGTCCTGGGGAGGGGGGGTCTGAGCAGAATTCCATTGTGCAAGTCGGCTCTCAGGAGCTGGCTCTGCCAGACGATGACCACCTGCTGTTCCTGGGGTTTCATACATGACCAGGACTTAACACTAAAGGTTGCTTGTTCCAAGAGAGCTACTTGAACACAGTTGTTTGCAGACCAGAAGGGAAATTTTCTACTCCCAGAGTGAGGGAGGGAGGAATCTCTGTTGCAAGCCTGAACAGTAAATTTCAGTGAGTTTTTGAGAGCCTGGGCACAAGAATGGATTTTGCAATGAGAGAGAGATGGTACAACTTCCTTTGGCAATGACTCTAAGGAGCTAGTTTGCCTTGAACACGATGAGTTGGTTGCCTGCAAATAGGAAGAATACAAAAGCAATGAATTCCTTAACTGTTTCATCTGCTGTATCAGTGAACTGGAAAAATCCTCATTTGTAAGAATCAATCAGCAGAAATTTGGTACCCGATTGACAGTCTGGAAAATTCCGTAACTGTTTCATTTGCTGTATGAGTGAAGTGGGAAAATCCTCCCTTGTAAGACGCAACCAGCAGAAATTTGGTGCTGATGGACAGTCTGGGCACAAGCATAGATATTTGGAGATCAGAAAAACTGTTCCACTAACACCCTGGATTACAACCTCACAGCTTTCCAAAATGTCTGTGATAAGTTCTCATGTATGCTATCCTTCATTGCACCTTGAGGTATGCTTACCAAACCTTACTGTGCAAGTTGATTGCTTACAAACTATCCTGCACGCTACTTGTCATTTTAATTGAGACGATAGCAACTTTAGACCATACCTACTTGTCATTTTAATTGAGACGATAGCAGCTTTAGACCATACCTATTCAGGAAATCGGACCTATTCGGCATCACCCTATTTCTGTCTTTGACTTGACGTGCTGGTTAGCTTCGCCATACTAAGTGTTGGACACAAGTTGTCTGCCCTGGTTCAATCTGTCTACCACGGTCCTGTAATATCATGCATGCTACACTTTTAGTTTACTTAGATGATTGCATCTTTAGGCCCCTTGATATGTGCATCATCTTTATAGTATTCACCTCCCCGTTTAGCCACAGCACAAATGTTCGATAATATCACATATGGGGTTGCGTTTTGTTCATGCAACTTAAGTACATGATTTGCAGCTCGTTTTCCACGTTCCACATCACCCAGGTTTCTACAGGCTCCAAGCAAAGTCATCCAAGATATAAAAGTAGCTTGACATGGCATGCTACTGATCAATGCCTCCGCTTCACTCAACCGACCAGCCCTTCCTAGTAGGTCAACCATGCAATTATAATGATACACAAAGGGTGTGACAGAGTGAGAGTTCTTCATGGACAAAAACCAGTGATAAGCCTCGTCCACCATACCTGCGTGGCTACAAGCAGAAAGAACGCTAAGAAATGTGACTTCATTTGGTATCACTCCTTCGCTCTGCATTTTATCAAAGAGCTGAAGGGCTTGTTTGCCTTGGCCATGCTGAGCAGAAGCTGCAATTAGTGCACTCCATGAGACGGCATCTGGCTCAGGCATTTGAGCAAATAACTGCCATGTCTCCTCAAGGGTGCCACACTTGGCATACATATTGAGAAGCGCATTTGAAACAACAATATCTAACTCACAGCCACTTCCTAAAATCCATGCATGTATCCTTTTGCCCTCTGATAAAGCTGCCTGTCCAGCACATGCAGAAAGGATGCTAATAAAGGTCACCCTGTTAGGTAATATCCCTTCCTGTCCCATTTGATGAAAGAGTTGACGAGCAGCCATGCCTTGCTCATGGTACACATACGCTGTAATCAAAGCATTCCACGAGGGAGTGTTTTGCTTCGGCATTTTGTTAAATATATTTGATGCATCCCCCAAGCTGCCACATTTGCCATACATGTTCATAAGTGCATTCCCAACTGTGACATCTGCCTGGAAGCTACTACCTGCAATGCGACTATGCATGCATTTGATTACAACAAGGACTGTATAGCTGGCACATGCACAGAAAATACTGGCAAAGGTTGCATTATTAGGCAATATTCCTTCTTGTTGCATTTGGTCAAAGAGGAGAAGTGCTTCTTTCCCTCGCCCATGCTGCGCATACCCTGCAATCATGGCAGTCCATGAAAACGTATTTCTATCAACCATTGTATCAAACGTCCTTCGTGCATCCTCCAGGCTATTGCACTTTCCATACATGTTGACAATGGCATTTCCCACAGCAACGTCTGATTCAAATCTAGTGCATTTGATGCGGGCATGCATGCACTTGCCATCTATTAGGGCTACTTGATCAGCACATGCAGAAAGAATGCTGGGTACTACAAACTGGTTTGGCACCATCCCTTCCTGTTGCATCTGGTTAAACAGTAGGAGGGCGTCCTTACCCTGGCCATGCCGAGCATATGCTGTGATGAGGAAATTCCACGAAAACTG
Organism: Dipteris shenzhenensis; assembly: GCF_047967505.1. NCBI lineage: Eukaryota > Viridiplantae > Streptophyta > Polypodiopsida > Gleicheniales > Dipteridaceae > Dipteris > Dipteris shenzhenensis. The sequence goes on from NC_141604.1 coordinate 17,792,957, forward strand.
ATCGTGGTAAGGCAGCATTGCAAACGACGCACGAGCATCTTCAAGTGCTCCGCAGTTCCCATACATCTGAACAAGCAGGCTTCCAAAGAACATGTCCTGCTCACGCCCAATTTTCATAATCTGGTCATGAATACCCTTGCCGTGCAAAAGATCCTTTGTCTCCGCGCATTGACGCAATAGAGAAGCAAATGGTTCATAACCCACATGAAAGGGGGGACCCTGCGATTCTTTGACGGAGTGCTCTTGACGGAGTTCAGAAGGGAATGCCAAAGAAGTCATATCTCTTATGCCGAACGTCTTGCAATTCCAGGTCTCCATTGACGCGGGCCTTACCAGAGAAATCAATCTGATGCCCATGAGAAGAACTCTGTATCTCCATCTCCAAATTCGTGTTGGAGCTAGAGACTTTCCTTGAGGCTTCAAAGCTTATGAGGGAGTCTGAAGGGACGTTTTGGTGGGGAGGGGAGAGCTCCTAGACGGCCATTCCTGCGAGGAAACTTGGCAACCTTCGAACTACAAATTACTGTTCTTCAAACTTAAAGATGTGAACATTGATCACCTAATTAGTCACGCTTGCACCGAGATCTGCCTTAATCTTCGCATGCCTTATCGCTATTAATCCCGATTAATTGCACACCTTATAGCATAATCATTATCTCAGCCCGCGAGGCGGCGACCGTTCCTCCTTGCCTCTCTGTCATTGCCCCCCTCCCCCTCTCTGCCCTCCTGCTCTCGGGGGCTCCTTATAGGTGCCCTGCAACGAAGCTTCCCTAGACGTCGCAGGCTCACGAAGAATCTTCCAGACATTAATTTTTGGCTCCCTCACCTTGCCTTAATCGCGCCACCCTCCCGCATCGACGACTAATTAATGGTTGGGAACCCCTATTACTGTTCTTGTCATGGAGGGGAAAAAGGGGGGAAATAATCATGGCTATTTTGGATGCTTTTCCCTTGGAAAAGCCTAATTCTGATGTTTTTCCTATGATGACATAATGATCCAAGGGAAAATGAGACATGCTATAAAGGAAATGTCAAATCAATGCTTCTCAAGAGTGTGGGAAATAGCACCTTGAGGTCTAGAGCATGGAGTGCTATTTCCCATGGTCCCACCTTGTTTCCCACCTATTTCCCTTCTATTTCCCATGGTGTAATTGCACAGCATAATAGAAATAGCTATTTCTTATGTATTTCCCTTCCATGACATAAGGCCCTTAGTTAGAATGGCTAGAGATCCTGTGGTGACGTCCCCATAATCCCTAGACTAGCTTCGCAGGGGGTTTAGCATGTAATGGGGCAGTCTCCATAGCATGCCCTGCAACTAGCCCCCGCATCTTAGGGGGAGATTCCTTTTTGTTTGCAGTCGAGTATTTGAACAATCTTGATCTTGGTGGTGGATATCCCCCGCATTAGTTGGTTTTGAAAAGGAATGCTCCTATAATTTTGTTGCGTAATTTGAATCCTTGCTAGGGTTTGTGCAATGGGACACGGTTGATATGCAAAGAGTTTCACACAAAAGTGTTAGAAGCTGAAATCATTACTGGTAACAATGCTGGTGATAGAACGTTTATTCCAAGGATAACATTCATTCCGACCAACCTTAAACTTCCATTCGACATGAGGAGACGGCAATTTCCTATCCGATTGGCATTTGGCATGACAATCAATAAGTCACAGGGCCAAACATTGTCAGTTTTGGGGCTGTACTTAGCGACACCGGTATTCAGTCATGGCCAATTATATGTGTCATTTTCACGTATCCGAGCATCAAACGCTGTTAAGGTTTTCATTTCGCAGGGTGCGTCTGATGCCAGGGGTGAGGAGATGGATAATACTTCTACCACAAATGTTGTGTGCAAGGAAGTTTTGCAATTGGCAACAGCAAGAGCCTAGGAGTATGACATTGCTCTTTCAAGCCCTCCTCAGACTTTCTTGGGTGAAAAATCTTCATTTCGGTAATCTTTGTATAGCTTTTTTTAAGTTCTTTCAATATTCCAACTATCATAGGTCTTTGGGAATGTTGGCTATTTATACAAAGATGAAGTGAGACGTAATATTTCATGACTTTGTCCTTGATAATGTTTGGATTTCATTTTTCATTTGAGTTATGGGTTTGCAATACACTAGAGGCTATTTTCTCTTCAAAGCCTATTATTTGTTTTAAGTATATGTAGATTGACACATGCATTCTTTTTTTGCAATGTGATAGGATGTCTAGGCAGTTCACGTTTGTCACCAAAACAAGAGCACAGGTGCAAGGTACATAGTTGCTTGACGACCACGTTTTATGTTGACACGTTTAATAGCATAGTCACTCACTTTTTAGAAAATTGTAGATCCTGCGGGCTGGGGATCTCTGGAGAGCGTGCAACTGTTGTTGGATTTGCTTGAGCTGGAGAGCTACCTTGGGTAAGAACTGTGTATATTGTTTAATGCTTTATTTTTGTTAAAACAAAAGTTTTTTTGGATTATATTTGAGTGGGAAAACATGCTATTGTTTGTCTTTTAGGACTATTCCTGATTCAAGGTTTCTAATGAATCTCCACGTCCACAATCCTTTGGATGGATGAGTCCATTTGGGATATTACGCTGTCCTGGCTTGCCAGCTTCATAGGGATGATGGACCACAGACCATCACTGTTCACTGGCTGGGATACTATGAATGTGTGCGGACACGAATTTTCTATCGAGGGCAAAATGGGGACTACACCTATACCTTTGTCAGGGTTGTTGACAGCCCTTTGCGTCTGAGTAAGTACTCTAAAGAATGAGTTGGGTTTTACCAACATACATGTATAAAAGTTTTATGGCTCAATAATCATAGTTCCTAAATTATCTTTCTATGTGATGCTGGTCCAGATACGATTGTTGGTACTCCGTTGTATGTTCATAGCCGCGGTGGACACGGTGGACGTGGTGGACGTACAGTGAATGGCCGTCACAGGCTTTTCCCTGCAGTACATGGCCGCAGACTTTTCCCTTAGGGATGTTTGTGTGTGTATTGTAGATTTTGTATGTTCAGTTATGACTTTATTTTGCGGCTGTGTATTTGGATATATCAATCAGTTCTTTGATGTAGCTATTGCATGTTCAGACATGTGACTGCACTTTTGGATGTGATATTTTTTGAAGTACTCTGTCATAGAGAAGTTTTTTTTTGGACGTGGCGGGTGTGGAGTACATGGCTGGCACAGGCTTTTCCCTATAGTACATGGCCGCATACTTTTCCCTTTAGGGATGTTTGTGTGTCTACTGTAGATTTTGTATGTTCAGTTATGATTTTGTATGCGGATGTGTATTTGGACATATCAATGAGTTCTCTGGTTTCACTTTTGGATGTAATATTTTGAAGTACTATGTCATAGACTTTTTTTTTTGTTAGAATATGTTGCTGGTTTCAGACATTTTAGCATCTTAAGACCCAGCAGAGCGGGTCGCTAGCCCGTCGTAGACGGGTCAGGTTACTCGAAAGAGTTTCACACGAAAGTGTTAGAAGCTAAAATCATTATTGGTACCAATGCTGGTGATAGAATGTTTATCTGAAGGATAACATTCATTACGACCAACCTTAAACTTCCATTCGACATGAGGAGACGACAGGAGCGCAGGTGCAAGGTACATAGTTGCTTGACAACCATGTTTTATGTTGACATGTTTAATGGTATAGTCACTCACTTTTAGAAAATTGCAGATCCTGCGGGCTGGGGATCTCTGGAGAGCATGCAACTGTTGTTGGATTTGCATGCGCTCGAGAGCTACCTTGGGTAAGAATCATGTACATTGTTTGTTGCTTTATTTTTTTGTTAAAACAAAAGGTTTTTTTTCGATTATATGTGAGTGGGAAAACATGGTATTGTTTGTCTTTTAGGACTGTTCGTGATTCAAGGTTTCTAATGAATCTCCACATCCACAATCCTTTGGATGTTTGGACGAGTCCATTTGGGATATTACGCTGTCCTGGCTTGCTGGCTTCATAGGGATGATGGACCACAGACCATCACTGTTCGCTGGCTGGGATACTATGAATGTGTGGGGACACGAATTTTATATTGGGGACTACACGTACACCTATGTGAGCATTGTTGACAGCCCTTTGCGTCTGAGTAAGTACTCTAAAGAATGAGTTGGGTTTTACCAACATACATGTATAAAAGTTTTATGGCTCAATAATTATAGTTCCTCAATTATCTTTCTATGTGATGCTGGTCCAGATACGATTGTTGGTACTCTGTTGTATGTTCGTAGCCACGGTGGACGCGTCGGATGCGGTGGACGTGGAGTGAATGGCCGTCGCAAGCTTTTCCGTGCAATACATGGCTGCAGACTTTTCCCTTAGGGATGTTTGTGTGTCTATTGTAGATTTTGTATGTTTGGTTATGACTTTATTTTGCGGCTATGTATTTGGATATATCAATCAGTTCTTCAGGCTTTTCCCTACAGTACATGGCCGCAGACTTTTTCCTTCAGGGATGTTTGTGTGTCTATTGTAGATTTTGTATGTTCAGTTATGACTTTGTATACGGATGTGTATTTGGACATATCAATGAGTTCTCTGGTTTCACTTTTGGATATAATATTTTGAAGTACTATGCCATAGGCATTTTTTTTTGTTAGAATATGTTGCTGGTTTCAGACATTTTAGCATCTTGAGACCTGGCGGAGCAGATCGCTAGCCCGTTGTAGATGGGTCAGGTTACTCGAAAGAGTTTCACACGAAAGTGTTACCAATGCTGGTGATAGAACGTTTATTTGAAGGATAACATTCATTCCGACCAACCTTAAACTTCCATTCGACATGAGGAGACGGCAATTTCCTATCTGATTAGCATTTGGCATGACAATCAATAAGTCGCAGGGCCAAACATTGTCTGTTTTAGGGGCTGTACTTGGCGACACCGGTATTTAGTCATGGCCATCAATGCATGGCATTTTCACATATCTGAGCATCAAACACTAGGGATCTCTAGAAAGCACGCAACTGTTGTTGGATTTGCTTGAGCTGGAGAGCTACCTTGGGTAAGAACCGTGTACATTGTTTGTTGCTTTATTTTTGTTAAAGTAAAAGTTTTTATTTGAGTCGGAAAACATGCTATTGTTTGTCTTTTAGGACTGTTCCTGATTCAAGGTTTCTAATGAATCTCCACGCCCATAATCGTTTGGATGGACGAGTCCATTTGGGATATTATGCTGTTCTAGATTGCCGGCTCAATAATTATAGTTCCCAAATTATCTTTCTGTGTGATGCTGGTCCAGATACGATTGTTGGTACCCCGTTGTATTTTCATAGCCATGGTGGATGTGGCAAATGTCGCAAGCTTTTCCCTACAGTACATGGCCACAGACTTTTCCCTTAGGGATGTTTGTGTGTCTGTTGTAGATTTTGTATGTTCAGTTATGACTTTATTTGCGGCTGTGTATTTGGATATATCAATCAGTTGTTTGATATAGCTATTGCATGTTCAAACATGTGATTGCACTTTTGGATGTGATATTTTTGAAGTACTCTGTCATAGAGAAATTTTTTTTGGACGTGGCAGATGTGGAGTACATGGTTGGCGCAGGCTTTTTCCCTATAGTACATGGCTGCAGACTTTTCCCTTTAGGGATGTTTGTGTGTCTATTGTAGATTTTGTATGTTCAGTTATGACTTTGTTTGCGGATGTGTATTTGGAAAGAGTTTCACACGAAAGTGTTAGAAGCTGAAATCATTACTCGTACCAATGCTGGTGATAGAATGTTTATTCGAAGGATAACATTCATTCCGACCAACCTTAAACTCCCATTCGACATGAGGAGACAGTAATTTCCTATCTGATTGGCATTTGGCATGACAATCAATAAGCCACAGGGCCAAACATTGTTTGTTTTGGGGCTGTACTTGGCGACACTGGTATCCAATCATGGCCAACTATACGTGGCATTTTCACATATCCGAGCATCAAACGCTGTTACTTAAGGTTTTCATTTTGCAAAGTGCGTCTGATGCCAGGGCCGAGGAGATGGATAATACTTCTACCACAAATGTTGTGTACAAGGAAGTTTTGCAATTGGCAACAGCAAGAGCCTAGGAGTATGACATTGCTCTTTCAAGCCCTCTTGAGACTTTCTTGGGTGGCAAATCTTCATTTCGGTAATCTTTGTATAGCTTTTTTTAAACTTCTTTCAATATTCCAACTGTCATAGGTCTTCGGGAATGTTGGCTATTTACAGAAATATGAACTGAGACGTAATATTTCATGACTTTGTCCTTGATAATGTTTGGATTTCATTTTTCATTCGAGTCATGGGTTTGCAATATACTACAACCTATTTTCTCTTCAAGCCTATTGTTTTTTTCCAGTATATGTAGATTAACACTCACTTTTAGAAAATTGCAGATCCTGCGGGCTGGGGATCTCTGGAGAGCACGCAACTGTTGTTGGATTTGCTTGAGCTCGAGAGCTACCTTGGGTAAGAATCATGTACATTGTTTGTTGCTTTATTTTTTTGAGACAAAGAAAGGTGCCAAGAAATTATTTCTACAATATCTAAGGTCAAGTATCCCTTTTATGTTGATAAAGTTTACCTTATGTTCATTTGAACACCTAACCGCTTGTATGGCAATGCAAGGAGAAAAAGTGGATTATCGTCTTGAATTTGTTCTAGTAAGACACTCCTCATGAGTGAAAAGTCTATAAAGTATGATTTGCTGAACTATTGGTTATATGGCAATGGTTTTCATTGGCCAAGTGTTTCTACGATTTTATGGATCCTTCTTATTCAAAGATGGAGTTGCAGCTAAAGAAGCCGAAGAGGACACAAAGCCTTTGGAAGAGAAATCCAGTTTTACTCCAAAATACAACAAAGTGTTTTTTGGATAAGGAAGAAGAGGGACATGTGACTGCCCAGTGCTCCAAGGAGCAAGAAATTCACGAGAGCCGATGCCTTATACTCAAGAAAAAAGAGGGGCATGTGGCTGCCCAGTGCTCTGACAAGCAAGAAAAGTCACACAGCGTGCAAGGATTTGCCAAGAAAAAGGGGGTCAAGGATTTGCCAAGAAAAAGAAGGGTAAGGATTTGCCAAGAAAAGAAGGGCAAGGATTTGTAAGAAAAAGAAGGGTATATATTTGCTAATAAACAAAAAGGAAGGCATGTTTTTGCCAAGAAAGAAAGACCTAGAGACAAGGGTACCAACAAGTACCGGTTTTTTTTCAATTATATGTGAGTGAAAAAACATGCTATTGTTTGTCTTTTAGGACTATTCCTGATCCAAGGTTTCTAATGAATCTCCACATCCACAATCCTTTGGATGGACGAGTCCATTTGGGATATTACGCTGTCCTGGCTTGCTGGTTTCATAGGGATGATGGACCACAGACCATCACTGTTCGCTGGCTGGAATACTATGAATGTGTGGGGACACGATTTTTCTATCGAGGCCAAAATGGGGACTACACGTACACCTATGTGAGCACTGTTGACAACCCTTTGCGTTTGAGTAAGTACTCTAAAGAACGAGTTGGGTTTTACCAACATACATGTATAAAAGTTTTATGGCTCAATAATTATAGTTCCTCAATTATCTTTCTATGTGATGCTGGGCGATTACTGGTACTCCGTTGTATGTTCGTAGCCATGGTGGACACGTTGGATGCAGTGGACGTGGAGTGAATGGCCGTCGCAAGCTTTTCCGTGTAGTACATGGCCGTAGACTTTTCCCTTAGGGATGTTTGTGTGTCTATTGTAGATTTTGTATGTTCAGTTTTGACTTTATTTGCAGTTGTGTATTTGGATATATCAATCAGTTCTTTGATGTAGCTATTGCATGTTCAGACATGTGACTGCACTTTTGGATGTGATATTTTGAAGTACTCTGTCATACATAATTTTTTTTTGGACATGGTGGATGTGGAGTACATGGTTGATGCAAGCTTTTCCCTATAGTACATGGCCGCAGACTTTTCCCTTGAGGGATGTTTGTGTGTCTATTGTAGATTTTGTATGTTCAGTTATGACATTGTATGCGGATGTGTATTTGGACATATCAATGAGTTCTCTGGTTTTACTTTCGGATGTAATATTTTGAAGTACTATGTCATAGACATTTTTTTTGGTTAGAATATGTTGCTGGTTTCAGACATTTTAGCATCTTGAGACCCGGCGGAGCGGGTCGCTAGCCCATCGTAGACGGGTCAGGTTACTCGTGAGGTCTAGAGCATGGAGTGCTATTTCCCATGGTCCCACCCTGTTTCCCACCTATTTCCCTCCTATTTCCCATGGTGTAATTGCACAGCATAACAGAAATAGCTATTTCTTATGTATTTCCCTTCCATGACATAAGGCCCTTAGTTAGAATGGCTAGAGATCCTGTGGTGACGTCCCCATACTCCCTAGACTAGCTTCGCAGGGGGTTTAGCATGTAATGGGGCAGTCTCCATAGCATGCCCTGCAACTAGCACACCAGCTTTGGAAGATACTTTGGGGTACCCCCCAAACCTTCGATATTAGTGAGGGTTTTGAAAGGGGAGGGGGCAAAGGGGCCAGCTGTATTTCAACCAGCTGTGAACTGGTTTTGGAAGGGACACCTTCCTCCACCACCTCCCCTCCATCTAACAACACCCTGTAAAGATGGGGTGCATTGTCAAGGCTTAATAAAGTTGGAGATGGCAGTGCATTGGTTGCACATGTTTTCTCATTCTATTGAGAAGGAAAAAGTGAAAAACAAGGTGGCAAAAGCTCTTGTTCCTAAACACAATATTATTCCGTAAGAGCCATATTGATGGATAGCCCATGCTCGGGATAACGAATCCGTTAGTGTACACAAGGCTTTGAGAAAGGCTCTATAGTGAGACCTTTTTGTATTTATTTTTCAGTTTAATAAAGTTTTTTCCTTTTCTCTCACAAAAAAAGAAGAAGAAAACTAGGTTGCGTAGCTAGCCTTTATACTAGAGTAGAAGACTAGAAGCCATCAAGAAAGCACAAGCACGAGGAAAAAAGTAGAATATAACATATCACCAAAAAATAGGAGATTCTGGTCCTTCAAATGGCTTTTTGATTTCATTTTTGTCATGGAGCACTTAACTACTAACTTGAAATTGAACTTGAATCCTACCTTTTTATGAAAAAAATTTAAAGGAAAAAAGGAATGAGTAAAATAATGGACATGAGACACGATACAAGATCCATTAAGACTCGATCCTCTGTGCAAATGTAAGGTGTGGTGTTTTATTATTGACTTGGTGATGTCCAAAGATTTGTGCCTTGTGGGAATTGAAGCCTAACAAATACTTGAATGAGGCTATGCTCACAAGAGCTCATAATTCATACAATATTGTGACACGAGCTACAACCATATGCATTGTCATCCTTCGACCTTGCATCTGACTTGGCAATCTCTGCAAACTCCGAATGGTCGCTTGCATCATGAACATATAATAATCTATAATATAATCATTATAATCACACAATGTTGTTCAAGGAGGTGCTTTCTTCCCCAACCGAATGGGCCCTTCGCCATCAAGTTTTAGAACATTGAGAATATTAGCATTGAGTTGCATCACAGATAAGTCTCATGAATGGATAAGATACTAACATATTGCTTGAATTTAAGCAACTTGATAAATCAATATCTTGCAGGCACCAGTCACATATATCTCTTTCACTTTTTACAAGCATGGAAAAACACTGGTCATCACACATGGGACAACTATGACAAGTGACAATCAATTCCAAAACTCCTCCTCAAAGTTGGAGGGGTTTTGGTGTAACTGATGTGCCATGTCCCTTATCAAGTTGATTAGACGCTCCAAGTAGTTGTAGACACTAGGCTTCTCATAGATTAAAGAGAGGAAGGGATCGAACTAGTCAGTATATCCTTCAAAGCAAAGTCAATGTCAAGTATCTAATGATGCATGTAAATACCATATTTCTCTTGAGACTATAGCATTGGGTTGCAATAAAAACAAAAGCTATTACGTCCCCCTATTCAAAGCTATAGACATTGAAAACCATCACAAAAAAGTCTTTAATTATTATTTGGAGTTAAGTTTACATCGCTAATGTGTTGTGTTGCTACAACCCAATTCCAGCTCAAAGGTGAGATTTATAATAGTCATTGACTCCCCTATGAGTGTCACTTACCAAACAAATTCCCCATTGCCCATGCACAACACTTTTCTTTATGTTTTCCCTTGCACAAAAGGCAACCATGATTCCTGCACATGCTCTCGTAGCCCCTCTCCCCGCACTCTTAGAGCATGTGACAATGCCACCATGAATTGCAAGCTGCTCCTCTCAATCTCAATGTCCACCGCCTCTTCCCATTAACCACAATTAGTCGCCACTTCCGCGAGAAGCATGAGACAGTGCCCAATTTAAGTAAGCCAATTTCCCTTAAGATTAAAATTAAAGCAAGTAGTGGATCAATATTGGATCAACATTGGGATGGAGAGAAACAAGTAGCAAAACTTTGAATTTCCCACAGTTGGAAACATAGATTGTAATTAGCCATCAGTGTGATCATTGTCTGTTGCTATTCAGCCAAATAAACCCTCTTATATCCCCAATAATGATGAGGAATCTCATGCTTCCTAAGCAATGAGCAGCTACTAACAAAGTGAAGGGAAACATCATTGATGATTGTCTCTTGGAATAAGTCTCCTTTGGCAATATACAACATGATGTAATTCAAATTGCTACAGGAAACTACATGTAAGATTTTGTGTCATTATCTATCTCATAATCTCTCAATTTGTAGGGGGTCTAGTGCACACAGTGAATATATTCTCCTCCTCTCTAACAATCGGTGACCCCTCTATTTCCAATCACAACCTCTTGCACTATAGTAGTTGACGAAAGGAGATTCAAAGCAGCATCCAAGCTTTTATATAGAATAGGAGAATTGGTCTTCTTGCATGAGCTCTGCCTAAACAATTGTGAAAGACTTTAGTTGCTACCTCGGAGCTTGGCATTGCAAACTTATGATGCCTATCATGGTTGGATTTGCAGAACTATGTGCAAATGGTAGGTTTTCCATATATTCAATGCCTAGAACTGTAGAATGTGATGAACCTCCTCCATCTTCAAATTTAGTCCATGTCTTCACCTAATCTATTTGGCTCTTTCATTCATGTCTACTCCCACAACCCCCTACCATTTTCTTCATCGACAACCTCAACTTTTGTTACCTCCTCTTCGCATTATTGTCTCTTACCTTTCCTCAATCTTGACCTCCTACCTACCCTTACAACCTCAACTTATGTCACCTCCTCGTTGCCCTATCATTTCTTACCTTTCCACTCTCTTCACCTCCTCAACTTTCGTTACCTCCTCATTGTCCTACCGTCTCTTACCTTTCCACTCTCTTCACCTCCCACCTACCCTTTACAATTCCATGGTGAATGTCTAGAGATGCACACAGAGAGTGAAGCTTCATCAAGGAATATTCTTGATGGAATTTTAACCTTTTAAACACTATACCAAAAATGATATCAAAACTTATTGGTGACAATTTCTTGTCTATTAATTAGGGGGAAAATAGGCACAATACATTTAAGCAGATTGAAAGATGATGTCATTACAACTTTGACAATATAGAATAGTTAACATGTGACAACAATAAATGAATGTTATTCATTACGAGTCATCAATCGTGTATATTAAGCTTACCGTCTTGGTTACATTCAAACATTCCATGTTTTAAAAGCCTTTACATTTTTTTCTCATATATGAGAGATTGTACAATCATTAAGGATGGGGTTAGGATACCAAATATATCATGGAGTCTCAAATTATAAAAAATTAAAGTTTTAACATAATACACATTTATATATAAGCTATAGAATCTTCATCGTTATTTCATGCAAACTAATGAGATTATTAAACTCATTGTCTTAGCTATATCTCTCACAAGAAGATATGGAGAATGTATTAGGAAAAGTGGAAAATCCTATGAAATTGGAAATCTTCAAATTGGTTAAGAAGCAAGAAAATATGCGCTTTTACATCTATTTTATTCAATGGAGCTTGCTTGAAATTTTGCACTTATGTTTCTTTTAGGTTAATGACTTCTTGCGGTTTGCATACGACTCACTATTGTGAATCCTTTTGTGTTGAGTTTCCATATTTATAATGTGCTATATACTCAATATTTATATGATAGGTACCTCCTCCATTGCAAAACTTTCCATGCATAAACATGTGATGACTACAATGAGTTCCAATTGAGTTCCAACTTGTAAGGCTCAACTTTCAAGGCTCTAAGCACCTTCAGTATAGGAGTTGATTAGATAGTATATTGTATATTTAATTTGTCAAAATTAAGATAATTAATAATATTTTTTATTAAATACAACTATCATTTCATAAAATAATTTTAAAACCAAAACCAAGTTTGAATGAATAAGTACCAAAAAGTAGAATGCAAAGTCTGAGTTTAAAAATTGCTTCATATAAAACAAGACCAAGTTTGAATGAACAATTACAAAAAAGTAGATTGTAAAGGATGAATCTAATTAACATTCATGAAAGAAGATAAATTAATCTAGACTATAAAAAGTCATCCAATCATTACAAAAAAAATTGCATGCATTGTCCTTTTTCTCAAAAGGACTTCATTTTTCTCTAATCCTCCAAGAAATCATCAACATCCAAAAAGTCCTTCCCACTCTTGTTCTTAGCCATTTGAAGATTCTTTGTTGCTTTCAAGATTGCATTATGTGGTATTCTCACCTTCTTTTATTTGAAACTTTTGTTGTGCTCCAACTCCATACTATTGAATCCATATGCTCCCGGCGGTCCTCATCCCCCATATATTACCACTCTGTTCCATATATTACCACTCTTTGTCCTCATCCCCCATATGTTACCACTCTTTGTTCCATAAATTTGCATACCACATTGCATCACTACATATTCCTCCATAAATTAGATCGTAAATTTGCACAAATACCTTCATATAATCAGTGAATGCATTTTCAATGTCCACATCTGACAATGCAACATGGGATATATATCACTCGGCCTGAGTAAAATGAAATCATTTTTGTTTCACGTCCACCTCTGAATTGAATTCTCTCTTTGCTATTACATGCAGGACCACAAATAATGGTCCTCTCATATTCTTAGCATATTCTCTTTTCACCTCCTTTTCACTCCATCATCAAGCTCTTTGGCTAGAAGCCATGACTAAGTTTCTCATGCTGTACTGTGGGCTTCTCCATGCAAGAAATCAATATCTCCTAATTTTGAATTATAGGTTCTATCCTCATTGAGTATGAATTACCCACCTATTTTGTTAGCAAGATGAGATCTCCAATATTCCACATGAACATAAGAAATACTACCCTTCTACTTCGCCAGTCGACAACTCAATGATGCAGAGATCAACTATACAACCACAGAAAGAGAATCCCTAGCAATGGTGTATAGTGTAAAGAAATTTCGGCACTATCTACTGGCAAATGATTTTGTCTTCTACACCAACCATCTAGCATTGCTTTATCTTGCGAACCGTTTGATTTTATTCCATACTCTCAAAGCATGCAATGAATTCACAAGCTTGACAAGAAGCTATGCTAAAACTCAAGATGAATTGGCAAAAGAGTCTGCAGGCTCTACAATGAGACCCCCGCCAAACATCACAGCCGTCTCCTATATGCTATAATATTAGACTTGCATACAAATTATCTATAAGCTCAATGATACGGGTGCAATCGCATCCAACATGTAAGCAAGATAGCAAGAAATGCCAGCCTGTAACACATTCTCTTTCTACATGTAGAAAGAGAATGTCTTACAACTTTGTGTTACACAACCTCAACAACGAGACCCCTGCCAAACCTCTTCCCAAGAAGATTCGATGGCAGTGTCGCAACCTCAGCAACGACTACCCCTCCTTAAGAGGAGATGAGCTTCTTGACTATAAACCACAAATTGTATGGTGCAAAAGCATTACAGCAGGAATGACTGAATTACGCACATGGCATCCCAACTCTGAAATCAAACTAAGCCATAACCCAAGGACGGGTAATAAAATGGATCCGGAAGTATGTTGACTCTATGCCAACATGGACTTATGTTGAAAGAGAATGTGTTACAACTTCTACATACGACTTTTACATGTAGAAAGAGAATGTGTTACAACTTTGTGTTACTTCTACATGTAGAAAGAGAATGTGTTACAACTTCTACATGTAGAAAGAGAATGTGTTACAACTTCTACACATGACTTCTACATGCAGAAAGAGAATGTGTTACAACTTTGTGTTACAACTTCTACATACGACTTCTACAAGTAGAGAGAGAATGTGTTACAATTCCTACATGCAGAGAGAGAAGCTCTCCAACTTGTATAAATACCCCATAATGGAATGAATCCCACACTCTTTGGGGCATTGTGTTGAGTCTACTTTGGTATTCCAAGCATTTGTCTCAAGTGTCCATGCTTCCTTGCACTCCACATCCAAAAGCATGTCCTAACCTTGCAACTCCTCCTCCCCTCTCCTCCAACCTTGCAACCCATCCTCTCCCTCTCCTCCTCCCTCCTCCTCCTCCCTCCTCCTCCTCCTCCTCCTTCCTCCTCCACCTCCTCCTCTCTCCTCTTCCTCCCTCCTCCTCCTCCCTCCTCTCTCTTCTTTCCCCCATGCTCTTACACCTTCTTTCTCTCCCACTCCTATGCTCCCCCTAAACCCTTTGTTCCTCATCCCTTAAACTCCATCATCTACGAGGGAGACGAGTTCTCCACCATGTACTCTACCCTGAACCTTGGATCCTCCTTCTAAACCCTGCAACTCCTTTTAAGCCTTGGAACTCCTTCGAAACGCTGCAACTCCTTCTAAACCTTGGAACTCCTTCTAACCCTAGAACCTCCTTCTAAACCTTGGATCCTCCTTCTAACCTTGGAACTCCTTCTAAACCTTGCAACTCCTTCTAAACCTTGGAACCTCTTCTAAACCCTGGAACCTCCTCCTAACCCTTAAACTCCACCTAAACCCTACAACCCCCAATGAAGGCGAAAGCCTTCATTACCTCAACCATGATGATTCATGTTCCCTTTATTCTCTCCTTAAGATATTTCTCAGGTCTTCTTGTATGGGGTATTCTAGCATATCACGCTCCATAATAAGAAAACTTGGTTGATGATGATCATATGAAATATTTTCATATAAAGAGCCAGTACTCGAGCATATATCATGCTCCATAATAAGAGAATAACTAAATTGAAATCCTCTGAAATGGGAAAATTGGAAACATATAACTGTGTCATAATGTAGTAAAACCATTTTCATGACTGTCATCTGGGCTAATCTTAGAACATGCTATCCTCAAGTGGGTTCTAACCTTGAATTCCAAAAGTGTAAAACTCGTCAAGCCATGTTTGAATCATAAAATATTCTCGGTTCCTAAAACAATCAAGAAGATAGCACATCCATGCTTACTTTGCTAATATCTCTTCATGACAGACGTCTAATCTTGCCAATCATGGGAATTTATCCCATAGCTCCATATATCTTGTCATAAAAACTTGAACATATTTGTTGTGCACAATGCTAGGGTTTTGTCCCTTCAAGGAATGCTTCCAAAAATCCATGGAAGTATAAATTTGATAAATAATCAAACCAAGTGTGTATTACTCTTGTTTTTCCGAAATAAACAAGGAAAACAACACACATATATTCAGGGCTTAGAGACATAAAAATAACTATTAAAGCAAATACACTTAGCTTTTACTAGGATTTCCCTTTTTAATAAAGAATTCCACATGTACTTAATCCTCTGATCTTCATCTTGTGGATCTTTGTGGTCCTTGGGAGTTCTGTAAAATCAATTTTGATAATGTTGTCCAGTGTCCAATCTTAAAGTGCTAGAATATCCCTCAACACAAACAATTGTTGTTCACCCATTTTTCTACCCCTTCTCAATAGCAACCTATAAGTCCACTTTGAATAGGGAAGTGATCTTCTGATTTGTGTGCTCTTTCCTAGCTAATCACAAGGATTTGATGACACTGTTTGGGCAACAACTTACCATTTCTAGATTGTGAGTAGGCAGCTCAAATCATGATCTAAGTAGGATTGTTTCAAAACTTAAATTGATCCAAAAACTGCTTAATGTTGAGAAAAAGTGCCAAATTCTAAATCACAACCTGGGGAAGAAAACACGAATTCAAACTTGAAACAAATTCTTGCTTATTGCAAATCATTGAATAGCTTGCTGTTTTGGGACAACATACCAAATTGAATCAAATCTCAAGATTTTAGACTAATCTGAGCTTGAAATTTGTAGTCAATAGGGCAGTATTCCATACCAAGTTTCGTCAAATTTTATGGGATTGCTTGCAGTTTGAAATTTGCTGGCTTTTTTGGTTGAAACCATGAAGTGAGAAAATCTTATTGGAGTAAACAAGCTATGCTTGAAATTGCCATCAAATTGAGAACTCAATTTCTGGACTATTTGCTTGAGATTGTGCTCAAATTGCGATCGAATTGAGAATTCCTTTTTTGGATTATTTGCACTAAAACTTCTCTTTTTGCTACTCGTTGAAGCTATCTTCTCCAATTTTTTGCAGTTCTCTACTATCTCCTTGGGCTTGGGATTGTTATCACTGAGGAAAGTGACAAAAATGTGCTTTGACAAGCCTATTTGCCTATGTACTATTCTTATGATCTTGGATATTATTGCATCTCTCATTGCCTTCAAATATTCATTTGTGTGATGTATTTTGTCTATAAAGTTGTCTAGTTATTTTTTTATTTTACTATATATAACAAAATGTAATGGCTATATATCAAGTCATTCATCTAGCTAGTTGGGATCAATCTTCTCAATAATTCATGAGCATTGTCAAGCAAATCTTAAAGATTCATAGGAATTTCATATGTACTTCGAATTTTGTTAAGCCTTTTGAAGCCAACATTTGAGACCTTTGTAATCATCATATTTGAGACCTTTATAGCTCCATTATTTGTTCTTATCATCATATATTGATGAATGACAACTAGAAAAATTATATGCCAATAACATTATCCATTAAGGCCTCTCAATCATTAGTTTTTAGAGCCACCCCTTTGTGTATATGTCTTAATGTTAATGTGCCAATTAAATCCAAGCAACTACAATGTTTTTGGAGAGAGAGAGAGAGAGAGAGAGAGAGAGAGAGAGAGAGAGAGTAGTTCCAGTATGAGATTACAAGCCATGTAGCCTACCTATGACATATTAAATGAACACTATGTGAATTTCGTTTGATTTAGGCTACTAATGCATGACATCAAAGGCATATTGTGGAAAGATGGAACTAAAACCAAGCGTATTTTAAAATTAGAGAGAGAAATACTAGTTTTAGAGTTAGAATTTTAGGCAATGCTATTTACCTTTGAACTCCGGATTCATGAACAACATTAAAAACATAGTGTGGAAATCTAGAACATATAGAGAGAAAAAGTGCTAGAGAGAGGGTGTGAGGGACCATGTATAAATACCCCATGAATAGTGAGAACCTAAACTCTTTGGGCATTATGTTCAACTCACTTCATGTACTTGTGCTCTCTTCCCATCCCTCTCATACTTCCATGGTGGGGGCTCAAACAGAGACATTGGGGGATAAAAGATTCCCATGTGTCCATGCACCCTTACTCTCTCAACAGATGCACAAGCATGCTCTAAACTTGCAACCCATCCCTCAACCTTGCAATCCTCCTCTTGTCTTACTCTCAATCCCTCTCTCTTCCCTTGTAACCTGGCATTCTCTCCCTCTCTTTCACTTCTCCACCACAATCAAATTATTTCCATCTCTTCCTACCTGATCTCATTCTCCCAATTGAACGCTCAATCCTCTATACCCTAAATCCTTACACAACATGCCTTTTCTCAACCTAAATTGCTAGATTAGCATTTATAAATCCTTGAACCTATCAAGTTGTCTTTTTGAGTAGGCAGACATATTGGCAATGGAGAAGCATTTCTCCATTCTTACTCTTTCTAAACTCCACCCTTTTATAACCCTTCAACCCAATTTTGAACCCTATGACCTCCTTCCCCCAAACCCTGTGGAATAGTCACCTTCGACCCCCTTTTGTCATTAGTCCTCTTCAATAGCATTTCACACCTCCTCTCAACACAATATGACCATAGGACCTATGTTACATTGAAGACCTAAGCTACAATTAGTAGCATAATACTTGTAGTATTCATCATAGCTACATGTGTGTGTTGACATAGCTCAGCTTGTAGAAAAATTAGTCTGAGAGCTATTAAGAGGAATTAAAAAGAAAAACAAGAATAGCCAATACACTCTCTTGGCATGATTTGGACATATTTACAATCTCATATTCTAAAGAGAGAAGTCTAGGTTTAAGAGAGAATGAATCAATATGGGTTGATGATAAAGTGATGTGTACTCTCTAACTTCAAGACTCCAATTCAA
Source organism: Dipteris shenzhenensis (assembly GCF_047967505.1). Classification (NCBI taxonomy): domain Eukaryota; kingdom Viridiplantae; phylum Streptophyta; class Polypodiopsida; order Gleicheniales; family Dipteridaceae; genus Dipteris; species Dipteris shenzhenensis. The sequence continues at coordinate 17,811,353 of NC_141604.1, forward strand.
CCTTTATCTTATGGAGTATCCCTTTTTCTTCGAGACCTTGGATTCTGACTCAAAGTGTACTTTGAAACTAGACACAAAAAGTGTAGTTCTAGTGAAAGATTAGAGCTAGAGTTCCAAGTAGTCTAGTGCCTTTGACATATCAAGTGAGCTCCAAATTGAGTTTGTCTATTCCAAACTATAAAAGGACATCAAAAAAACACTATGGAAAGCTAAACCAACTTCAAGTGTATTTTTAAGATAGAGAGAGTACTAGTTTTTAGTGAAAGACTAGAGCTTTTTGAGCTTCACATGATACTAGCTACTTTGACAAATTGAATAGATTCCAAATGAGTTCACTTGGTCTAGGCTAATGCATGACATCAAAACCACCTTACAAAAAGTTAAAACTTAGGGAAACACTAGCCATCAATAGTAAAAACCCCTTCTGATGTTCAGCTCATTCTTTGTGTATTTTTCCCACTTCCCAAGTGTCCACACTCCCTTGCACTCTCAATATGCATAAGAATGCTTAATAATGCAACCCACCTCTCAACCTTTCACTCATCCTCCTCCTACTCTCAATCCATCTCCCTTCCCTTGCAATCTAACATTCTTTGCCTCTTCATACCTCCTCTTCTTCCGCTCTCCCTCTCTCCATTTCATGTCTCTGCCTATAATCAAAGTATCTCCATCTCTTCCTACACTTATCTCCTTCTCCCAAAATTTATCCTCCATCCTTTTTGAGAGTATATAACTTTTTGAACCTTAACCCTCAAACTCTATACTTTTTCTCAACAAAAACTCATAGATTAGCATTTTTAAACCATTTACCCCCTAAAGTTCATGATGAAAAAGCACTATCCATTCTTTCTCTTTCTTATAACCACCATTTCCTAAACTCACACACCTCTTTTGAGCCATAGAACCTCCCTCTATACCTAAAATACCATGGAATGGAAACCTTTGCTACACAATTCACCCATTAACACTTCACACCTCCTCACAATGAACACTCACGAACACACACACACACACACACATACACACACATGTATATATGCATGCATGCATGCATGTGTGTGTATGTATGCATGCATGCATGCATGCATGTATGTATGTATATATACACACATGTACATACATACATACATACATATATGCATGCATGCATGCATACTTACTTACATACATATACATACATACATACATGCATGCAGATGTACGTACATACATACATACATTATGTGTCTATGTATATGTCTACATACTAGTACATTTGACATAGGATGATTCAACAAGACATAAATACAAGTTTTATGAACATTAAAGAGCCTACTGAGTAAATATGTATGTTTGTATCTACATAAGTGTGTGTTTTTCCTACTTACTACTGAAGCCTCAAACTAATGGTTCTTCATATTAAGCTCATTCTGAGCTATTCTCATCATTAAGTACATAGGGTTACCAAGCTATACATAAATGTAAGTCCTAACATTTCAAAGAAGAAACCACCGCACTCTTTTTCAATTTTTATTGGTTATTTGGCAAGAGAAACATTCTTTCTATAATTCCAGTATGGTCCAACTCAGTTTTCATCACAATTCTCTTTCCTCAACATACATATGCTTGAGTGTTGGCTGCAGAATTTTGAAAGTATCCAAAATGTTTCTTTTGTCACTGCTTGTTCCAAAATGGTCTAGGTAAAAATATGATATCTTCTATTTCCTAACTAGCATTCTACTATTATGGAATCACACCATTGCTGTGCTAATTCCTAAAGTGTCAACCTAACAAAACTATAAATGTTCATGTTTCCCCAAAGGACAGCCTCTTTCTCTAACATTCTTGCTAAAGACAACAGTCCCTTATGGCCAGGGTAGTCTTTTCCATCATCCCAATGGTAGTAACATCCATGCTGGTGTAGTGCCTCTGCCATCGTCTGGCCCCTCCTAGGAGTCTAAATGAAATCTCTCAGAGAAGTGCGGGGACTCACCTGCCAACATCCAAAGGAAACAACTCACTGTTAGATCTCGATGGGAAGGCAGGCTTCACAACCCCTTCACAGTTGTTATTCATGTCACCCCAAAAGACTCATTTAAAACAACCTAGGAGCTCTCAAAATCTAGCCTTTAAAACCTAATATTTCCGTATGCATTCATATGAAATGTCCCAGCTTGTGTTTTGCTGAGCACTATTTTGTACTTATTATGTAACAATGAGTTTCACTTCTTTCCTTCTCCTTTTTCACTACAGTTTTCACTGCTATTAGCAACCAACCATTGTTAGAAGAGTTTAGCATGTAAACTAGAAATAAATCTAGCCATATCATGAAAAGAAACTAGATTTTTAGTTATACTATTAGGAACCCATTCATGAGCTATTATGTAGAGGTAACTCTTAGATCCAGGTCCCCAATTTTTCTTATCCCATATCATCCTTCTAGAAATTCATGCATTATTATCATTCAACGTTTTATTTCTCAAAAAAATACCCTGCTGTCTCAGAGTTATACATAATCATGGTCCACACAGTTGTTTTCAAACTAGAATAGTACATAGTCGTATGGCTCAGTATAAGACAACTCACAAACCTAGTGATCCACTATTCATAGTAGAAGAAACACAAAGAGTAATAGATACGAATGGTGTTTTCCTCTATTTATACGATCGTCATAATAGTTTGAGTTGCTCCACACCATGTTTACGAGAAGTGCCCGAGTTTTTGCACTAATACTTATCCAATATTCTAACACGTAGTGCCCGCCCCATGTACGCTGGCATCCTAGATGTACCGGTTGGTTATTCTAGCAAACATTAGTCCTAACCGAAGAGGCTCGGTGTCATACACCTACCCAATGTAAGGGCTCTAGGCAGTGGGTTCTATTAAATCGACAACTAACTAGGCTTATTGCGTTCTAACTACCGTCACTCCACCTATCATGTGCGTGGCCGCATAGTTTTTGCTCCCATCTCTTGCGTGTGTTTTCGTTATAGGTTGCCAGGTCAGTTTACATAAACGTTTCCCCAGCCCAGGTCGAATCTTTGCAGGAGTTTTCATGTAAACTCTCAACTGTCCAACACTTTTGAGTATCCCCAAGGACTGCAAGCTAACGATCAAGGTAGTGGATGTAGCAGATAAAAGTTGACAGCATGTGGGTCAAGCTTCCTCGTGCCTTTTGGGGGCACTCTACTGTTCATATCTTATAACATCTTTGGGGGCCTAACAACAGGTAGTTTCATCACCTAGTAATCTCAACACATAGTACATAGCACCAAGCTTTAAAAAAACCATGTTCCTCTTTGCCATAGTATGCCAAAGGTTTCCTATGCTTATTCGTCAATCTAAAGGGATTCGAGCCGATGTCATCCGATGAGCTACCTTGGTGAGTTAGGCACACATCGATGCAAACATCTAAGACTACCGAGACGTAGCGGGGACTCTCCAGTTATAATTGATTTCAAAACCAGTAACTCTGCTATTGGTTCGTTCATCACCCATAGCTAGGTGCTTCTAGCACACATAGTGCTTTATCTAAGCTGCTTTGTGGGTAAACAAAAGTGCGAGTGTACGCAGGAGGTTCATCTGCTATCCAATTAAGGAGCATCCCCATGTTTATGATGTATTTTTCTATGTGAACAAAGGTATGAACCTCTCTCAGGTCATCCCAAGATTTACTACAATGTATCTAGAACCAATTGCGTGTTGTAGGGACTCACTCCGTGCGCTTAAAAGAAACTTGAAGCTAGCGCATTCTCTAGTGGTTATTGGAATGCAAGACTTCTCGTATGGCCAGTCGATCGAGCCTTTTCCTACGTTCTATCCTGACTCTCGTGTTGTATCCTCCAGTTTTGGAAGGAGAGTGGGAGTGAGTTTGGGCCTTCCTACTAGCTCGACGCATAATGCTCATCGTTCACCTCACCCCGCATTCCTGGTGTCTTTTCCTACAAGCCCATGAATTGACTAACTGTCTTTTGGTTGTCCTCCATTTGGCTTGTGAAGGCGTTCCTTCGTGGCTTTCCCCGCCTGAACTCCGTCAATGCTCGCCTATCGATGCCGTCAGGGTGGCTGGTCACGGCTCCCAATACTGGAGCGACGCCGTTCGACAGTCCTTAACTACTCCCAAGCCAATTCACTCAGGGATACCGCCACCCCCAGAGCTTCGAGTAATAGTCTAGATCCTCTTTAGAGTATCCAAAACTCCTCGAGCTTTGTATGGCCAAGCTTATGGTCTACTTCCCCCACCACCCCCGAGGGATTCCAAACCTCTTTGCTTGTTTTTGGTGCCAAGGGCGTGTACTTGCTGCCATCAAAGCTAGTATTAGCGCATCCATCATCGTGGCTCGTGCCCGCTTACAAATGGTGCAATTATCCCGATGGGCACCTTGTTTTGTCCGTCAGCTCCACTCTGTTGTTCTCTGGCCTTTCTATTATCTGCTGGTCCCACCACCTTCCCCCAATGGGCCGTTGGTATTCCGAGTGTTTCCACTCCCCGATACTCCACCGTTCATATGCCCTTCTAGTACCCATCGGGGTCTTGGGGTTTCTCTTCAATCCCTAGTATCACCCGCGCTGAGCCTCCATTACCCTTTCTTAGCCCTTTACTTAATTGGCTTTTCTCATTACGGAATAAACTCGCTGCCTATGTAATACCATATCATTTTTGGGTTGATGTATTGTCTTTACATCTCGGGCCTATATCATTAGACTACAAGAGAACCTATAGGTCCTATTGCATCAATGTATTAATTCTTTGTATGTGGATCCTTTGTGGGTGTCTGGGCTAGCCTCCCACGTATCTCATTAGCATTTTTGCCTTAATGTCTTCTTCCTATTAATAGTCCATTACACTATTGGTTAACGCTTGTTCTACAAGAGCCTTTGGGGGTGAGCGTCTATCCTGCATTTCCCCATTGGGGTCCCTATTACCACCCTTATTGTGGGTAGGATGGGAGAATTTGCGTTTATTCATACGTGCCAAACATTAATCTAATATGGGTTCTCCTTCTCCCATTGTTTCCAAATTATTGTTCATCATTGAGCTACGGTCTCCCTTTTTTTTTAGGGGCCAGTCTTTATATTCTTTTCATTAGCCACCATGTTTGCTAAAAACAGTCAGGTGTCCGGGGCAAACAGTGCCAGTAGGTTAATGTCATGCATTTCCCATGCTTTGTTATCATACGCCATCAGTTCTGCATCTAAAACCCTGGGTGGGAAGAAGGGGTTTGTGTAGGTATATGAGGAGCTCTTCTTCAGGGTCACTATGGCAGTCATAAGTTGATCTGAGTATATAGCTTTCTTGTCCTCATTTGAAAGC